>NC_041384.1:735120352-735168835 GCF_002162155.2 Triticum dicoccoides | reverse complement strand
CCATCTCGCCTCTCGAGGTTCAGTTTAGTTATCCTACCACGCTTCATAACACCTCCGCATGATAGATATGAAGTTTAGCATCGATTATTTATCCAACAAATCTCAAGGAGTGCAAAAACAAAGAGAAGTAATCAAAGAAGGGATTGGTGAGATCGTAAGGTTGCGTGTTCCTGATAAGATAGCTGAAGTTGCAACATGCCAGTGAAAAAAAGGTCGAATGTCTACAGGACTGATGCTACATCATTGGCAGTGTAGCTACGCCTTGGGTTGGTGAAGTGGTCTAAGGACCACGCCATCAGAAAAAGGAGGATAAACGGAGTGGAGTTTGACAAACAAGTACCTATGCTTTGTACAAAATAGGATGAATAAGTATTTTCTATTTACATGAAGTATTTCAGTTTTTAGTTTCTACTGATTTCAGCACAACTCAGACCAACTCATATAGTAAACAGAATCAGATTTCTTTGCTTTATAACACCGAGACCAAGTTAAGTAACAGTAAGCAAACAAGTAGACTGGCTCACCGCTTCATATGGTGGGCGCACACAATGATGGGTGGGAAACTAGCAGATAGTCGACCAGGAAAGATGATTTTGCTAAACGCAGCAAACAACTCGACCTGCAACGTCTTCAGGTCCACCGAGAAGTATCCAAACTTTGGCTTCTCTTGTGGAGATGTGGTGTACAACGCTTCTATGAGCAGGTATCCCCAGCTACACCGACCAGATTCGCATACTTCACCGTTACCGGCAATTGGATGACTCTCTCCAAGTGCCATTGGTTATTTCTCAAAATGGAATACGCGAGCCAGTATGGGTCATCTTCGTTGTCGCCGTCACAGCCTTTAGTCAGCATCCCCAGCATTCCTTCTGCTGCCTCTAAAATGACAAAACTGTTACTCCGTGGTCGCTCAGGTGGGAGGTCGACAGCAGAGAATTGCATTGCGTGCACATCAAGCACAAGCAACTCATTCCGGAAATGCAAATGCCAGTAGAAGCGTCCGTGGATGAATTGGCGATTAGATAGCCCACACTCATAGTTCACAAATGAAGCAAGCGTAGCATGAGCACTCCATTGGTCATAGGTAAGAACATGCCATTTTCCATCCAAAGAGGAGAAGACCAGAAGTGGCAGATTCATTCTGCATTGCGGCAAGCACACCACCCTAAATGATAAAAGGGTCCTTCTCATCCTCGCGGAACCAAGGAAAGTCTCCATATTGAGGAAATCTGGTCTATGGATCATCCCTTTCAGATCGCCAAGGGCGGCGGGCAGCAGGACGTAACGGCGGTGCACGGGGTCGGACACAGCGAGACCCCTGACCAAAAAATCGCCGTAATATGAGTCACACGCCATATTAAGGAGTACGCGTCCGTCAAAGAAGTCAATTTGACTCCAGGAACGGCTGGGGGTGGAGGGGAGAAAGCAGGAGCAGGAGAAGTTGAAGTCGGCGGCGGCGGCGGCTGGGCTGGAACTAAGGGTTTGTGGAACATGCAGATGAGAGGCGGCGGGTGGAGGGCGCGAAATCCGCGCAGGAAAGCGTGGTCGGTGATGACGCGGCGGAAGGAGGCGCGGGCGGTGGAGGTGCAGGCGAGGTCGGTAGCAGTGGGGAGGCGGATGAAGATATTCTCGAGCAGCACTTGCAGTCTATCGGCGATGTGCGGTGCCGGCGGTGGTATCTGGTGGGAGCTTGGTGCCGGCGGGCTTTTCTTTCCGCCGCTTGGGCCTATTTAGCACCAAGGGGCCTAATTTCATTGCTAATTCTAATCCCTTAGCATCTTTAATTTTCATTTTGGCAAACTCAAGGTAATATCACGTATACAAATGGAAAAGAAAATATTTTGGGGGCTGCTACGCGTTGGGCGGCAGACCTTTATGAAAGATCCACCGCCTCGCGAGCCATTGGATCTGACACAATTTGACGAACAAACATTTTCCTCTACTTTGCAACAAGGATCTTGTTGCAAAAAAATTTGCAACGGATGTTGTGTTGTGGAATATTTTTTTGCAACATACGCTGTGTTGCGGGATTTTTTGCAACATAGGTGGTGCTACTTCACCTTTTTTCGCAACGACAATGATGTTGTGGAAGAACTTCTGCAACATAGCTAATGTTGCAGAAAAATATGCAACTGAAATGACGTGTAGAAGCGTCCCATTGCCTGTGTCGTGCTCATTGCCGCCGACTGCAACAGAGCAGCAGCGCCGCCGCCCCCGCTATTGCAGAAGCACGCCGGTGAGTCGTGCCTCGCCTGAAAAGTGACTTGAGGTGAGCGAGCCTGTGGTTCCGCGTCGGAGCCTCGCCCTGCCACAATACCCCTTGGAATCCCTTGCAATGGATCAGCGTCGATTTGCAACTTGGATGCACCATCACCTGCTTGCCCCCTTACAACGACGACGACTAGTCCAGCAACGCAGATGAGGTCGGGTGATGGCCAGATGGGCGGTGACGAGATATGGGGGGAAGGAGAGATGGAGATGGTGCTAGAAAGGAAAGGATAAGCAGTACGGTGGGACCTGTGAGGACACGCGTTTGATCAAGGAGGTTGACGTCTCGCTGTTTATCCTCGAGAGAATTCCTTATTTGGCCCTTTCTTAATTTTGCTTCCCTTTTTGGCTTAAAAAATTCTTTTTTCTCTTTTTGACACTTAAACTTTACTTTGTTCCTTACGTGACACTTTCATCCATTTTTCCATCCAGCGATGTTAAATAGCATGTACAAAGACAATTTTACCCCTAGTGATAGTATGTCGCCAAGAAAGGGAAGAGAAGTAGCGTGAATATGAATGGATGAAAGTGTTACATGTTGAAGATCTCACGTTTAAATATTCATATCCACCACCGCCCAACTAGTCGCGTTGCAGCTTGATCCGCGGGAGCCCGGCATGACGTGCATCCGGTTCCGAGTCCTGACACTAGCCTCTTTCTCCTCCTCTACTCCTCACCACGCCCGCGACCTGCAGTTGGCTTTTAAAACGCTAGACCACATGACCCAGTTGCTCACGCACGTACTTGCAAAGCTAGCACAAGAAGTACGCTAGCTAGCACCTCAGTTGATTTTGCCTGGAACAGTGCACTGTGCACGCACGTCTAGCCGGCGCGTCACAAGTGCGTACGTGGCCGGTAGAAGCTAACTCTTAATCGATCGGATCGATTCGATTTTACTCTCGTAACTATCCTATTGATTCGTGTGTACATGGGTAGTGATGGAGACATTGTTTTGGAACGACTCGATGGAGACAGAAGTAATCAGAAGCTTGTACTCCTTCTTCTTGCAAATTGCAATCAGTTATTCTGTAACACACGTCACAATGCTATTCTTGTCAAAACAATGCTATTCTTGTCAAAACACACGTGGCATAAAACGTGTGCAGCAAATTGAGGCGCGAACCCAGCTCAGTCTAATTTATCATCCATAAAAAAAATTGCGAGAAATCATCCATAAGATTAATCTGAACAAATTTATACACTACAATAGAGGCTGAATGGGTCGTCCTTGTTCCATTCATCATATTATTATTAGTCCCTCGCAATATTTTTTTAGTAGTCATATAACTTTTTTTTCGTTTATTAACAACCTGGTCACAGACAACACTAGGGGTAAAATAGTCTTTTTAGGCCAGACTTAACGTCATTACTAGCCAAAACTAACGGAAGTGTCACATAGGAAACAAAATAAAGTTTATGTGTCAAAAAAGGAAGAAAGAAGTTTTTTGAGCCAAAAAGGGAAGCAAATTTTAAGAAAGGGCCAAATAAGGACAAATACGTCAAATCACCCTCCCTTTCCTATGTTACCACTTCTCCTTGTTTTGTTTTATTCCGACCACCAAATGCTATATTTCAGCGCATTTTGAGGTTCAAATTCAAGCATGCTTGGCATAGGAGCTTCAAGTATAATGACGAAAAGAAAAAAAAATCTGCCCTTAGACACTAGACAATGAACTCCAAGTCTTGAAATTGCCATCATATAGAGTGTGCAGTCCAAAAACAAAATATGTTGATGTAGAAACATACTCCACAAATAGCACCTGCTACACATTTCCATGATATTTCACTTGCTGCACGGGTTCTTTTAGTACCTGAAACAATTTTTGGTGGATTTTACTGGGGCAAAAGCGCAGACCAAGATGACATACGATCAGTAGTTTACACTTGATTCAAACATGCATATCTGAATTTTATTTGACAGCTCTTGATAAACATAGAAATTGTAAGTCACTCTTTCCGATAGTACATTACATTTGAGTGCCAATAATCCTAACTCTTATGCTCACCTTGGTGGAAAAAAAAATACTAGGCTCATACTCCCTCCGTCCCAAAAAACATGTCCCTCAAACTCATGTATCTAGCAGCTAGATACATCCGTTTGAGGGAAAAACTTTTTCGGACGGAGGGAGTACCAGATAGGCTTCCAGTACTAGCATGCCTAACAACGATTAAATTGGTTGTGTCGGAAAAAATGAAGATTAGGATGTAATCATGCTTGAACCATTGAAGTGTGACTCAAACTCTCCTTGTCCTTCTTAAACCTTAAAGTAACCCTCATCATGAATTACAAAAATGCAAAATAACTTGTTGATGTTGAGACAAAAAGATCTTCAAAAATATGTAAAAAAAAATAGAATTCTTCACAAAAGTTCATGGTGCAGCTTTGGTCAGCAGTCAGGACTTGATCAGGACCTGGATAGAGACTTGGTGGCAACGACTTGGACTTTGAATTTTCAAAGCAATCAGCATCGTGAGGAAGGTTCTTCCACGGCTGCACCACATATGGCTCCTTTCTTTTCTGATGAAATACGTATATGACTGATAAATTCTAGTTATTCTTTTGGAAGTAAATCTGTGGCAATACTATTGAAACTAATAGAATGCCCGTGCGTTGCTACTGGCTTTTGAAATATTTTGATGGAGTTATATAAACATAATGTTACATGTATAGAAAAGATATATAGTAATAATTTGATAATAATTGAAATCCACTGAAATTGCAATGTAAGTTTGTTGAAAGATAATTTGACGATGTATACATAGAGAGCGAGGATCCAACTATGAATCTATTACGAATTAAGATCCGCTTGATGCATTTAATATAGGGTCTGTCTAGGACACATCTAGATGTGACTTAGTTATGTCACGTCTAAATTGATGTCCACTTTGTTTGTTGTCTATTTTTTTGTCCTAGTTTTTTTTGTTTATTGTTGCTGCATTATATATTTGTGGAAGCTTAGATATGACATCCTTAAAAAAACATCTAGATGTCAATTAGACAAACTATTTAATATATTCTCGCACAATATAAAAAATGTTGTCTTTAATTTCATTCACATGATATTTGAGCAAGTATAATAAAAACTTCTTCCTCAACTTATATCCATCTTGTAAAAGCAATATATCTAGTTAGTATGAATATTTCACGTGTAAGGTCTAAAATGTGCAACGGAGAATACTCATCGTGCAAATCAGACGAATTTCTTTACCGTTTCACAGGAGCATAAAGACAAAAACAAAATAGCCAGACACATCCCTGTAATTTCCTAAATTAATCGTATATCTTGAATATAGTGAAGAAGAAAAAAATTAATGTTTGTATCTTGAATTTTATGAAAATGAGAAATTTATCCTTCCGTATTCGTTGGAATACCAACCGAAAATATACGTTGCCATCTAGATATATCTGAATTTCAGCGGAGCCGTGCAATTTTGAGTGCGTTGTTGAATTCCCTTGCAAATCTTCGTAATTTCACTAAATACTTCGATGTTTTAATCTCTAGCGACTATAATGTATGGGTAGGGTCCAAAATATATAAACGGCTTGCATTTTTGTCGCTGACATACCAGATTTATCGGCCGATGAATGCATATGGAAGATAAATATTAGAAACCATAAATCATTATATCAATGGACAAGAGACCTTACTTACCAAGTTGCATGATGAGATGTTGTGCTATCAAACGGTGGTGCCAACATCTGAATATTTGCCTTCACGCAGAAATATCTCCCCTTACAGCCGCCCGTCCGCTCCTATCCCCGCTGCCTCCCTTAACAACGGCGCCGCTGCATCCTCCTCTCCCCTCCATGGCATCGATCGCCCCTCCTTTTCCGGCCACGGGTCGAGCCCGTGCCCTATTATCCCCATAACCTAGCTTCTCTCGGTAGTGTCGCCCACAACCTCCTCTGCCTGCCACATCATCGTCAGCCGCCTTCTCTACCGACAACCTCTCGCGCCGCAACATCAGCACCGAGTCTGCATGCCCGCCGGTCTGGTATCCTGGTCAGCCAAATCCGGCTAGTCAATGTAGAAGGGCTCGCCGCTGATGGAGCCATCATCGTCTAAATCGGGCACAAAGGTGTGACGCAACAAGGAGGGATGGCGCCCTTGTCGTCTACATAGGGCACAATGGTGTGACGCGGCGAGGAGAGACAACACCATCATCGTTTAGATCAGGCACAACAGTGTGACACGATGAGGAGGGACGACGAGAAGGAACAGCGCCCTTGTCGTCTAAATCACGCCATCTTTGTTTCCAACCGCAAATCTTCATCTTGTCTTCCTCATCTCATCACCGCCCAGACTTGCCTCTACTCCATGTCTCTCCGCCATGGCATGCAGTTTCACATCCTAAATATGCCCATTCTGTTGTGCATGTCCTACTTCTTCCCTGACATTTGTCTTCTTTGCAGTAACTTTATTTGCTCCGTTGGCACCGTAGACGTCACTTGGAAACAATTAGCAGCGCCTTGATGCTTCAATAAAATGAAAATATACAATACAATGGGATGAGGGTTATACAATACAGTGAGATTTACGGCACTATATTGGGCATTACATCGAATGTCAACGGCGATGAGCGGCTACACCCACACCCATAAGCTTCACCTTTAGATATAACTATTGTGCTACACTACGCTCGTCAGCTCACACTTAAATCTAGGGGAATTTACCTTAGCTTTAACCGAAAGGATGAACCTATGCACAATATCGCTAGCCTAATATACCAATTAGAATCATCATGTTTTATTGTCAATGAAGCTAGGGAAAAAGAGAACATACAATTTGTTGAGATTTTTCTTATGACAATGCGATCCATGTCACAATCAGAGAGACCATAACTTTGCCCCTCAACTAATTAAGAGTAGTATTTTTCTTATGAAAATTAATTTTAGATGAAAACTGAATTAAAATACTGGAGATCGGTGTGACCATAAAGTAGATCGACCAGCAACATAATTAGTTTCTGTCAGGTACTGCGGCATAGATCTTAATCCTTCTAGGTCATCTGGATAAGCCATTGGGACGTACTGCACTCGAGAAAAAAAGTTGCAAACCAGATCGAATTCCCAGTTCAACTACTTCATGTCCAAAAGAGCTGAAGCAAGTAGCATCTTTAGCAAAATAGTTGGAAACCTTTACGCCCGTGCATTGCTGCGTCTGTTCTAGAACCTGCACCACGGAAGAAAATATCATGTAAGTATACACTTTGAAAGCTTCGACAAACTATTTGGTTAGTATATAAATTTAACAAATTAAATTCCCAATTTTAGTTGTCGAAGTCATGGACGATGCAGCAATATGCCGATGCACATACAAAATTTGCTTACCTTCTTTCTAAATAGTGATCTAAACGCTCAGTTTACGGCATGTGAAGTTATGAATTTAGGTAGTAGAGATAAACGAGGAAGCAGATTGACTTGGTGGGATCGCATGCAACTTGAGATAACACGCGTCCTTTAATTGGTGGTGCACTGGGCACATCGGATAAACCATCCTGCACATGACTCATTCGATTCCACATAGTAAAATCTACTCTATTGTGTAAGAACGGTATCACCGCCTCGCCCCCGGGCCACCACAACTTCCTCCCGACATCGGCGCGAGCACCACCTCGGCCCCCCGCGCCCCCGGAAAACTCCTTCAACAATGCATGCATACTCGTCTGACGTCGTCAGGGCAGCTACTTGTCCAAGGCAGACGCGCGTCTGTTCGCTGACCTGCTTCTTCGACAACGCCCGCAAGCTGTTCAACGGTTTGCCCGCAAGGTACAAATGGACTCCGCCGACGAGTTCTTTTTCCATAATTTTCTTTGCGGCTAGGATGATTCTTCATCCGACGATGAGGAGATGGTGTCCGCTGTGTTGGTCGTCCATGACCACCTTAGTAGGCAGCGGCCGTTGTTCCGGGGCTCGATCCCAGGGCACACTCCGGCATTGAATCACTCCGACATCGGATAAACCATCCCGCACATGACTCATTTGATTCCACATAGTAAAATCTACTCTATTGTGTAAGAACGGTATCACAACTTCACTTGTATTTTAGAAAGAAGGAAAACAGATGACCCTTGCAACTTATGGCGATAGATGACGCGGAAAAAAGAAACAATTTTGGGAAGAAACTCTGGGTCCTAGGTTACATGCATCATCGATGGGACAAACAACAAATACGATTATGATGCAGTTGAGGAATCAAATTACTCTTGCATTTTCCAAAGGAAAGTAAATATCCATAACATAATGGTAAGAAAAATTGGATTTCTACAAAGATTTTTTTAGAGTAATAAATATTGGCTAGATCATTATCGAACTAAATGCACAAGCATGTCGTCCAAAAGAAGATACCAGTAAACAGCTTGTGTATCTTAACAGTAGCATATAGAGAAGGTTTGTTCAATGAGAAAAATAATTGTTGCAATATCTATATGTTGAACAATTTCAATGCCTAGCCCAAGTGCAAAGATTATCTATCACAGGCATATTGATCTTCATGTTACAGGCAAAGACGAATGATTGTGTATCTTAGGAAAAATACCAGAGCTTTCATATGCACTGCAGGACTGGAATTAGTGCTATTCGCTCATTTGATATGGCAGATAATGAAGAAGGGAGTAAACAAAATGGCAATAGTTTATCAATTAGCACAGGAAACTAACCACTTTAGGAGAAGATTTGACATCGCCTCCAGCATAGACATGAGTGGAGCAGTGTTCCGACTGGCTTGGCTTCCTTACGAGCCTTCGGAATCGAATTGTTCCCCGGACTGGACCAGTATGTGAGTAGTCAGATGCATACCCACCCATTGCTCCGCCACGCTACCTGGCTTGAGAACCACGAGCTGCCTGCAGAGTCCCAGTGCTTCTCCTCCTCGAGTACGCAGCAGCACACCTGTGGCCGCCGCGGCTACTGTGGCTTCCCCCTTGGCAGCGCCGTGTCCCTTGACATGCTCACATCCGAGTAGCCATCGATGGAGTAGTAGTTCTGCTGCCCGGGCACGTTGGCGTACCGGTACAGGGGCACGGCCGTGCAGAGGGAGGGGGGGGGGTCGTCACGGTGGTGGGGCGAGGAGTCGTCATAGTATCTGTGTCGCCGGTGCATACCTCGACCTCCTCTACGTCGGAGGACTCCTTCATGTCGGAGGCCGTGAAGGGGTTCCCATCTTGTGGCGTGGACGCACGCGACAGGTGGCTACTCCTGAAATTCTCCGGCAGCGGCATGCCGAGGGCGCTCCTGAACACAACCCGCCCGCCTCACAGTCGGCCACACCCGGGCGACTGCCTCCGCGGGCATGCACCCTTTATGGAGTGTGACGAGCACGGGGCCGGCCGTCGCCCATGCCTGGTCCTCCCTCCTGCCGCATATTGGTCATGCGTTGCCTCCGCGGTCGCTCGACATTGTTTTGTCAACAACGCCTTGATTAAAGTTGCCATGAAAAAAGTTTGGATTAGCATGCTTAAATTCCGAACGTTCGGAACTTATTGAGGTCCATAAAAATAAGATTTGATTAGGAAAGTGTGGGTTTTTCTCCCTGGTTTGATGCGTACCGGTTTCTCAGGGGAGATAAAAAATCGGTGGGGATGGGATCTGGTGGAGGTATCGATCGAGGGGGTGGGGGGTTAGCGAATAAACGAAACGACGTATGGACTCCTCCATTAGAAGTAGAGATTTATACACTCAGCACAAAAGAAAAAACATACCATCAATATCACATTTTTTCAAAAAGGAGGATAACCCACGGCCTCTGCATCAAAATGATGCATGCAGCCATCTTTATTAATTTATTCATCAATCTCACAAAATGTGTACAAAGATCAACCCAAAACCACCTTTGAGGCAAATAAAGTCGCTACACCTACATGTATAAAGATGTGTCCGTGGATTCGCCACCACCAACTTCCATCGTCCCATCTAGAGAAGTGATTATTGCATTGATCTTGGCAGGTCCATCTTCCGTGGACATCACTTCGACGCTGGTCCACGCCACCGCTCTGCGCCCGTTCATCAAGACGCATCCGTGGTCGACACTCTGCTGCACCATGCCGCCGAGACCCACCGTCGATGATACGGTTGATGCCACGCCGCTCCACCGACATGCCATCTCACGCCGACTCCGAACTACCAGCAACTCCACCACCATGAACAGTCCCCCAGCCGACGCCTTCAGGAAGGAACTCGACAAGGTGTCGTCGTCACCCAGAGGTGGGAGGAACAGGATCCACAACGAAGCCTCCGGGAAGGGAATTGGCGTGGCGGGGCATTTACTTTGTCCAAGCAACACCAGTAAATGTCTACCGCTGACTCCAGGTACCGAAGCCAGCACGAACCGGAGCAGATCGAGTCGGAGACGACGCTTCCCAAGGGGAGAAGGAGAGGTTGGGAAGACTCCGTCTAGCAGCAGCACGACGGCGTGGTGGCGGTGGAGGAGCGCGAAACTCCAGCAGGGCTTCACCAAGCACTACGAGAGACGAGGAGGGAGAGTGGTAGGGCTGCGCCAAGAGGGAGAGGATCTCGTGTGTCTTGCAGCCCCCAATACCTCAAGTATATATAGGGGAAGGGGAGGGGCTGCGCCCCCATCTAGGGTTCCCTCCCTAGGGGTGGAGGAAGCCCCAAAACCCATCTAGGGTGGCGGCCAAGGGGGGAGAGAGGGCGCACCTAGGGTGGGCCTTAAGGCCCATCTGAACCTAGGGTTTGCCCCCTCCCACTCTCCCTTGCGCCTTTGGCCTTGGTGGGGGGGGGGGGGCGCACCAGCCCACCTGGGGCTGGTCCCCTCCCACACTTGGCCCACACAGCCTTCTAGGGCTGGTGGCCCCACCTGGTGGACCCCCGGGACCCTCCCGGTGGTCCCGGTACGTTACCGATAGCACCCGATACTTTTCCGGTGACCAAAACGGGACTTCCCATATATAAATCTTTACCTCCGAACCATTCGGAACTCCTCTTGACGTCCGGGATCTCATCCGGGACTCCGAACAACATTCGGTAACCGCGTACATACTTTCCCTATAACCCTAGCGTCATCGAACCTTAAGTGTGTAGACCCTACGGGCTCGGGAGTCATGCACACATGGCCGAGACAACTCTCCGGTCAATAACCAACAGCGGGATCTGGATACCCATGTTGGTTCCCACATGCTCCATGATGATCCCATCGGATGAACCACGATGTCAAGGATTCAATCAATCCCGTATACAATTCCCTTTGTCTATCGGTACGATACTTGCCCGAGATTCGATCGTCGGTATCCCAATACCTAGTTCAATCTCGTTACCGGCAAGTCCCTTTACTCGTTCCGTAACACATCATCCCGTGATCAACTCCTTGGTCACATTGTGCACATTATGATGATGTCCTACTGAGTGGGCCCAGAGATACCTCTCCGTTACACGGAGTGACAAATCCCAGTCTCGATTCGTGCCAACCAAACAGACACTTTCGGAGATACCCATAGTGCACCTTTATTGCCACCCAGTTACATTGTGACGTTTGGCACACCCAAAGCACTCCTACGGTATCCGGGAGTTGCACAATCTCATGGTCTAAGGAAATGATACTTGACATTAGAAAAGCTTTAGCATATGAACTACACGATCTTGTGCTAGGCTTAGGATTGGGTCTTGTCCATCACATCATTCTCCTAATGATGTGATCCCGTTATCAACGACATCCAATGTCCATGGTCAAGAAACCGTAACCATCTATTGATCAACGAGCTAGTCAACTAGAGGCTTACTAGGGACATGGTGTTGTCTATGTATCCACACATGTATCTGAGTTTCCTATCAATACAATTCTAGCATGGATAATAAACGATTATCATGAACAATGAAATATAATAATAACTAATTTATTATTGCCTCTAGGGCATATTTCCAACAGTCTCCCACTTGCACTAGAGTCAATAATCTAGTTCACATCGCCATGTGATTAACACTCACAGGTCACATCGCCATGTGACCAACATCCAAAGAGTTTACTAGACTCAATAATCTAGTTCACATCACTATGTGATTAACACTCAATGTGTTCTGGGTTTGATCATGTTATGCTTGTGAGAGAGGTTGTAGTCAACGGGTCTGCAATATTCAGATCCCTATGTATTTCGCAGAACTTTATGTCATATTGTAGATGCTGCTACCACGTTCCACTTGGAGCTATTCCAAATTGCTGCTCCATTATACGTATCCGGTATCTCTACTCAGAGCTATCCAGATAGGTGTTAAGCTTGCATCGACGTAACTCTTTACGTCAAACTCTTTATCACCTCCATAACCGAGAAACATTTCCTTATTCCTCTAAGGATAATTTTGACCGCTATCTGGTGATCCACTCCTAGATCACCTTTGTACCCTCTTGCCAGACATGTGGCAAGGCACACATCAGGTGCGGTACTCAGCATGGCATACCGTATGGATCCTATGACAAAAGCATAGGGGACGACCTTCGTCCTTCCTCTTTCTTCTGCCGTGGTCAAGCTTTGAGTCTTACTCAACTTCACACCTTACAACTCAGGCAAGAAACCCTTCTTTGACTGATCTATTTTGAACTCCTTCAAAAACATGTCAAGGTGTGCGTTCTTTGAAAGTATCGTCAGGCGTCTTGATATATCTCTATAGATCTTGATGCCCAATATGTAAGCAACCTTATCCAGGTCTTCCTTTGAAAATCACTCTTTAAACAACCGTTTATGCTTTCCAGAAATTCTACATTTTCTCGGATCAACAATATGTCATCCACATATACTTATCAGAAATGTTGTAGTGCTCCCACTCACTTTCTTGTAAATACAAGGTTCTAGCAAACATTGTATAAACCTAAAAGCTTTGATCACTCCATCAAAGCATATATTCTGACTCCGAGATGCTTGCTCTAGTCCATAGAAGGATCGCTGGAGCCAGCATACATTTTAGCATCCTTAGGATCGACAAAACTTTGATTGTATCACATACAACTCTTTCTTACGAAAACAGGTAAGAAAACTTCTTTTGACATCCATTTGTCAGATTTCATAATCGAAAAATACAGCTAATGCTAACATGATTCCGACGGACTTAAGCATCGCTACGGGTGAGAAATTCTCATCGTAGTCAACTCCTTGAACTTGTGAAAAGACTCTTTCCCACAAGTCGAGCTTCATAGACGGTAACATTACCGCCCACGTCCGTCTTCTTCTTAAAGATCCATTTATCTCAATGGCTTGCCGATCATCGGGCAAGTCCACCAAAGTCCATACTTTGTTCTGATACATGGATCCTATCTCGGATTTCATGGCTTCTAACCATTTGTCGGAATACGGGCCCACCATCGCTTCTCCATAGCTGGTAGGTTCATTGTTGTCTAACAACATGATATCTAAGACAGGATTACCGTACCACTCAGGAGTTGTACATATCCTTGTTAACCTACGAGGTTCGATAGCAACTTGATCCGAAGCTTCATGATCACTATCATTAACTTCCTATTCAACAGACGTAGGCGCCACAAAAAACATCTTTCGGTGTTGCATCACTCCCTGGTTGAAGTAAAGGTTCGACAACCTCATCAAGTTCTATCTTCCTCCCACTCAATTCTTTCGAGAGAAACTCCTTCTTGAGAAAGGACCCGTTCTTAGCGACAAACAACTTGCCCTCGGATCTGAGATAGAAGGTATACCCAACTGTCACCTTTGGGTATCCTATGAAGATGTGTTTGTCCGCTTTTGGGTTCGAGCTTCTTCGGCTGAAGCCTTAAGCATCAAAGCCCCAAACATTAAGAAACGACAATTTTGGTTTCTTGCCAAAACATATTCATACGACGTCGTCTCAACAGACTTAGATGGTGTCCTATGTAAAGTGAATGCAGCTGTCTGTAATGCATATCCTCAAAATGAAAACGGTAGATCAGTAAGAGACATCATCGATCGCACCATATCACATAAGGTTCGATTACGACGTCCGGACACACCATTACCCTGTGGTGTTCCAGGTGGCTTCAACTATGAAACAATTCCACAATGTCCTAAGTGATTGCTAAACTCATAACTCAGAAATTCTCATCCATCAGATCGTAGGAATTTGATGTTCTTGTTATGATGGTTCTTAACTTCACTCTGAAACCGCCTGAACTTTTCAAATGTTCCAGACTTGTGCATCATTAAGTAAATATACCTATATCTACTCAAATCATCAGTGAAGATGAGAAAATAGCGATATCCACTGCACGCTTCAATTCTCATTGGATCACACACATCAGCACGTATGATTTCCAACAAGTCACTTGCCCGTTTCATTGTACCTGAAAACGGGGTCTTAGTCATCCTGCCCATGAGGCATGGCTCGCATGTGTCAAGCGATTCAAAATCAAGTGACTCCAAACATCCATCGACACGGAGTTTCTTGATGCATCTTACGCCAATACGACCTAAGCGGCAGTGCCACAAGAAAGTGGTACTATCTACATCTTTTGGCGTGAACATGTGTATTACCATGACCGAGATTCACTGAACCATTCACATAGGGTGTATGACCATGAAAGGTATTATTCATGTAAATAGAATAACCATTATTCTGTAACTTAAATGAATAACCGTATTGCAATGAACATGATCTAATCATATTCATGCTCAACGTAGACACCTGATAACATTTATCTAGGTTAAATACTAATCCCGAAGGCAGATGGAGCGTGCGATGGTGATCTCATCAACTTTGGAAACACTTCCAACACACATCGTCACCTCGCCCTTAGCCAGTCTCCGTTTAGTCCGTAGCTTTTGCTTCAAGTCACCAATAATAGCAACTGAACCTGTATCCAATACCCAGGTGCTACCAGGAGTACTAGTGAGGTACACATTAATAACACGTATATACTTTGTTGAAGTTGCCATCCTTCTTATCTACCATGCATTTGGGGTAATTCCGCTACCAGTGACCATTCCCCTTACAATAGAAGCACTTAGTCTCGGGTTTGGGTTCGACCTTAGGTTCCTTCACTGGAGCGGCAACTGGTTTGCCATCCATGAAGTTTCCCTTCTAGCCCTTGCCCTTCTTGAAACCAGTGGTCTTGTTAAACCATCAACACTTGATGCTCCTTCTTGATTTCTACCTTTTGCGGTCTTAAGAACCGCGAACAGCTCCGGGATCAACTCCATCCCTTGCATGTCATAGTTCATCACGAAGATCTAGTAGCTTAGTGATAGTGGCTAGAGAACTCTATCAATCACTATCTTATCTGGAAGTTTAACTCCCACTTGATTTAAGTAATTGTAGCACCCAGACATTCTGAGAACATGCTCACTAGCTGAGCTATTCTCCTCTATCTTGTTGGCAAAAGAACTTGTGAGAGATCTCATAACTCTCAACATGGGCATGAGCCTGAAAACCCAATTTCAGCTCTTGGAACATCTCATATGTCTTATGGAGTTCAAAACGTCATTGGAATCCCGATTCTAAGCCGTAAAGTATGGTGCACTTAACTATCAAGTAGTCATCAGGACGTATCTGTCAGATGTTCATATCATCCACAGACGATGATGTAGGGGTTGGCACATCGAGCGGTGCATCAAAGACATAAGCCTTCTGTGTAGTAGTGAGGACACTCCTCAGGCAACGGACCTAGTCCGCATCATTGCTTACAATATCTTTCAACTTAGTCTTTCTCTAGGAACGTATTGAAACAGGGAGCTACAACGTGAGCTATTTATCTACAACATATTTGCAAAGACAATTTAGACTGTGTTCATGATAATTAAGTTCATCTAATCAAATTACTTAATGAACTCCCACTCAGATAGACATCCCTCTAGTCACCTAAGTGAAACATGATCCGAGTCAACTAGGCCGTGTCCGATCATCACGTGAGACGGACTAGTCAACATCGGTGAACATCTTCATGTTGATCGTATCTTCTATACGACTCATGCTCGACCTTTCGGTCTTCCGTGTTCCGAGGACATGTCTGTACATGCTAGGCTCGTCAAGTCAACCTAAGTGTATTGCGTGTGTAAATCTGGCTTACACCCATTGTATTCGAACGTTAGAATCTATCACACCCGATCATCATGTGGTGCTTCGAAACAACGAACCTTCGCAACGGTGCACAGTTAGGGGGAACACTTTCTTGAAATTATTACGAGGGATCATCTTATTTAAGCTACCGTCGTTCTAAGCAAATAAGATGTAAAACATGATAAACATCACATGCAATCAAATAGTGACATGATATGGCTAATATCATTTGCTCCTTTTGATCTCCATCTACGGGGCTCCATGATCATCGTTATCACCGGCATGACACCATGATCTTCATCATCGTGTCTTCTTGAAGTTGTCTCGTCATCTATTAGTTCTACTACCAAGGCTAACACTTTAGCAATAAAGTAAAGTAATTACATGACGTTTATGTTGACACGCAGGTCATAAATAAATTAAGACAAGTCCTATGGCTCCTGCCGGTTGTCATACTCATCGACATGCAAGTCGTGATTCTTATTACAAGAACATGATCAATCTCATACATCACATATATCATTCATCACATCCTTTTGGCCATATCACATCACACGGCACATGCTGCAAAAACAAGTTAGGCGTCCTCTAATTGTTGTTGCAAGTTTTTACGTGGCTACTATAGGTTTCTAGCAAGAACGTTTCTTACCTACGCCAAAACCACAATGTGATATGCCAATTTCTATTTACCCTTCATAAGGACCCTTTTCATCGAATCTGATCTGACTAAAGTGGGAGAGACAGACACCCGCTAGCCACCTTATGCAACTAGTGCATGTCAGTCGGTGGAACCTGTCTCACGTAAGTGTACGTGTAAGGTCAGTCCGGGCCGCTTCATCCCACGATGCCGCCGAATCAAGATAAGACTAGTAACGGCAAGTAAATTGACAATATCGACGCCCACAACTGCTTTCTGTTCTACTCGCATAGAAACTACGCATAGACTTAGCTCATGATGCCACTGTTGGGGATCGTAGCAGAAATTTAAAATTTTCGACGCATCACCAAGATCAATCTATGGAGTAATATAGCAACGAGGGGAAGGAGAGTGCATCTACATACCCTTGTAGATCGCTAAGCGGAAGCGTTGCAAGAACGCGGATGAAGGAGTCGTACTTGTAGCGATTCAGATCGCGGTTGATTCCGATCTAAGCGCCGAACCACGGCGCCTCCGCGTTCAACACACATGTAGCCCGGTGATGTCTCCTACGCCTTGATCCAGCAAGGGGAGAAGGAGAGGTTGGGAAGACTCCGTCCAGCAGCAGCCCGATGGCGTGGTGGCGGTGGAGGAGCGCGGAACTCCAGCAGGGCTTCGCCAAGCACTACGAGAGACGAGGAGGGAGAGAGGTAGCGCTGCACCAAGAGGGAGAGGATCTCGTGTGTCTTGCAGCCCCCAATACCTCAAGTATATATAGGGGAAGGGGAGGGGCTGCGCCCCCATCTAGGGTTCCCTCCCTAGGGGTGGCGGCAGCCCCAAAACCCATCTAGGGTGGCGGCCAAGGGGGAGAGAGGGGGGCGCACCTAGGGTGGGCCTTAAGGCCCATCTAGACCTAGGGTTTGCCCCCTCCCACTCTCCCTTGCCGCTTGGGCCTTGGTGGGGGGGCGCACCAGCCCACCTGGGGCTGGTCCCCTCCCACACTTGGCCCACGCAGCCTTCTAGGGCTGGTGGCCCCACCTGGTGGACCCCAGGGACCCTCCCGGTGGTCCCGGTATGTTACCGATAGCACCCGAAACTTTTCCGGTGACCAAAAGGGACTTCCCATATATAAATCTTTACCTTCGGACCATTCCGGAACTCCTCGTGACGTCCGGGATCTCATGCGGGATTCCGAACAACATTCGGTAACCACGTACATACTTTCCCTATAACCCTAGCGTCATCGAACCTTAAGTGTGTAGACCCTACGGGCTCGGGAGTCATACAGACATGGCCGAGACAACTCTCCAGTCAATAACCAACAGCGGGATCTGGATACCCATGTTGGTTACCACATGCTCCACGATGATCTCATCGGATGAACCACGATGTCAAGGATTCAATCAATCCCGTATACAATTCCCTTTGTCTATCGGTATGATACTTGCCCGAGATTCGATCGTCGGTATCCCGATACCTTGTTCAATCTCGTTACCGACAAGTCTCTTTACTCGTTCCGTAACACATCATCCCGTGATCAAATCCTTGGTCACATTGTGCACATTATGATGATGTCCTACCGAGTGGGCCCAGAGATACCTCTCCGTTACACGGAGTGACAAATCCCAGTCTCGATTCGTGCCAACCCAACAGACACTTTCGGAGATACCCGTAGTGCACCTTTATAGCCACCCAGTTACGTTGTGATGTTTGGCACACCCAAAGCACTCCTACGGTATCCAGGAGTTGCACAATCTCATGGTCTAAGGAAATGATACTTGACATTAGAAAAGCTTTAGCATACGAACTACACGATCTTGTGCTAGGCTTACGATTGGGTATTGTCCATCACATCATTCTCCTAATGATGTGATCCCGTTATCAACGACATCCAATGTCCATGGTCAAGAAACCGTAACCATCTATTGATCAACGAGCTAGTCAACTAGAGGCTTACTAGGGACATGGTGTTGTCTATGTATCCACACATGTATCTGAGTTTCCTATCAATACAATTCTAGCATGGATAATAAACGATTTTCATGAACAATGAAATATAATAATAACTAATTTATTATTGCCTCTAGGGCATCTTTCCAACAGGGCGCGCCCCCACCCTCGTGGACAGGGTGTGGGCCTCCTGGTCTTCATCTTTGGCGAGGATTTTTTTTATTTTTTCTAAGATGTTCCGTGGTGTTTCAGGTCATTCTGAGAATATTTGTTTTCTTCACATAAAACAATATCATGACAATTCTGCTGAAAACAGCGTCAGTCCGGGTTAGTTCCATTCAAATCATACAAGTTAGAGTCCAAAACAAGGGCAAAAGTGTTTGGAAAAGTAGATACGATGGAGACGTATCAACTCCCCCAAGCTTAAACCCTTGCTTGTCCTCAAGCAATTCAGCTGACAAACTAAAAGAAAGAAAAAAACTTTTACAAACTCTGTTTGCTCTTGTTGTTGTAACTATGTGAAGCCAGCATTCAAGTTTTCAGCATAGATCATAACTAACCACATTTGCAATAATTCTCAGGTCTCATAATTACTCATATCAATAGCATAATCAACTAGCAAGTAATAATAATAAATCTCGAATGGCAACACTTTCTCAAAACAATCATAATATGATATAACAAGATGGTATCTCGCTAGCCCTTTCTGAGACCGCAAAACATAAATGCAGAGCACCTTTAAAGATCAAGGACTGACTAGACATTGTAATTCATGGTAAAAGAGATCCGATCATAGTCACACCCAACATAGATTAATAGTGATGAATGCAAATGATAGCTGTGCTCTCCAGCTAGTGCTTTTTAATAAGAGGGTGATGACTCAACATAATATTAAATGGATAGGCCCTTCGCAGAGGGAAGCAGGGATTTGTAGAGGTGCCAGAGCTCGGTTTTGCAATAGAGATAAATTGTATTTTGAGCGGTATACTTTCATTGTCAACGTAGCAACTAAGAGATGGCGATATCTTCCATGCTAAACACATTATAGGCGGGTCCCAAACAGAATGGTAAAGTTTATACTCCCCCTCCACCAACAAGCATCAATCCATGACTTGCTCGAAACAACGAGTGTCTCCAACATACATCAGGTCCCAGGGGGAGTTTTGTTTGCAATTAATTTTGATTTAGTTTGCATAAAGCATGGGACTGGGCATCCCGGTGACCAGCCATTTTCTCGTGAGTGAGGAGCGGAGTCCACTCCTCTTGAGAATAACCTGCCTAACACGGAAGATAAGGACAACCTTGGTTGATACATGAGCTATTCGAGCATACAAAACATAATGTTTATTTGAAGGTTTAGAGTTTGGCACATACAAATTTACTTGGAACGACAGGTAGATACCACATATAGGAAGGTATGGTGGACCCATCTGGAATGACTTTGGGGTTCAAGGGATTGGATGCACAAGCAGTGTTCCCGCTTAGTACAAGTGAAGGCTAGCAAAAGACTGGGAAGCGACCAACTAGAGAGCGACAACAGCCATGTACATGCATTAAAATTAATAAACATTGGATGCAAGCATGAGTAGGATATAATCCACCATGAACATAAATATCGTGAAGGCTATGTTGATTTTGTTTCAACTACATGCGTGAACATGTGCCAAGTCAAGTCACTTAAATCATCCAAAGGAGGATACCACCCCATCATACCACATCATAACCATCTCAATAGCATGTTGGCATACAAGGTAAATCATTATAACTCATAGCTAATCAAGCATGGCACAGGCAACTACGATCTCTAATTGTCATTGCAAACATGTTTATTCATAATAAGCTGAATCAAGAACGAGGGACTCATCATATTTACAAAAACAAAAGAGGTCGAGTTCGTACCAGCTTTTCTCATCTCAGTTAGCCCATCATATATCATCATAGTTTCCTTTCACTTGCACGACCGAACGGTGTGAATAATAATAAGGGTGCACGTGCATTGGACTAAGCTGGAATCTGCGAGCATTCAATAAACAGAAGAAGACAAGGAAATATGGTCTCTTGGTTAAATCAACAATAATGCATATAAGAGCCACTTCAACAATTTAATTATGGTCTTCTCCTACTGACCCCCAAAGGAAAGAGAAGAAATAAAAACTATTTACACGGGAAAGCTCCCAACAAGCAAAAGAAGAACGGGAAATAATTTTGGGTTTTCTTTTTAATTACTATGACTACAGCAAAAAAGTAAACCACTACTATTTTTTGTTTTTCTTAACGTTTAACAAATACACAAGAAGAAAGCAGGAAAAAGAAAATAAACTAGCATGGATATTACAGTGAAAGAGTATGAGCACCGACATCTTGTAATGAGTGTGTGTGAGCATAAATGTAATGTCGGTGAGAAATACGTACTCCCCCAAGCTTAGGCTTTTGGCCTAAGTTGGTCTATTGCCAGGGATAGCCTGGCGGGTACCCGTAGGTGTAGCTGGGGTCGTACTGCGACGAAGAATAGTTGGGATCATACTGATGTGCAGCGGTTATCGCCTGCTGAGCTGCAGCGTGGAGTCAAGCTGCCTCCGCTCTCCTCTCGTACTCTTTTGGCTCCTCTCTGGTAATAACATATCTTCTTTTTGTCTGTGAATCAAAGAAGGCAGGAGCAGGGAGAGTAATATGGAAAACACGTCATTTATAAAAAATTAAACGATATAAGAGAGGTGATTCAGGCCTCTCGACAAACTGGTGCGAAGACATAGAGTTATAATCCAAATATGCAAGAGGCAACTCCGTATCACCCTCACGAATGTCTATCTCAAGAAAATGAGCTAAGCGGGTTGCATAAATTCCTCCAAAGAAATCTCCATTATGTCTATTATGATGCAACCTACGAGCTACAATGGCTCCCATATGATAAGATTGGTCTCCTAACACAGCACTGCTAAAAATGCTAAGATCAGGGACACACATGTGACATGCTTCATCCTTAGCATTTATGCATCTACCGATGAAGAGAGCAAAATAATGTATAGCAGGAAAGTGAATGCTCCCTATGGTAGCCTGCGTTATATCTCTAGATTCCCCCACAGTTATACTAGCAAGAAAGTTTCTAAATTGAGATTTAGGGGGATCCCTAACACTACCCCATGATGGAAGTTTGCAAGCAGAAGTGAAATCCTCTAAGTCCATGGTATAAGATTTGTCATAGAGATCAAACATGACTGAAGGAGAATTATGCGAAGATGAATACTCAAACCTCCTCACAAATGAACTTGTGAGATCATGATACTGGGGGAATTTGTTAGCCTCAAAATCCTCAAGACCGGCATTGCACAAATATGCTTTGAATTATTCTTTAATTCCCACACAGTCCATAAATTTTTCCGACGGCCATTCGCAAGGCCGTACTGGAGTGTCTCTTGGTGGATCCTCGTCAGCATCGCGCATAGCAATCATGGGTCCTTGCTTCTTAGAGCAACCACCTTGGAACATCTTCCTAAGCATATTGTTTTTCTCTGAAAAATTCTGAAATTTTTAGTAAATTCAAACAAAAGTGAACCACTTCAATAAAATTGATAGCAACTACTCCTACAAGTGCCTAGAGCCTATATCAAGCATTAGAACTACTTAGAACCATATCAATTTGACATGCAAGCTCAAGAACATGGTCACCTATGCAGCACAAATTTGCAAAGAATAAAGCACTAGAACAAAAACTAATTGGACCAATGGAGGAGTCACATACCAAGGAACAATCTCCCCAAGCAGTTTTGCGAGAGGTGCTTTGAGCAAGGAGATCGAAAATCACAGCAAAAGTGGCTGAAACTCGTGCTTGAGTTGGTTTTTCGGGTTTGTGTGAGATAGAGGAATAAGATGGGTGCTGGGATAAGTGGAGGAGGGCCACCGTGGGCCCACGAGGCAGGGGGAATGCCATAGAGGGGGGGGGGGCGCCCACCACCCTCGTGGCCAGGTGGCAGCTCCTCCCGCGGTAATTTTTGCACAGTAAATCCTCAAATATTCCCGAAAAAATCATATTAAATTGGCATGTCATTCTGAGGACTTTTATTTTTGGGATATTTTTATATTGCACGGATAAGTCAGGAAACAGACAGAAAATACTATTTTTACTTTATTTCTACTAATTAACAGAAAATATAGAGAGGGTTCAGAAGGTTGTGCTTCTAGTTTCATCCATCTCATGCTGATCAAAAAGAATCCACTAACAAGGTTGATCAAGTCTTGTTAACAAACTCATTCCGATAATCATGAAACCGGAGAAATTTCGAATAACACTAAGTTACCTCAACGGGGATATGCACATCCCCTATAATAAGTATATCATATTTCTTTTTGACAATAGGAAAAGGAAATTCAAAACCTCCAATTATAATCGATGGAATTTTTCCAATTTAGTTGATACTATGAACTTGAGGTTGTTTCCTCGGAAAGTGTACCCTATGCTCATTACCATTAACATGAAAAGTGACATTGCCTTTGTTGCAATCAATAACAGCCCCTGCAGTATTAAGAAAAGGTCTTCCAAGAATAATAGACATACTATCATCCTCGGGAATATCAAGTATAACAAAGTCCGTTAAAATAGTAACATTTGCAGCCACAACAGGCACATCCTCACAAATACCGACAGGTATAGCAGTTGATTTATCAGCCATTTGCAAAGATATTTCGGTAGGTATCAGCTTATTCAAGTCAACTCTACGATATAAAGAGAGAGGCATAACACTAACACCGGCTCCAAGATCACATAAAGCAGTTTTAATATAATTTATTTTAATGGAGCAAGCTATAGTAGGTACTCCTGGATCTCCAAGTTTCTTTGGTATTCCACCCTTAAAAGTATAATTAGCAAGCATGGTGGAAATCACAACTTCCGGTATCTTTCTTTTATTACTAGTGATATCCTTCATATATTTAGCATAAGGATTTGTTTTGAGCACATCAGTTAATCGCATACGCAAAATGATAGGCCTAATCATTTCACCAAAGCGCTCAAAATCCTCATCATCCTTTTTCTTGGATGGTTTTGGAGGAAAAGGCATGGGTTTCTGAACCCAAGGTTCCCTTTCTTTACCATGTTTCCTAGCAACAAAGTCTCTTTTATCATAATGTTGATTCTTTGATTGTGGGTTATCAAGATCAACAGCAGGTTCAATTTCTACATCATTGTCATTACTAGGTTGAGCATCATCATGAACATCATCATTAATATTTTCATTAGGTTTATGTTCATTACCAGATTGTGTTTCAGCATCAGACATAGATATATCATTTGGATTATCAGGTGGTTCAGCAATAGGTTCACTAGAAGTTTGCACAACTCTATCATTTTTCTTTTTCTTCTTTTTAGAAGAACTAGAAACATCAATATTATTTCTCTGAGAATCTTGCTCGATTCTCTTAGGGTGGCCTTGATGATACAAAGGTTCCTGAGTCATTCTACCAGTTCTAGTAGCCACTCTAACAGCATAATCATTTTTCTTACTATTCATTTCATCAAGCACTTCTTTTTGAGCTTTAAGCACTTGTTCTACTTGTGTGGTAACCATAGAAGCATGTTTGCTAACAAGTTTAAGTTCACCTTTAATATTAGTCATATAATCACCCAAGCGTCTAATCATATAAGCATTTTCTTTTAATTGTCTACCAAAATAAGCATTGAAGTCGTCTTGCTTAAACATAAAGTTATCAAACTCATCCAAGCACTGACTAGCAATTTTAGTAGGAGTAACTTCAGCTTTATCATATCTATAGAGAGAATTTAACTTTACTAGTTAGGAGGTTCTTCAATAAATAAAGAATTGAGATCATAAGTTTCTTCTACAGGCGGTGAATTAAGACCATGTATTTATTCAATAGGAGGTAAATTCTTAATGTCTTTAGCTTTAATACCTTTTTCTTTCATAGATTTCTTTGCCTCTTGCATATCTTCGGGACTGAGGAATAGAACACCTCTCTTCTTCGGAGTTGGTTTAAGAATAGGCTCAGTAATTGGAGCAGGAGCTGGCTCGGGAGGTGCCCAATTATTTTCATTTGTCAACATATTATTCAATAGAATTTCAGCTTCATCCGGTGTTCTTTCCCTGAAAAGAGAACCAGCACAACTATCTAGGTAATCTCTGGAAGAATCGGTTAGTCCATTATAAAAGATATCAAGTATTTCAGGTTTCTTAAGAGGATGATCAGGCAAAGCATTAAGTAACTTGAGAAGCCTCCCCCAAGCTTGTGGGAGACTCTCTTCTTTAATTTGCACGAAGTTGTATATTTCCCTCAAAGCAGCTTGTTTCTTATGAGTAGGGAAATATTTAGCAGAGAAGTAATAAATCATATCCTGGGGACTACGAACACAACCAGGATCAAGAGAGTTAAACCATATCTTAGCATCACCCTTTAATGAGAACTGAAATATTTTGAGTATATAGAAGTAACGCGATCTCTCATCATTAATGAACAGGGCAGCTATATCATTTAACTTAATAAGATGTGCCACAACAGTTTTAGATTCGTAGCCATAAAACGGATCAGATTCAACCAAAGTAATTATATCAGGATCAACAGAGAATTCATAATTCTTATCAGGAACACAAATAGGCGAAGTAGCAAAAGCAGGGTCGGGTTTCATTTTGTCTCTAAGTGATTCTTTGTTTCATTTAACTAATAACCTCTTGAGCTCATATCTATCTTTGCAAGCTAAAATAGCGGCAGAAGATTCCATATAAAAAAGATAACCCTCAGGGATAACAGGCATATTTTCATCATCACTATCATCATCATATTCAGATTCAATAATTTCTTTTTCTCTAGCCTTAGCAATTTGTTCATCAAGAAATTCACCAAGGGGCACAGTAGTATCAGGCATAGAAGCAGTTTCATCATAAGTATCATGCATAGCAGAAGTGGCATCATCAATAACATGCGACATATCGGAACGAATAGCAGAAGCAGGCTTAGGTGTCGCTAGCTTACTCATAACAGAAGGTGAATCAAGTGCAGAGCTAGATGGCGGTTCCTTACCTCCCCTCGTAGTTGAGGGATAAATTGTTGTCTTAGCGTCTTTTAAGCTCTTCATAGTGTCCAGCAGATATAAATCCCAAGTGACTCAAAGAATAGAGCTATGCTCCCCGGCAATGGCGCCAGAAATTAGTCTTGATGACCCACAAGTATAGGGGATCGCAATAGCTTTCGAGGGTAGAGTATTCAACCCAAATTTATTGATTCGACACAAGGGGAGCCAAAGAATATTCTCAAGTATTAGCAGCTGAGTTGTCAATTCAACCACACCTGGAAACTTAGTATCTGCAGCAAAGTGTTTAGTAGCACAGTAATATGATAGTGGTGGTAGCAGCAACAAAAGTAAAGACAGCAAAAGTAATGTTTTTGGTATTTTGTAGTGATTGTAACAGTAGCAGTAGGAAAGTAAATAAGCGAGAACCAGTATATGGAAAACCCGTAGGCACCGGATCAGTGATGGATAATTATGCCGGATGCGGTTCATCATGTAACAGTCATAACATAGGGTGACACAAAACTAGCTCCAATTCATCAATGTAATGTAGGCATGTATTCCGTATATAGTCATACGTGCTTATGGAAAAGAACTTGCATGACATCTTTTGTCCTACCCTCCCGTGGCAGCGGGGTCCTCTTGGAAACTAAGGCATATTAAGGCCTCCTTTTAATAGAGAACCGGAACAAAGCATTAGCACGTAATGAATACATGAACTCCTCAAACTATGGTCATCACCGGGAGTGGTCCCAATTATTGTCACTTCGGGGTTGCCGGATCATAACACATAGTAGGTGACTATAGACTTGCAAGATAGGATCAAGAACTCACATATATTCATGAAAACATAATAGGTTTAGATCTGAAATCATGGCACTCGGGCCCTAGTGACAAGCATTAAACATAGCAAAGTCATAGCAACATCAATCTCAGAACATAGTGGACACTAGGGATCAAACCTTAACAAAACTAACTCGATTACATGATAAATCTCATCCAACCCATCACCGTCCAGCAAGCCTACGATGGAATTACTCACGCACAGCGGTGAGCATCATGAAATTGGTGATGGAGGATGGTTGATGATGACGACGGCAACGAATCCCCCTCTCCGGAGCCCCGAACGGACTCCAGATCAGCCCTCCCGAGAGGTTTTAGGGCTTGGCGACGGCTCTGTATCGTAAAACGCGATGATTTCTTCTCTCTGATTTTTTTCTCTCCGAAAGCAAATATATAGAGTTGGAGTTGGCGTCGGAGGGCATCCAGGGTGCCCACAAGGTAGGGGGCGCACCCTAGAGGGGGGGCGCGCCCCCCACCCTCGTGGACAGGGTGTGGGCCCCCTGGTCTTCATCTTTGGCGAGGATTTTTTATTATTTTTTCTAAGATGTTCCGTGGAGTTTCAGGTCATTCCGAGAATATTTGTTTTCTCCACATAAAACAACATCACGGCCATTCTGCTGAAAACAACGCCAGTCCGGGTTAGTTCCATTCAAATCATACAAGTTAGAGTCCAAAACAAGGGCAAAAGTGTTTGGAAAAGTAGATACGACAGAGACGTATCAATTAACTCCTAGTTGAGTCAAGTGGTTGTGGTACCCAGACATTCTGAGTATATGTTCACTGACAGAACTATTCTCCTCCATCTTGTAGCTGTAGAACTTATTGGAGACTTCATATCTCTCAATCCGGGCATTTGCTTGAAATATTAACTTGAACTCCTGGAACATCTCATATGCTCCATGACGTACCGGTTCTAAGCCGTAAAGCATGGCACACTGAACTATCGAGTAGTCATCAGCTTTGCTCTGCCAGGTGTTCATAACATCTGGCGTTGCTCCTGCAGCGGGTTTGTCACCTAGCGGTGCTTCTAGGACGTAATTCTTCTATGCAGTAATGAGGATAACCCTCAAGTTACGGACCCAATCCGTGTAGTTTCTACCATCATCTTTCAACTTAGCTTTCTCTAGGAACGCATTAAAATTTAACGAAACAACAGCACGGGCCATCAATCTACAACAACATAGACATGCAAAATACTATCAAGTACTAAGTTCATGATAAATTAAAGTTCAATTGATCAAATTACTTAAGAACTCCCACTTAGATAGACATCTCTCTAATCATCTAAGTGATCACGTGACCCATATCAACTAAACCGTGTCCGATCATCACGTGAGATGGAGTAGTTTTCAATGGTGAACATCACTATGTTGATCATATCTACTATATGATTCACGCTCGACCTTTCGGTCTCCAATGTTCCAAGGCCATATCTGCATATGCTAAGCTCATCAAGTTTAACCCGAGTATATATTCTGCGTGTGCAAAACTGGCTTGCACCCGTTGTATGTGAACGTAGAGCTTATCACACCCGATCATCACGTGGTGTCTCGACACGACCAACTATAGCAATGATGCATACTGAGGGTGAACACTTATACCTCGGAATTTAGTGAGAGATCATCTTATAATGCTACCGTCGAACTAAGCAAAATAAGATGCATAAAGGATAAACATCACATGCAATCAATATAAGTGATATGATATGGCCATCTTCATCTTGTGCCTTTGATCTCCACCTCCAAAGCACCGTCATGATCACCATCGTCACCGTCTTGACACTTTGATCTCAAACGAAGCATCTTTGTCGCCTCGCCAACTATTGCCTCTACGACTATCGCTACCGCTTAGTGATAAAGTAAAGCAATTACATGGCAATTGCATTTCATACAATAAAGCGACAACCATATGGCTCCTGCCAGTTGCCGATAACACTGTTACAAAACATGATCATCTCATACAATAAAATTTAGCATCATGTCTTGACCATATCACTTCACAACATATCCTGCAAAAACAAGTTAGACGTCCTCTACTTTGTTGTTGCAAGTTTTACGTGGCTGCTATGGGCTGAGCAAGAACCGTTCTTACCTATGCATCAAAAACCACAATGCGGTATAGTGATTGCTTTCTGATCTTCAGAAAGAACCATGTTCATTGAATCTGATTCAACTAAAGCTGGAGAAACAGACACCCACTAGCCACCTTTGTGCGAAGCACGTCGGTAGAACTAGTCTCACGTAAGCCTACACGTAATGTCGGTCTGGGTCGCTTCATCCAACAATGCCGCTGAATCGAGAATAAACTAGTGAAGGCAAGCAATATATATACCCATGCCCACAACTCCTCTGTCTTCTACTCATGCATATAACATCTACGCATAAACCTGGCTCAGATGCCACTGTTGGGGAACGCAGTAATTTCAAAAAAAAATCCTACGCACACGCAAGATCATGGTGATGCATAGCAATGAGAGGGGAGAGTATCGTCTATGTACCCTCGTAGACCTTAAGAGGAAGCATTATGACAACGCGGTTGATGTAGTTGTACGTCTTCATGATCGACCGATCTAGCACCGAAGGTACGGCACCTCCGCGATCTGCACACGTTCGGCTCGGTGACGTCCCGCGAACTAACGATCCAGTAGAGTTTCGAGGGAGAGTTTCGTCATCACGACAGCGTGACGACGGTGATGATGTTGCTATCGGAACAGGGCTTCACCTAAGCACCGCTACGATATAACCGAGGTGGATTATGGTGGAGGGGGGCACCGCACACGGCTAAAAGATCAATGATCAACTTGTGTGTCTATGGGGTGCCCCCCTCCCCCATATATAAAGGAGTGGAGGAGGGGGAGGGCCGGCCCTCTCTATGGCACGCCCTAGGGGAGTCCTACTCCCTCCGGGAGTAGGATTCCCCCCTTCCAAGTAGGAATAGGAGAGGAAGGAAGGAGGAGAGAGGGAGGAAGGAAAGGGGGGCCGGCCCCCTCCCAATTCGGATTGGGCTTGGGGGCGCGCCTTCCTCTTTTTCCTTCCCTCTCCTCTATTCCACTAAGGCCCAATAATGCCCATATACTCCCCAGGGGGTTCCGGTAACCTCCCGGTACTCCGGAAAAATGCCCGAACCACTCGGAACCATTTCGATGTCCAAATATAGGCTTCCAATATATCGATCTTTATGTATCGGCCATTCCGAGAATCCTCGTCATGTCCGTTATCAAATCTGGGACTCTGAACTACCTTCTGTAGATCAAAACACATAAACTCATAATACCGATCGTCACTGAACGTTAATCGTGCGGACCCTATGGGTTCGAGAACTATGTAGACATGACCGAGACATGTCTCTGGTTAATAACCAATAGCGGAACCTGGATGCTCATATTGGCTCCTACATATTCTACAAAGATCTTTATCGGTCAAACCGCATAACGATATTCGTTGTTCCCTTTGTCATTGGTTTGTTATTTGCCCGAGATTCGATCGTCGGTATCTCAATACCTAGTTCAATCTCGTTACCGGCAAGTCTCTTTACTCGTTCCGTAATGCTGCATCCCGTAACTAACTCATTAGCTACATTGCTTGAAAGGCTTATTCTGACGTACATTACCGAGAGGGCTCAGAGATACCTCTCCGACAATCGGAGTGACAAATCCTAATCTTGATCCATTATAATCACCCAGTTACGTTGTGATGTTTGGTAGCACAAAAAGTGTTCCTCCAGTATTCGGGAGTTGCATGATCTCATAGTCATAGAGACATGTATAGTTATGGAGAAAGCAATAGCAACAAACTAAATGGTCATCGTGGTAAGCTAACGGATGGGTCAAGTAAATCACGTCATTCTCTAATTATGTGATCCCGTTAATCAAATGACAACTCATGTCTATAGTTAGGAAACATAACCATCATTGATTCAACGAGCTAGTCAAGTAGAGGCAAACTAGTGACACTCTGTTTGTCTATGTATTCACACATGTACTAAGTTTCCACTTAATACTATTATAGCATGAATAATAACCATTTATCATGATATAAGAAAATATAAATAACAACTTTCTTATTGCCTCTAGGGCATATTTCCTTCACCTTATGCCTGGCTTAATGGCTTTAAAGAAAGCGCTGCCAGGGAGATGACCCAGAAGTTTTAGAGAGTCATTTATTTCTGGCGTGTGCTTTTATAAAGTTTAAAAATAAAAAAATAAAGAGGGGAACCCAAAACTTTTCAAAAAGGAAAGTGAAAGTGAGAGAGACAAGCATTGTTGAAGTGGGGGAGCACCTTGAACTTTGTTCATGCTCACGAAAACTTTGTGATTCTTCATTACAGAAACTTTTCAAAAAAAATAATTATCCCCTTGTAGAATTCCTTTGTATTATAAAAATAATGTGCCAAGATTTGCCTTTAGGATGTTTACATTGCTTGTTGGTTTGTGCGGTGCAAGACAGAAACTTTGGCTGTAGTGCGCGATTTTACATTTTTTACTGGAATGTCGAACGGATCTGAAACTTTTTGCACTGTCTTTATATACATTTTTTTATTTTTCCTAATTGTTTCATAATTTTTGGAGTACCAGAAGTATGGTGAATGTTCATATTACTATAGACTGTCCTGTTTAAGACAGATTCTGTTTTTGATGCATAGTTTGCTTGTTTTGATCAAACTATCAATTTCTATCAGTGGATTCAGCCATGGAAAAGTTATATTACAGTAGCTAAAATGCAAAAAAAACAAAATATGAATTGGTTTGCAACAGTACTTAGAGTAGTGATTTTCTTTATTATACTAATGGATCTTACCGAACTTTCTGTTAAGTTTTGTGTGATTGAAGTTTTTCAAGTTTTGGGAGAGATCACTATGGATGAAGGAATAAGGAGTGCCAAGAGCCTAAGCTTGGGGATGCCCAAGGAACCCCAAGGTAATATTCAAGGACTCCCAAGAAACCAAGCTTGGGGATGCCATAGAAGGCATCCCCTCTTTCTTCTAACGATCATCGGTAATTTCACATGGAGCTATATTTTTATTCGTCACATGATATGCATAAATTTTGGAGTGTCTTTTGCATTTAGTTTTCACTTTCCTTTATGCACGATGCTGGTATGAGATAGTCCTTGGTTGATTTATAGAATTCTCATTGCACTTCACTTATATCTTTTGAGTTTGGCTTTATAGAATGCTTCATGTGCTTCACTTATATCATTTGAAGTTTGGATTGCCTGTTTCTCTTCACATAGAAAACCGCCATTTGTAGAATTCTCTTTTGCGTCACTTATATTTGTTAGAGCGTGGGCATATCTTTTGTAGAAAGAATTAAACTCTCTTGCTTCGCTTATATCTATTTAGAGAGATGAGAGGAACTGGTCATTCACATGGTTAGTCATAAATCCTACATAAAACTTGTAGATCACTAAATATGATATGTTTGATTCCTTTCAATAGTTTTGCGTTATAAAGATGGTGATATTAGAGTCCTGCTAGTGGGTGGTTGTGGATTGTAGAAATATTGTGTTGAAGTTTGTGATTCCCGTAGCATGCACGTATGGTGAACCGTTATGTGATGAAGTCGGAGCATGATTTATTTATTGATTGTCTTCCTTATGAGTGCGGTCTGGGACGAGCGATGGTATTTTCCTACCAATCTATCCCCCTAGGAGCATGTGCGTAGTACTTTGTTTCGATGACTAATAGATTTTTGCAATTAGTATGTGAGTTCTTTATGACTAATCTTGAGTCCATGGATTATACACACTCTCACCCTTCCATCATTGCTAGCCTATTCGGTACCGTGCATTGCCCTTTCTCACCTCGAGAGTTGGTTCAAACTTCGCCGGTGCATTCACACCCCGTGATACGATACACTCTATCACACATAAGCCTCCTTATATCTTCCTCAAACAGCCACCATACCTACCTATTATGGCATTTCCATAGCCATTCCGAGATATATTGCCATGCAACATCCATCATCATCATATACATGACTTGAGCATCTATTGTCATATTGCATTGCATAATCGTAAGATAGCTAGCATGATGTTTTCATGGCTTGTCCATTTTTTATGTCATTGCTATGCTAGATCATTGCACATTGATACGTCCATTTTGCATCATGCTTTTATATCAATATTTATTGCATTATGGGCTGTTATTACACATTATGTCACAATACTTATGCCTATTCACTCTTATTTTACAGGGTTTACATAAAGAGGGAGAATGCCAGCAGCTGGAATTCTGGCTGGAAGAGGAGCAAATATTAGAGACCTATTCTGCACAGCTCCAAAAGTCCTGAAACTTCACGGATGATGTTTTCCAAATATATAAAAAACATTGAGCGCAAGAACTTCACCAGGGGGGCCACACCCTGCCCACGAGGGTGGGGGGCGCGCCCTACCCCCTAGGCGCGAACCCTACCTCGTGGGCCCCCTGGTGGCCCTCCGGTGACCATCTTCTGCTATATGGACTCTCCGAATGGGAAAAAAATTATAAGCCATTGTGGGAGTCCTGGATTAGGGGGTCTCCGGATAGCCGGACTATCTCCATTAGCCGGACTGTTAGACTATGAAGATACAAGATTGAAGACTTCGTCTCATGTCCGGATGGGACTCTACTTGGCGTGGAAGGCAAGCTAGGCAATACATATATGGATATCTCCTCCTTTGTAACCGACCTTGTGTAACCCTAACCCTCTCCGGTGTCTATATAAACCGAAGGCTTTTAGTCCGTAGGACAACAATCACAACATACAATCATATCGTAGGCTAGCTTTTAGGGTTTAGCCTCTCTGATCTCGTGGTAGATCTACTCTTGTAACCCCCATATCATCAATATTAATCAAGCAGGACGTAGGGTTTTACCTCCATCAAGAGGGACCGAACCTGGGTAAAACTTCGTGTCCCTTACCTCCTCTTACCATCCGGCCTAGAAGCACAGTTCGGGACCCCCTACCCGAGATCTGCCGGTTTTGACACCGACATTGGTGCTTTCATTGAGAGTTCCTCTGTGTCGTCGCCGTTAGGCTTGATGGCTCCTACTATCATTGATAGCGATGCGGTCCAGGGTGAGACTTTTCTCCCCGGACAGATCTTCATATTCGGCGGCTTTGCACTGCGGGCTAATTCGCTTGGCCATCTGGAGAAGATTGAAAGCTACGCCCCTGGCCATCAGGTCAGATTTGGAAGTTTGAATTACACGGCCAATATCCATGGGGACTTGATCTTCGACAGATTCGAGCCACAGCCGGGCGCACCGCACTGTCGCGATGGGTATGACCTAGCTCTGCCACCGGACGGTACTCCAGAGGCCGCGCCCGCATCAGCTCCGACCCTTAGCTCGGAGCCAACCACGCCAATCGAGGACGGGTGGCTAGACACCGCCTCAGGGGCTGCAGTCTCGACGGAGATCGAGCCAAACACCAGCATAATCCTCTGCACAGCCCGTGACTCCAAGGTGCCGGACTCTCTTCCAGACCCCGAACCATCCGCGCCGCTGCCAAACGAATCCGAGTGGGTGCCGATCATGGTATTCACCGCCGCGGATATATTTCAGCACTCGCCCTTCGGCGACATTCTGAGTTCACTAAGGTCTCTCTCTTTGTCAGGAGAGCCCTGGCCGGATTATGGCCAACAGGATTGGGATCCAGACGACGAAGAAATTCGACGTCCACCCACCACCCACTTTGTAGCCACTATCGACGATTTAACCGACATGCCCGACTTCGACTCCGCGGACATCGACAGTATGGACAACGATGCGGGAGGCGAAGATGAACCACCGCCAATAGGGCGCTGGACGTCCACTTCATCATATGACGTATACATGGTGGACACACCAAAAGAAGACGACGACGAGGAACGGAAGGATGCACCGAAGGTTTGTTCCCTCGAGAAGCAGTCAAAGCGGCGGCGCAAGCGCCGCCCCAAATCCCGCCTCGCCAGAAATAACGATCACACAGACCCAGCATTGGAGCAGGGCGAACCACTGCCGGACCACGGCAATACGGAGAATCAAACTGAGCAAACCAATTCTGTCAAAGATAATAGTCCGGACGACACAACGCCGGACAGGCACCCGGAGCAGTAGAATGCCCGTCAAAGGCTTGTTGCCACCGTGAGGAGTCTAAAAAAGCAGAAGCAAAGGCTCAAGGCTGCATAGGACACAATCCAAATCAGACTGAGTAAAGTACTCAACACAGCAGCAAAGTACGGCGACAATCGCCCCACCAAGAGCTACCCAAAGCGGAAGTTGCTACCTGAATTCGATGAGGAGGCCTCAGAACCCTCACATCCAAAAATCAAAACAGCCACCTGGCCGGATAAACGACCTCACGACCAACATAGAGCGGCAAACAATGCCACTCACAAGACAATACGCGATTCACGCGTGGGCTTGCATCAAAAGGACCAGCGCGGCATTGGCTCAATAGCTTGCCAGCGGACTCCATTAGCTGTTGGGAAGATCTGGAAGCCGCATTCCTCGACAACTTTCAGGGCACTTATGTGTGACCACCAGACGCCGATGACTTGAGCCACATAATTCAACAGCCAGAAGAGTCAGCCAGGCAATTCTGGACTCGGTTCCTTACAAAGAAAAATCAAATCGTCGACTGTCCGGATGCGGAGGCCTCAGCGGCTTTCAAGCACAACATCCGAGACGAGTGGCCAGCTCGGCAACTTGGTCAGGAAAAGCCGAAATCTATGGCAGCCCTCACGACGCTCATGACCCACTTTTGTGCGAGAGAAGACAGCTGGTTGGCTCGCAGTAATAACATATCAAAGAACCATGGTACCTCAGATACCAAGGACGGCAATAGCAGGTCACGTCGCAACAAGCATAAGCGCCGCATTAACGGCGAAAGTACTGAGGATACGGCAGTCAATGCCGGATTCAAAGGCTCTAAACCCAGTCAGCGGAAAAAGCCGTTCAAACAAAGTACGCCGGGTCCGTCCAGCTTGGACCGTATACTCGATCGCTCGTGTCAAATACACGGCACCCCAGACAAGCCAGCCAATCACACGAACAGGGATTGTTGGGTGTTCAAGCAGGCTGGAAAGTTAATTGCCGAAAACAAGGACAAGGGGCCGCATAGCGATGACGAGGAAGAATCCCGGCAGCCGCACACTGGAGGACATAAGTGGTTTCCCCCGCAAGTGCGGACGGTGAACATGATATACGCAACCCACATCCCCAAGAGGGAGCGGAAGCGTGCGCTCAGGGACGTATATGCGTTGGAGCCAGTCGCCCCAAAGTTCAACCCTTGGTCCTCCTGTCCGATCACCTTCGATCGCAAGGACCACCCCATTAGTATCCGTCACGGCGGATTCACCGCACTGGTCCTAGACCCAATCCTCGACGGATTTCACCTCACTCGTGTCCTTATGGACGGCGGCAGCACCTGCTTTATCAGGACACAGTGCGCAAAATGGGTATAGACCCCTCAAGGATCAAACCCACAAAGACGACCTTTAAGGGCGTCATTCTAGGCGTAGAGGTCCACTACACAGGCTCAATTACACTGGAAGTGGTCTTCGGATCCCCGGATAACTTCCGAAGTGAAGAGTTAATCTTTGATATAGTCACGTTCCGCAGTGGTTATCACGCGCTGCTCGGACGAACCGCATTTTCTAGATTCAGTGCGGTACCATATTATGCATACCTCAAGCTCCAGGTGCCAGGACCTCACGGAGTTATTACAGTCAATGGAAACACAGAGCGCTCTCTCCGAACAGAGGTGCACACCGCGGCCCTCGCAGCAGAAGCGCAAAGCAACCTCTCAAGGCAATCTACCAGTTCGGCATTTCAAAGCCCGGGCACCTTCAAGCGCGCTCGGGGCAATCGGCAAACAGTCCGCCTGGCACGATCTGAGCATTTATTGTCATATTGCTTTGCATGATCGTAAGATAGCTAGCATGATGTTTTCATGGCTTGTCCATTTTTTTATGTCATTGCTACGCTAGATCATTGCACATTGATACGTCCATTTTGCATCGTGCTTTTATATCAATATTTATTGCATTATGGGCTGTTATTACACATTATGTCCCAATACTTATGCCTATTCACTCTTATTTTACAAGGTTTACATAAAGAGGGAGAATGCCGGCAGCTGGAATTCTGGGTGGAAGAGGAACAAATATTAGAGACCTATTCTGCATAGCTCCAAAACTCCTGAAACTTCACGGATGATGTTTTCCAAATATATAAAAAACATTGAGCGCAAGAACTTCACCAGGGGGGCCACACCCTGCCCACGAGGGTGGGGGGCGCGCCCCCTACCTCGTGGGCCCCCTGGTGGCCCTCCGGTGACCATCTTCTGCTATGTGGACTCTTTCGATGGGAAAAAAATAATAAGCCATTGTGGGAGTCCTGGATTAGGGGGTCTCCGGATAGCCGGACTATCTCCATTAGCCGGACTGTTAGACTATGAATATACAAGATTGAAGACTTCGTCTCGTGTCCGGATGGGACTCTACTTGGTGTGGAAGGCAAGCTAGGCAATACGTATATGGATATCTCCTCCTTTGTAACCGACCTTGTGTAACCCTAACCCTCTCCGGTGTCTATATAAACTGAAGGCTTTTAGTCCGTAGGACAACAATCACAACATACAATCATACTGTAGGCTAGCTTTTAGGGTTTAGCCTCTCTGATCTCGTGGTAGATCTACTCTTGTAACACCCATATCATCAATATTAATCAAGTAGGACGTAGGGTTTTACCTCCATCAAGAGGGCCCGAACCTGGGTAAACCTTCGTGTCCCTTGCCTCCTGTTACCATCCGGCCTAGACGGACAGTTCGGGACCCCCTACCCGAGATCCGCCGGTTTTAACACCGACATTGGTGCTTTCATTGAGAGTTCCTCTGTGTCGTCGCTGTTAGGCTTGATGGCTCCTACTATAACGATAGCGATGCGGTCCAGGGTGAGACTTTTCTCCCCGGACATATCTTCATATTCGGCGGCTTTGCACTGCGGGCTAATTCGCTTGGCCATCTAGAGAAGATTGAAAGCTACGCCCCTGGCCATCAGGTCAGATTTGGAAGTTTGAATTACACGGCCAATATCCTTGGGGACTTGATCTTCAACGGATTCGAGCCACAGCCGGGCGTGCCGCACTGTCGCGATGGGTATGGCATAGCTCTGCCACCGGATGGTACTCCAGAGGCCGCGCCCACATCAGCTTCGACCCTTAGCTCGGAGCCAACCACGCCAATCGAGGACGGGTGGCTAGACACCGCCTCAGGGGCTGCAGTCTCGACGGCGATCGAGCCAAACAGCAGCATAATCCTCTGCACAGCCCGTGACTCCAAGGTGCCGGACTCTCTTCCAGACCCCGAACCATCCGCGCCCCTGCCAATCGAATCCGAGTGGACGCCGATCATGGAATTCACCGCCGCGGATATATTTCAGCACTCGCCCTTCGGCGACATTCTGAATTCACTAAGGTCTCTCTCTTTGTCAGGAGAGCCCTGGCCGGATTATGGCCAATAGGATTGGGATCCAGACGACGAAGAAATTCGACGTCCACCCACCACCCACTTTGTAGCCACTGTCGATGATTTAACCGACATTCCCGACTTCGACTCCGCGGACATCGACAGTATGGACAACGATGCGGGAGGCGAAGATGAACCACCGCCAATAGGGCGCTGGACGTCCACTTCATCATATGACGTATACATGGTGGACACACCAAAAGAAGACGACGACGAGGAACGGAAGGATGCACCGAAGGCTTGTTCCCTCGAGAAGCAGTCAAAGCGGCGGCGCAAGCGCCGCCCCAAATCCCGCCTCGCCAGAAATAACGATCACACAGACCCAGCATTGCAGCAGGGCGAACCACTGCCAGACCACGGCAATACGGAGAATCAAACCAAACAAACCAATTCTGTCAAAGATAATAGTCCGGACGACACAATGCCGCACAGGCACCCGGAGCAGCAGAATGCCCGTCAAAGGCTTGTTGCCACCGTGAGGAGTCTAAAAAAGCAGAAGCAAAGGCTCGAGGCTGCACATGACACACTCCAAATCAGATGGAGTAAAGTACTCAAGACAGCAGCAAAGTACGGCGACAATCGCCCCACCAAGAGCTACCCAAAGCGGAAGTTGCTACCTGAATTCGATGAGGATGCCTCAGACCCCTCACATCCAAAAATCAAAACAGCCACCTGGCCGGATAGACGACCTCACGGCCAACATAGAGCGGCAAACAATGCCACTCACAAGACAATACGCGATTCACGCGGGGGCTTGCATCAAAAGGACCAGCGCGGCATTGGCTCAATAGCTTGCCAGCGGACTCCATTAGCTGTTGGGAAGATCTGGAAGCCGCATTCCTCGACAACTTTCAGGGCACTTTTGTGCAACCACCAGACGTCGATGACTTGAGCCACATAATTCAGCAGCCAGAAGAGTCGGCCAGGCAATTCTGGACATGGTTCCTTACAAAGAAAAATAAAATCGTCGACTGTCCAGATGCGGAGGCCTTAGAGGCTTTCAAGCACAACATCCGAGACGAGTGGCCAGCCCGACACCTTGGTCAGGAAAAGCCGAAATCTATGGCAGCCCTCACGACGCTCGTGACCCGCTTTTGTGCGGGAGAAGACAGCTGGTTGGCTCGCAGTAATAACATATCAAAGAACCATGGTACCTCAGATACCAAGGATGGCAATAGCAGGTCACGTCGCAACAAGCATAAGCGCCGCATTAACGGCGAAAGTATTGAGGATACGACAGTCAAAGCCGGATTCAAAGGCTCTAAACCTGGTCAGCGGAAAAAGCCATTCAAACAAAGTACGTCGGGTCCGTCCAGCTTGGACCGTATACTCGATCGCTCGTGAAAAATACATGGCACCCCAGACAAGCCAGCCAATCACACCAATAGGGATTGTTGGGTGTTCAAGTAGGACAACAAGTTAATTGCCGAAAACAAGGACAAGGGGCCGCATAGCGATGATGAGGAAGAATCCCGGCAGCCGCACACTGGAGGACAGAAGAGGTTTCCCCCGCAAGTGCGGACGGTGAACATGATATACGCAACCCACATCCCCAAGAGGGAGCTGAAGCGTGCGCTCAGGGACGTATATGCATTGGAGCCAGTCGCCCCAAAGTTCAACCCTTGGTCCTCTTATCCGATCACCTTCGATCGCAGGGACCACCCCACTAGTATCCGTCACGGCGGATTCACCGCACTGGTCCTAGACCCAATCCTCGACGGATTTCACCTCACTCGTGTCCTTATGGACGGCGGCAGCACCTGCTTTATCAGGACACAGTGCGCAAAATGGGTATAGACCCCTCAAGGATCAAACCCACAAAGACGACCTTTAATGGAGTCATTCCAGGCGTAGAGGCCCACTGCACAGGCTCAATTACACTGGAAGTGGTCTTCGGATCCCCGGATAACTTCCGAAGCGAAGAGTTAATCTTCGATATAGTCCCGTTCCGCAGTGGTTACCACGCGCTGCTCAGACGAACCGCATTTGCTAGATTCAATGCGTTACCACATTATGCATACCTCAAGCTCAAGGTGCCAGGACCTCGCGGAGTTATTACAGTCAATGGAAACACAAACCGCTCTCTCCGAACAGAGGTGCACACCGCGGCACTCACAGCAGAAGCGCAAAGCAGCCTCTCAAGGCAATCTACCAGTTCGGCATTTCAAAGCCCGGACACCTTCAAGCGCGCTCGGGGCAATCGGCAAACAGACCGCCTGGCGTGTAGCAATAGGACGGCCACCCCAATCCTAGCCCAATGGCGTTGTTCGTGCCGCGCGTACATAATTACGCATTAAAAATACCATGGGCACAGGTGGGGAGGGGGCACAACTACAGCACGCCCCAAAACGCGGCCTAAACCGCACCAGGGGCTTCCCGTTTGGTTATTTTTCTTTCTTCAGGACATCAATCTCTGGAAACACTGTCCGGCAGCTCTATTGCCGAACACATGATACAGCAACCAAGGAGGCCGACAACTACGGAATTCCCAGGTGGATTACAGATTTCATATAATTCCTCAGCCCACCCTTGGAAGGGACATAGTCCTACTCTTTTGCTTATTACACTATCTGTATCACTCTGCTTTAACGCAATTTTTTAATATACAATACATGACATTACAACTATTATCGCACTTTTGGTATATATATATACATATCTATGTGTTCATTAATGACGCCTAGCAACCGTACACTCTGGTACGGCCAATGCACCAGGGGCTTACCTACCCACAATATGGTGTGAAAAGTCTGAACACTTTCACAAGTGCGGCACCCCGAACTTATAGCATTATATGCATCAGCTCCGAATCATGTCTTTGGTCAAATGTTGGGTTTGCCCGGCTCCTATGTTTTGGTACCTTACGTTCCTCTCTATCGGCTAAGGTAGCGCTAGAAGAACTACTGCGATTGTGCCCCGGTTCTGCCGGGCCGAGCACCTCAGTTGAGAAAGCTAAAACTGACTGTCATGATAAGGCGAGAGACTGGTCGCTGTTCGGCGAGGTTTTTCGAGTCCCTAAAGACTTATGCCGCTTAGGGCGAGGGGCCGGCTCCGTTCGGCTTACAGGCGTGTATCGCGCCCCGAATTCGGCCTCCTGAATACCAGGGGCTTCGCCGAAATTTAAAATTATAGAATTCTATGGCTAAGTGAGAGTGATAAAGCATTATTAGTCTGGTTGCATTGTCCGTTGTGCTGAACACCTCCCTCGAAGGACCCAAACATGGGAACAAGAGTGCTCAGGTTTATCCCGAACACCCCGGCACTCGTGGCATGGGGGCAGAAGCCGAGGACTAGCCATTTCTTAGATTGGATAAACAGCCAAACATAAGGTAATATTTTAAATTCACACAAGCGTTGCATAGCGAATACGATACAAGTTTTCATACATACAGGACAAAACGAGCAAGTCTCATTCAAATATTACATCTTGCAAACACTCATCCGCGATAAGACGGGCGCCCAGCAGAACACCCTCGTAGTACATCTCGGGGTGGCGGTGCTCCTTGCCCTCCGGCGGCCCCTCCTTGATTAGCTCACGGCGTCTAGCTTGACCCACTGCATTTTTACACGGGCGAAGGCCTGGCGTGCACCTTCAATGCAGACGGATCGCTTGACGACCTCCAGCCGTGGGCAGGCATCCACAAGCCGCCTCACCAGGCCAAAGAAGCTGTTCGGAAGGGCATCGCCAGGCCACAACCGGACTATGAAGCTCTTCATGGCCTGATCGGCCGCCTTATGTAGCTCGACCATTTGCTTCAGCTGGTCGCTCATCGGCACCGGATGTTCGGCCTCAGCATACTGAGACTAGAACAACTTCTCCGTCGAGCTACCGTCCTCGGCCTGGTAAAATTGTGCGGCATCGGACACACTGCGGGGCAAATCTGCGAATGCTCCTGAAGAGCTCCAGATCCGGGTAAGTAATCGATAATTTACTTTTACATGCTTGCTTTGCATATAGAAATCCTTACCCACCGCTATCTTCTTTATCGCGTCAATCTCCTAAAGGGCCTTCTGGGCCTCGGCCTTGGCACTCTTCGCGCTCTCACGGGCCGCGGCAAGCTCAGACTCTCGCGTCTTCAAGTCAAGCTCCAACGCCTCGTGCTTCGTCACGAGAGCCTGGAGCTCTTGCTGCACCTCGCCCACCCGAGCCTCGTGCCTCTCTCGCTCCGTGCGCTCCTGGGCCGCCTTTTCTTCGGCCTGGGACAACGCTTGCTTCAGGGTCGCCACCTCGGTCGTGGCCCCTAGCAAACATACAACGATCCTGTCATTTAGCAATCGCGTCCTTTTTCTCATCTACAGACGGGGTATTACTTAACCTTGTTCTCCTCGAGCTGCCTCTTAGCAATGCCGAGCTCTTTCTGGGACCCCTCGAGGGCCTCCTTTAGTACGGCGACCTCCGCAGTTAGTGCGGCGGACGCCAGCAGCGAAGCCTGCATATGCATATTGACATACTTATATTAGACTCCTGCGATATTATTTGATCCTCTGTTCGGCTTTTCTTTGTGAACACCGAACAAAGCATCAGGGGCTACTGTCTATGCGGTAATATTTCTACTACATTTTAAAACACTTACCTCGAAGCCTGTTAGAAGGCTAGTACAGGCTTCAGTCAATCCGCTCTTGGTGGACTGAACCTTCTGGATCACCGCACTCATGATAGTGCGGTGCTCCTCCTTGATGGAAGCGCTGCGAAGTGCTTCCAACACAGTGTCCGGCGCCTCTGGATGGACAGAGGTCACCGGCATAGGCGTCTCACACCCCTTAGAATGGGACCGCCTGCCCGAGCCCGGAACCATTGGAGGGTCCGGCGCGGTGTTCGGCTGAGGGCCGAACTCGGAGCTCTCGGGGACCCCGTCCCCTCGGCTCCTGGAGTCCGGAAGGTCGCCTTGAGGCGCCTCCGGGACTGTCCCCCCTCGATTCGGTGCCTCTTGAGACAGCACCTCGGCGTCGTCGGCTGGATGAGGGGCGGTGGCAGTCGGGACCGGATCGCTATCCATGTCCGACGAGCCCAGGGAGCTGTCCGAGGATAGCTCGATATTGGCTCGGGGCGGCCTACACAATTGAGTTCGGCGTTAGGGAAAGCGACAAAGGAATCCTATGGGTTACTTTGGTATCCGAATACTTACGATCTCCCTTGGGGCTTGGCCCTGGGCAACCACTCGTCTTCACTTTCGTCAGCGGTGGTGGAGCTGTCCGGAAGGTGCATCCTTCCCTTCTTGGACCCTCCGGTCTCCCTAGTTGGGGCGGCCTTCCTTTTCTTGTCTCCCCCAGTCGATGGGGGAGCCTCTTCTTCCTCTTCCTCGTCTTCGGGGGAAGAGTGCGCCGCAGAGTCATCGTACGGTGAGTCCGATGACGCCTGGCGTCGGGAACTCTTTCGAGCTCCCTTGGCCTTCTTGGTCTTCTCCGGCACCTTATAAGGGGCCGGAGTCAGCATCTTCGTTAGAAGAGCGTCTGTGGGGCCTTCGGGCAAGGGAGCTGGACAGTCAATCTATCCGGCCATCTTCTGCCAGTCCTGACAAAATTACGGGAGTTTAGATCTCGCATAGAGTCAATCTGTATAGAAAACAAGTATCCTGTAAAAGATAAAACAACTTACCGCACTAGCGTGGCGCTTCGCGCTGAATCCGCGATCCTCAGTAATGGGGTGAGGGACCTCGGCACTCTTGAACAACACCCTCCATGCATCTTCATGAGTCGTATCGAAGAGCCTCTTTAGAGTTCGGTGCTGCGCCCGATTGAACTCCCACAAGGTAAACTCCCGTTGTTGGCACGGGAGTATCCGGCGGACGAGCATAACCTGGACTATGTTGAAAAGCTTGAGCTTCTTGTCCACCATGTTCTGAATACATGACTGGAGTCCGGTCGGCTCTTTTGAATTACCCCAGGACAGGCCCTTCTCTTTCCAGGAGGTGAGCCGCATGGGGATGCCAGATCGGAACTCGGGGGCCGCTACCCAAGCGGGATCGCGCGGCTCGGTGATATAGAACCACCCCGATTGCCACCCCTTTATGGTATCCATGAAGGTGCCCTCGAGCCATGTGATGTTGGGCATCTTGCCCACCATGGCGCCTCCGCACTCCGCCTGGCGGCCGCTCACTACCTTCGGCTTGACATTGAAGGTCTTCATCCATAAGCCAAAGTGGGGCTTGATGCGGAGGAAGGCCTCGCACACGACGATAAACGCCGAGATGTTGAGGATGAAGTTCAGCGCCAGATCGTGGAAATCCAGGCCGTAATAGAACAAGATCCCCCGGATAAAGGGATGGAGAGGGAATCCTAGTCCGCGGAGGAAATGGGTGAGGAATACCACCCTCTCATGGGGCTCGGGGGTGGGGATGAGCTGTCCCTTATTTGGGAGCCAGTGCGTGATGTCATCGGGCAGGTATCCGGCTCTCCTCAGTTTCTTGACGTCCCCTTCCGTGACGGAGGAGACCATCCACTTGCCTCTCGCTCCGGACATGGTTGGAGAAGGTTGAGATGGAAGTGAGGACTTGGGCGCTAGAGCAGTGTGCAGGAGCGGATGAGCAGAGGAGGAAGAAGGTGTGGATAGAAAGGTGAATCCTTATCCCTTTATATGGGCGGACAAAACTAAGCGTCCCCCCTTGCTTGGTAAAAATCGCTTATCCCCCAAGCACCGTAATTAATGGCGCGGTTGGGTTACCCACACCCGTATTGATGAGAATCCCGTAATAAGGGGACACGATCTCTGCTTTGATAAGACGTGTCGAAAAACTGCCTCGCGTTATGTGTGGGGCTGGTTAAAAGAAACGGTTCAAATAATCACCGGGCCATGACGTAACGTCATGTTGCCAAAACAAGCTAGCGGATTAGATCTGTGAAAACATTATTCTCTCTACGGTGAAATGTGGAACTTATTTTGCAGGGTCGGACACTATCCTCGCATTCAACCTCTTCTGTCATGTATTTGGAGAGGGAACCCGCCTTGCAATGTCGAAGACAATACTGTGCACCGGACTCATCGTCATTGAAGCCTGGTTCAGGGGCTACTGTGGGAGTCCTGGATTAGGGGGTCTCCGGATAGCCGGACTATCTCCATTGGCCGGACTGTTAGACTATGAAGATACAAGATTGAAGACTTCGTCTCGTGTCCGGATGGGACTCTACTTGGCGTGGAAGGCAAGCTAGGCAATACGTATATGGATATCTCCTCCTTTGTAACCGACCTTGTGTAACCCTAACCCTCTCCGGTGTCTATATAAACCGAAGGGTTTTAGTCCGTAGGACAACAATCACAACATACAATCATACCGTAGGCTAGCTTTTAGGGTTTAGCGTCTCTGATCTCGTGGTAGATCTACTCTTGTAACACCCATATCATCAATATTAATCAAGCAGGACGTAGGGTTTTACCTCCATCAAAAGGGCCCGAACCTGGGTAAAACTTCGTGTCCCTTGCCTCCTGTTACCATCTGGCCTAGACGCACAGTTCGGGACCGCCTACCCGAGATCCACCGGTTTTGACACCGACAGCCATCTTCTTGAACGAAACTCCGCCGCCACGAGGAGTAACCTTGGCGGAGCCAATCTAGGGTTCTGGCGGGGCTATTCTATCGGGGAAACCTTCCCTCCCGGAGGGGGAAATCATCGCCATCGTCATCACCAACGCTCCTCTCATCGGGAGAGGGCAATCTCCATCAACATCTTCATCAGCACCATCTCATCTCAAAACCCTAGTTCATCTCTTGTATCCAATTCTTGTCTCCAAGTCCGGGATTGGTGCTAGTAGGTTGCTAGTAGTGTTAATTACTCCTTGTAGTTGATGCTAGTTGGTTTAATTGGTGGAAGATCATATGTTCAGATCCTATATGCACATTATTACCCCTATGATTATGAACATGTTTATGCTTTGTGAGTAGTTACTTTTGTTCCTGAGGACATGGGGGAAGTCTTGCTATTAGTAGTCATGTGAATTTGGTATTCGTTCGATATTTTGCTGAGATGTATGTTGTCTCTCCTCTAGTGGTGTTATGTGAACATCGACTACATGACACTTCAGCATCTGTTGGGCCTAGAGGAAGGCATTGGGAAGTAATAAGTAGATGATGGGTTGCTAGAGTGACCGAAGCTTAAACCCTAGTTTATGCGTTGCTTCGTAAGGGGCTGATTTGGATCCATATGTTTCATGCTATGGTTAGGTTTACCTTAATACTTTTGTTGTATTTGCGGATGCTTGCAATAGAGGTTAATCATAAGTGGGATGATTGTCCAAGTAAGGGCATCACCCAAGCACCGGTCCACTCACATACAGAATTATCAAAGTGCCGAACGTGAATCATATGAGCGTGATGAAAACTAGCTTGACGATATTCCCATGTGTCCTTGGGAGCGCTTTACATCATATAAGAGTTTGTCCAGGCTTGTCCTTTGCTACAAAAAGGATTGGGCCACCTTGCTGCACCTTATTTACTTTTGTTACTTGTTGCTCATTACAAATTATCCTATCACCAAACTATCTGTTACCACTTATTTCAGTACTTGTAGAGAATACCTTGCTGGAACCCGCTTATCATTTCCTTCTGCTCCTCGTTGGGTTCGACACTCTTAATTATCGAAAGGACTACGATAGATCCCCTATACTTGTGGGTCATCACACATCCTGGTACACCACCGGAGGCATTCATACACTAGTAGAAAAAGGGCCATTTGTCCCGGTTCATAAGGCCCATCTGTCCCGGTTGGGGAACCGGGACTAAAGTGTCGTTACTAATGCCCTAGGTCTTTAGTCCCCGTTCTTATACCAACCGGGACAAATAGGCCTCCACGTGGCCGCTCCAGCGAGCCTAGGCACGAGGGCCTTTGGTACCGGTTGGTAGCACCAACCGGGACCAATAAGCTTCCACGCGTCAGCATTTCAGGGGTTGGTTTTTTTTAAAGGAGGTGGTTTAGGGGTTTTGGGGGTTAATTTAGGTTGGTATAGGTAGCTAATAGGATGTTTCCTCTCTTACCTTCGTGCTACTGCTACTTCTCTGCCTAAACATGACTTAGATTGAAGTGAGGCAACATGTGGTGCATGTCGAAAGTAATACTAATCCTAACTTGATCAAGTTTGGATTGTACTATGCTACCTCTTGAGCACTGCGTTGGATTTCCTTGAAGAGGAAAGGATGATGCAGCAAAGTAGCGTAAGTATTACCCTCAGGTTTCGAGAACCAAGGTATCAATCCAGTAGGAGGCTGCGCGCGAGTCCGTAGTACTTGCGCAAAACAAATAACTCCTCGAAACCAACGCAATAAGGCGTTGTCAATCCCTTCACGGTCACTTACGAGAGTGAGATCTGATAGACATGATAAGATAATATTTTTGGTATTTTTGTGATAAAAATGCAAAGTAAAAAAAAGCAAAGTAAAAAAGCAAAGGAAATAACTAAGTATTGGAAGATTATATGATGAAGACAGACTCGGGGGCCATAGGTTTCACTAGTAGCTTCTCTCAAGAGCATAAGTATTTTACGGTGGGTGAACGAATTACTGTTGAGCAATTGACAGAATTGAGCATAGTTATGAGAATATCTAGGTATGATCATGTATATAGGCATCATGTCCAAGACAAGTAGACCGACTCCTGGCTGCATCTACTACTATTACTCCACTCATCGACCGCTATCCAGCATGCATCTAGAGTATTAAGTTCATGAAAACAGAGTAACACCTTAAGCAAGATGACATGATGTAGAGGAATAAATTCATGAAATATGATAAAACCCCCATCTTGTTATCCTCGATGGCAACAATACAATACGTGTCTTGCTGCCCCTACTGTCACTGGGAAAGGACACCGCAAGATTGAACCAAAAGCTAAGCACTTCTCCCATTGCAAGAAAAATCAATCTAGTAGCCCAAACCAAACTGATAATTCGAAGAGACTTGCAAAGATAACCAATCATACATATAAGAATTCAGAGAAGATTCAAATATAGTTCATACATAATCTTGATCATAAACCCACAATTCATCGGTCTCAACAAACACACCGCAAAAAGAAGGTTACATCGAATAGATCTCCACAAGAGAGGTTGAGAACATTGTATTGAGATCCAAAAAGAGAGAAGAAGCCATCTAGATAATAACTATGGACCCGAAAGTCTAAGGTAAACTACTCACACTTCATCGGAGAAGCTATGGTGTTGATGTAGAAGCCCTCCGTGTTGGATGCCCCCTCCGGCGGAGCTTCGGAACAGGCCCCAAGATGGGATCTCGTGGATACAGAAGGTTCTTGCGGTGGAATTAGGGTTTTGGCTCTGTATCTGATCGTTTGGGGGTACGTAGGTATAT
>NC_041384.1:735107404-735120130 GCF_002162155.2 Triticum dicoccoides | reverse complement strand
GTGGCTTCCTCCTTTATTTCTTGACATAGGGTCCAAGTCTCCTGGATCATGTTTAGTGAGAAAATCACGTTCCCGAAGGTTTCATTCCATTTGGACTCCGTTTGATATTCCTTTTCTACGAAACTCTGAAATAGGCAAAAAACAGCAATTCTGGGCTGGGCCTCCGGTTAATAGGTTAGTCCCAAAGAAATATAAAAGTGGATAATAAAGCCCAATAATGTCCAAAACAGTAGATAATATAGCATGGAGCAATCAAAAATTATAGATACGTTGGAGACGTATCATACTACTTTCGACATGCACCACATGCATGTTGCCTTCACTTCAATCCAATCCATGTTCATTTCACCTGCTGATATATAATAACTCTTCATGCTCGCATCATGCATCATCATATATAATAACAAGTCTACTAATCATCATCATACAACTTCTACTCGTTATTAATAACAAGTCATACGATCATCATCCTCATAGTCATCGAACCAACCCTACTTAATTGTTCTTAGCACATGATCATCATTATTAGGTAGGACCTAAATACCCTCTTTAAGGTAAAATAGCATAAAACAATATAGAACCCGACTCTCCATTATGGAGAATGGAGATCATCCTGTCTCCAAATCTTGCGCTTCGCTTCCTTTTGCTTCTAAGAACCTCCTTACGACTGTCCATAAATTTTTTCCATCCTTTGATTTGCATGTCTCCATTCCTTTTAGAAATCTGGTATGGACAGTTGAGATTCGTAGGATGACCTGGCTGTATGTTCAAAACATTAAGGCTACCTTTCTGATACATCAAATGAGGCACACAATTCTCTGGGATTATCTGTTGAAAAACATAGTAATAACTTCATAGTTAGCAATGATGTACTAGTTTTAGAAGTATGCAAAAGATGCACGGATGTCGTAATAGTAAAAAATCTTACCAGGGTATCTCCATGGTAGTTACCATAGTTGAACACATGCACTAGTGGCACGTATTGACCATAATGTTGAGAAGTTTGATTTTAGATATTGTAATTCTCAATGTCAGTACAAAATCCGACCAGATGATTTTTCTCCTTGTAAGTTAATTCAAAGCCATCGCTGTAGTGGGTTTTGTCTACCATCTCCCGCACATTCTTTGAAGAATGAAAATAAGCTCTCAATGGAAATAAGTTGTCAACTATTTTCAAATAAATGATATAAATTAGCAAATAACTATGTTTGAGAAACTAAACTCACATAGCGGTAGAATTGGAGGCATATCAACAAGGACCCAAATGTCCATATTATCTTGCTCGATTTCAGGATCACCAAGATCCATGGTGACAAGCATACCCTCATCAAAACCATACATCTTGCAAAGTGCTTCCCATTTTTTGCAACCAAAATGGGTTACGTTCTCAGAATTGTACAGCTTTACTTCAAAATCCATATCATGATGAGTCCTTAGGTGAATTTTCTTTGTTTCAAAACTTTCATGGTCTTCAAAACCCATCCTCTCCAAGACATAGCGCCTTGCATGGCATGGGATAAGCTACTCGAATTGTAAAAGATGAGAGTTACACGTTGAAATAATTGTAGTCATTCTTAATTATGAAAAAACACTTGTCGTCGTTGCCTACCATTTCAACATCGAAGGTCTCCTCGAGCTTAATGCTGAAGCAGCGATCATTGTCCAGGTGAGGCATGTCGTACAGACCTCGATCGTCGTGGCACCAGCTGCACTCCCCCGGGAGACTTTCGTCGTCTGATGACGACATTTCCTGCGTTCATATATTCAAAGATTAAACTTGTACAATTAAATATATGTACTACAAAAACTAAATTAGATCATTATTATTCATCATGGGTTGACTATCGGTCTGTCAAGTCTTTTCATGAAAACTCTCAGCTCACGTGGTGTATATATTCGACTCTCGATGATGGTCGCTCCTCACTTTGTCCCCGAGTGCATTACACCAAAATGTCTAGCACACGGGAAGGAAGGAGAAGCGACCCCCACGACAACAGTCGGGATTCTTCGTCAACTCATATATATATATATGGTGGAACTCTCCCTCACCGATTCCTCTTTGACATTTGCGACCGTCGGTGATGGTCGTTACTCCTTCTTCCCCTAGTGCATAACAAACGTCTAGCACCCGGAGAAGAAGGAGAAACGACCCCCACGACAACAGTCGGGATTCTTTGTCCTCACATACATGGTGGAGACTCGACAGACTTAAAGTCAACTCGAAATATCGTTTAATTATCTTTCTAAAAAATGATTTGGCTGGTCTCACCTCGAGGTCGGAGGGGGTCGGTGACAGGGACGACGGTGGGGATGATGGAGGGGGCCTCCTAGATTTCTGCGAAACCAAAAACACTATAAGCTATCAACTAATCATATGCATACACCTTGCATAGTGCTCTCCAATTTTAGCATTCAAAGTAGGAGTAGTTTTCCAATTTGAGCATTCAATAAGCAAATCAAATCGCAAAATAAAGTAGTATTAAAATTAGGATGCATTCAATTATATGAAAAACTACATCATCTCTTGCGTCCGTACATCATTGAATATTATCACTAATACACCTCGAATACTATCATACATATAACATCGCTAGTACAGCTAGAACCGTAGCGCCCGACGGGTATCGGCATGGGCGGTGGACACCCAAAGAGAAGGAACCATCACAGGATCGCTCCAGTGAGATCCCTGAAGAACCTATAGGTATTGTCGAACCTGCCATCCAATGCAACCATGTAGCGACGGACGTGCTCGTCCTCCTCGCTGACACGGTGACGTACCACCTCTGCGGTGTCCGGTGTTGGAAATGTGCCCTAGAGGCAATAATAAATTGATTATTATATTTCCTTGTTCATGATAATCGTTTATTATCCATGCTAGAATTGTATTGATAGGAAACTCAGATACATGTGTGGATACATAGACAACACCATGTCCCTAGTAAGCCTCTAGTTGACTAGCTCGTTGATCAATAGATGGTTATGGTTTCCTGACCATGGACATTGGATGTCATTGATAACGGGATCACATCATTAGGAGAATGATGTGATGGACAAGACCCAATCCTAAGCCTAGCACAAGATCATGTAGTTCGTATGCTAAAGCTTTTCTAATGTCAAGTATCATTTCCTTAGACCATGAGATTGTGCAACTCCCGGATACCGTAGGAATACTTTGGGTGTGCCAAACGTCACAACGTAACTGGGTGGCTATAAAGGTACATTACAGGTATCTCCGAAAGTGTCTGTTGGGTTGGCACGAATCGAGACTGGGATTTGTCACTCCGTGTAAACGGAGAGGTATCTCTGGGCCCACTCGGTAGGACATCATCATAATGTGCACAATGTGATCAAGGAGTTGATCATGGGATGATGTGTTACGGAAGGTAACGAGATTGAACAAGGTATCGGGATACCGACAATCGAATCTCGGGCAAGTATCGTACCGCTAGACAAAGGGAATTGTATACGGGATTGATTAAGTCCTTGACATCGTGGTTCATCCGATGAGATCATCGTGGAACATGTGGGAGCCAACATGGGTATCCAGATCCCGCTGTTGGTTATTGACGGAGAACGTCTCGGTCATGTCTGCATGTCTCCCAAACCCGTAGGGTCTACACACTTAAGGTTTGATGACGCTAGGGTTATAAAGGAAGCTTGTATGTGGTTACCGAATGTTGTTCGGAGTCCCGGATGAGATCTCGGACATCACGAGGAGTTCCGGAATGGTCCGGAGGTAAAGATTTATATATAGGAAGTCCTATTTCGGCCATCGGGACAAGTTTCGGGGTCATCGGTATTGTACCGGGACCACCGGAAGGGTCCCAGGGGCCCACCGGGTGGGGCCACCTATCCCGGAGGGTCCCATGGGCTGAAGTGAGAAGGGATCCAGCCCAAAGTGGGCTGGGGCGCCACTTCCCCTAGGGCCCATGCGCCTAGGGTGAAAGGGGAACCCTAAGGAAGAGTCCCAAGGAGGGAAGGCACCTCCTAGTTGCCTTGGGGGGGAGGGAAACCTCCCCTGGCCGCCGCCCCCTAGGAGATTGGATCTCCTAGGGATGGCGCACCCCCCCTTGGGCTCCCTATATGTAGTGGGGGTAGGAGGGCCTCTTGAGACACCCCTTATGCCTTTGGTGCAGCCCCTCCCTCTCTCCTAAGTCCTTCTCCTCTCCCGTGGTGCTTGGCGAAGCCCTGCAGGATTGCCACGCTCCTCCACCACCACCACGCCATTGTGCTGCTGCTGGATGGAGTCTTCCTCAACCTCTCCCTATCTCCTTGCTGGATCAAGGCGTGGGAGACGTCACTGGGCTGTACGTGTGTTGAACGCGGAGGTGCCGTGCGTTCGGCACTTGATCATCGGTGATTTGGATCACGACGAGTACGACTCCATCGACCCCGTTCACTTGAACGCTTCCGCTTAGCGATCTACAAGGGTATGTAGATGCACTCTCCTTCCCCTCGTTGCTGGTCTCTCCATAGATAGATCTTGGTGACACGTAGGAAAATTTTGAATTTCTGCTACGTTCCCCAACAGTGGCATCATGAGCTAGGTCTATGCGTAGTTACTATGCACGAGTAGAACACAAAGTAGTTGTGGGCTTTGATTTTGTTCAATATGCTTGCCGTTACTAGTCTTATCTTGATTCGGCGGCATCGTGGGATGAAGCGGCCCGGACCAACCTTACACGTATGCTTACGTGAGACCGGTTCCACCGACTGACATGCACTAGTTGCATTAGGTGGCTGGCGGGTGTCTGTCTCTCCCACTTTAGTCGGATCGGATTCGATGAAAAGGGTCCTTATGAAGGGTAAATAGCAATTGGCATATCACGTTGTGGTTTTTGCGTAGGTAAGAAACGTTCTTGCTAGAAACCCATAGCAGCCACGTAAAACATGCAAACAACAATTAGAGGACGTCTAACTTGTTTTTGCAGGGTATGCTATGTCATGTGATATGGCCAAAAGGATGTGATGAATGATATATGTGATGTATGAGATTGATCATGTTCTTGTAATAGGAATCACGACTTGCATGTAGATGAGTATGACAACCGGCAGGAGCCATAGGAGTTGTCTTAATTTATTTATGACCTGCGTGTCAACATAAACGTCATGTAATTACTTTACTTTATTGCTAACCGTTAGCTGTAGTAGTAGAAGTAATAGATGACGTGACAACTTCATGGAGACACGATGATGGAGATCATGATGATGGAGATCATGGTGTCATGCCGGTGACGACGATGATCATGGAGCCCCAAGATGGAGATCAAAGGAGCTATATGATATTGGCCATATCATGTCATTATTATTTGATTGCATGTGATGTTTATCATGCTTATACATCTTATTTGCTTAGAACGACGGTAGTGAATAAGATGATCGCTCATTAAAATTTCAAGAAGTGTTCTCCCCTAACTGTGCACCGTTGCTACAGTTCGTCGTTTCGAAGCACGCTGTGATGATCGGGTGTGATAGATCCTTACGTTCACATACAACGGGTGTAAGACAGTTTTACACATGCAAAACACTTAGGGTGAACTTGACGAGCCTAGCATGTACAGACATGGCCTCAGAACACAGAAGACCGAAAGGTCGAGCATGAGTCGTATAGAAGATACGATCAACATGAAGATGTTCACCGACGTTGGCTAGTCCGTCTCACGTGATGATCGGACACGGCCTAGTTGACTCGGATCATGTAATCACTTAGATGACTAGAGGGATGTCTATCTGAGTGGGAGTTCATAAGATGAACTTAATTATCCTGAACATAGTCAAAAGGTCTTCGCAAATTATGTCATAGCTCGCGCTTCAGTTCTACTGTTTAGTTATGTTCCTAGAGAAAATTTAGTTGAAAGTTCATAGTAGCAATTATGCGGACTACGTCCGTAAACTGAGGATTGTCCTCATTGCTCAATAGAAGGCTTATGTCCTTAATGCACCGCTCAGTGTGCTGAACCTCGAACGTTGTCTGTGGATGTTGTGAACATCTGACATACACATTTTGATAACTACATGATAGTTCAGTTAAACGGTTTAGAGTTGAGGCACCGAAGACGTTTTTTGAAACGTCGAAAAACATATGAGATGTTTTGAGGGCTGAAATTGGGATTTCAGGCTCGTGCCCACGTCAAGAGGTATAATACCTCCGACGATTTTCTTAGCCTGCAAACTAAGGGAGAAAAGCTCAATTGTTGAGCTTGTGCTCAGATTGTCTGAGTACAACAATCATTTGAATCGAGTGGGAGTTGATCTTCCAGATGAGATAGTGATATTTCTCCGAAGTCATTACCACCAAGCTGCTAGAGCTTCGTGTTGAACTATGATATATCAGGGATATATATGATGATCCTTGAGATATTCGCGATGTTTGACACCGCGAAAGTAGAAATCAAGAAGGAGCATCAATTGTTGATGGTTGGTGAAACCACTAGTTTCAAGAAGGGCAAGGGAACAAAGGGATACTTCATGAAACGGCAATTCAGCTGCTGCTCTAGTGAAGAAACCCAAGGTTGAACCCAAACCCAAGACTGAGTGCTTCTGTAATAAGGGGAACAACCACTGGAGCAGAATTACCCTAGATACTTGGTAGATGAGAAGGCTGGCAAGGTCGATAGAAGTATATTGGATATACATTGTGTTGATGTGTACTTTACTAGTACTCCTAGTAGCACCAGGGTATTAGATACCGGTTCGGTTGCTAAGTGTTAGTAACTCGAAATAAAAGCTATGGAATAAACGGAGACTAGCTAAAGGTGAGCTGACGATATGTGTTGGAAGTGTTTCCAATGTTGATATGATCAAGCATCGCACGCTCCCTCTACCATCGAGATTGGTATTAAGACCTAAATAATTGTTATTTGGTGTTTGCGTTGAGCATAGACATGATTGGATTATGTCTATCGCAATACGGCTATTCATTTAAGGAGAATAATGGTTACTCTGTTTATTTGAATAATACCTTCAATGGTCTTACGCCTAAAATGAATGGTTTATTTAATCTCGATCGTAGTGATACACATGTTCATGCCAAAAGATATAGGATAGTAATGATAGTACCACCTACTTGTGGCACTGCCACGTAAGTCATATCGGTATAAAACGCATGAAGAAGCTCCATGTTGATGGATCTTTGGGCTCACTCGTTTTTGAAAAGTTTGAGACATGCGAACCATGTCTATTGGTGTATATGCATGAAGAAACTCCATGCAAATGGACCATTTTGACTCATTTGATTTTGAATCACTTGAGACATGCAAATAATACTACATGTGCAAGATGACTGAAAGCCTCGTTTTCAGTAAAATGGAACTAGAAAGCAACTTGTTGGAAGTAATACATTTTGTTGTGTGCAGTCCAATGAGTGCTGAGGCATGTAGTGGATATCGTTATGTTCTTACTTCACAGATGATTTGAGTAGATGTAGAGTATATTTACTTGATGAATCACGAGTCTGATTTATTGAAAGGTTCAAGTAATTTCAGGGTGAATTTGAAAGATCGTCGTGACAAGAGGATAAAATATCTATGATATGATCATAGAGATGAATATCTGAATTACGAGTTTGGCATAGAATTAAGACATTGTGGAAATTGTTTCACAACTAATACAGCCTGGAACACCATAGTGTGATGGTGTGTCCGAACATCATAACTGCACCCTATTGGATATGATGCATACCATGATGTCTCTTATCGAATTACCACAATAGTTTATGGGTTAGGCATTAGAGATAACCACATTCACTTTAAATAGGGCACCACGTAATTCCGATGATATGATACCGTATGAACTATGGTTAAGAGAAACCTAAGCTGTCATTTCTTAAAAGTTTGGGGCTGCGACGCTTATGTGAAAAAGTTTCAGGCTGATAAGCTCAAACCCAAAGCGGATAAATGCATCTTCATAGGACACCCAAAACAGTTGGGTATACCTCCTGTCTCAGATTCGAAAGCAATAAGGGATTGTTTCTAGAATCAGGACCTTTCTCGAGGAAAAGTTTCTCTCAAAAGAATTGAGTGGGAGGATGGTGGAGACTTGATGAGGTTATTAAACCGTTACTTCAACTAGTGTATAGCAGGGCACAAAGAGTTGTTCCTGTGGCACCTACACCAATTGAAGTGGAAGCTTATGATAGTGATCATGAAACTTCAGATCAAGTCACTACCAAACCTCGTAGGATGACAAGGATGCGTACTACTTCAGAGTGGTACGTAATCCTGTCTTGGAAGTCATGTTGCTAGACAACAATGAACCTACGAGCTATGGAGAAGCGATGGTGGGCCCGGATTCCGATAAATGGCTCGAGGCCATAAAATCCGAGAAAGGATCCATGTATGAAAACAAAGTGTAGACTTTGGCAGAACAACTCGATGGTCGTAAGGCTGTTGAGTGCAGATGGATTTTAAAAGGAAGACGGACAATGATGGTAAATGTCACCATTAAGAAAGCTCGACTTGTCGTTAAGATGTTTTCCGACAAGTTCAAGGAGTTGACTGCAATGAGACTTTCTCACTCGTAGCGATGCTAAGAGTCTGTTGGAATTATATTAGCGATTACTGCATTATTTATGAAATCTTGCAGATAGGATATCAAAACATTGTTTCCTCGATGATTTTCTTGAGGAAAGGTTGTATGTGATACAACCGGAAGGTTTTGTCAATCCTGAAAGATGCTAATAAGTGTGCAAAGCTCCAGCAATCCTTCTAAGGACTGGAGTAAGCATCTCGGAGTTGGAATGTACGCTTTGATGAGATGATCAAAGATTTTGGGTTTATACAAAGTTTATGAGAAACTTGTATTTCCAAAGAAGTGAGTGGGAGCACTATAGAATTTCTAATGAGTATATGTTATGGATCAGAAATGATGTAGAATTTATGGAAAGCATATAGGGTTATTTGGAAAGTGTTTTTTAATGAAAGCCTGGATTAAGCTACTTGAACATTGAGCATCAAGATCTATAAGGATAGATCAAAACGCTTAATGGTACTTTCAAATGAGCACATACCTTGACATGATCTTGAAGGTGTTCAAGATGGATCAGTCAAAGAAGGAGTTCTTGCCTAAGTTGTAAGGTATGAAGTTAATACCTAAAGCTCGACCACGGCAGAGTAGAGAGAAAGGACGAAGGTCGTCCCCTATGCTTAAGACATAGGCTCTACAGTATGCTATGCTGTGTACCGCACCTGAAGTGTGCCTTGCCATGAGTCAGTCAAGGGGTACAAGAGTGATCCAAGAATGGATCACAGGACAGCGGTCAAAGTTATCCTTAGTAACTAGTGGACTAAGGAATTTTCTCGATTATGGAGGTGGTAAAAGAGTTCGTCGTGAAGGGTTACGCCGATGCAAACTTTGACACTAATCCAGATTATTCTGAGTAGTAAACTGGATTCGTATAGTAGAACAGTTATTTGGAATAGCTCCAAATAGAGCGTGGTAGCTGCATCTAGGAGATGACATAGACATTTGTAAAGCACACACGGATCTAAAAGGTTTAGACCCATTGACTATAACCTCTCTCACAAGCATAACATGATCAAACCCAGAACTCATCGAGTGTTAATCACATGGTAAATGTGAACTAGATTATTGACTCTAGTAAACTCTTTGGGTGTTAGTCGCATGGGGATGTGACCTTGAGTGTTAATCACATATCGATGTGAACTAGATTATTGACTCTAGTGCAAGTGGGAGACTGTTGGAAATATGCCCTAGAGGCAATAATAAATTGATTATTATATTTCCTTGTTCATGATAATCGTTTATTATCCATGCTAGAATTGTATTGATAGGAAACTCAGATACATGTGTGGATACATAGACAACACCATGTCCCTACTAAGCCTCTAGTTGACTAGCTCGTTGATCAATAGATGGTTACGGTTTCCTGACCATGGACATTGGATGTCATTGATAACGGGATCACATCATTAGGAGAATGATGTGATGGACAAGACCCAATCCTAAGCCTAGCACAAGATCATGTAGTTCGTATGCTAAAGCTTTTCTAATGTCAAGTATCATTTCCTTAGACCATGAGATTGTGAAACTCCCAGATACCGTAGGAATACTTTGGGTGTGCCAAACGTCACAAGTAACTGGGTGGCTATAAAGGTACATTACAGGTATCTCCGAAAGTGTCTGTTGGGTTGGCACGAATCGAGACTGGGATTTGTCACTCCGTGTAAACGGAGAGGTATCTCTGGGCCCACTCGGTAGGACATCATCATAATGTGCACAATGTGATCAAGGAGTTGATCACGGGATGATGTGTTACGGAACGAGTAAAGAGACTTGCCGTTAACGAGATTGAACAAGGTATCGGTATACCGACGATCGAATCTCGGGCAAGTATCGTACCGCTAGACAAAGGGAATTGTATACGGGATTGATTAAGTCCTTGACATCGTGGTTCATCCGATGAGATCATCGCGGAACATGTGGGAGCCAACGTGGGTATCCAGATCCTGCTGTTGGTTATTGACCGGAGAACGTCTCGGTCATGTCTGCATGTCTCCCGAACCCGTAGGGTCTACACACTTAAGGTTCGATGACGCTAGGGTTATAAAGGAAGCTTGTATGTGGTTACCGAATGTTGTTCAGAGTCCCGGATGAGATCCCGGACATCACGAGGAGTTTCGGAATGGTCCGGAGGTAAAGATTTATATATAGGAAGTCCTATTTCGGCCATCGGGACAAGTTTCGGGGTCATCGGTATTGTACCGGGACCACCGGAAGGGTCCCGGGGGCCCACCGGGTGGGGCCACCTATCCCGGAGGGTCCCATGGGCTGAAGTGAGAAGGGATCCAGCCCAAAGTGGGCTGGGGCGCCACTTCCACTAGGGCCCATGCGCCTAGGGTGAAAGGGGAACCCTAAGGAAGAGTCCCAAGGAGGGAAGGCACCTCCTAGGTGCCTTGGGGGGGAGGGAAACCTCCCCTGGCTGCCGCCCCCTAGGAGATTGGATCTCCTAGGGCTGGTGCACCCCCCTTGGGCTCCCTATATATAGTGGGGGTAGGAGGGCCTCTTGAGACACCCCTTATGCCTTTGGTGCAGCCCCTCCCTCTCTCCTAAGTCCTTCTCCTCTCCCGTGGTGCTTGGCGAAGCCCTGCAGGATTGCCACGCTCCTCTACCACCACCACGCCGTTGTGCTGCTGCTGGATGGAGTCTTCCTCAACCTCTCCCTCTCTCCTTGCTGGATCAAGGCGTGGGAGACGTCACCGGGCTGTACGTGTGTTGAACGCGGAGGTGTCGTGCGTTCGGCACTTGATCATCGGTGATTTGGATCACAACGAGTACGACTCCATCGACCCCGTTCACTTGAACGCTTCCGCTTAGCGATCTACAAGGGTATGTAGATGCACTCTCCTTCCCCTCGTTGCTGGTCTCTCCATAGATAGATCTTGGTGGCACGTAGGAAAATTTTGAATTTCTGCTACATTCCCCAACATCCAGAAGCCATCACTGGCCCATGCGACCGCCACGATACAAGGATCGGGTCAACGACGGGCTGGCTCCTCACCAACCTACGCCCCCGGAAGGTAGCACATCCCAAAACCATCCTGGCGGAGCCCAGTCCCGGACATGGCCCCTCTGATCAAGCCGGCCTCCTCCGCCAAGTGGACGACGAGAATGCGGGATAGGCATCGTCGACGTCGATGCGGGAATAATTGCTTTAACTAAAAAATGAACTAGTTCTATTAATTTTCTTGCTAAAAATAAACTACTTCTATATATAGTAAAATAAAGTAGTTTTCTTAAATAAACTAGTTCAACTACTACTAAGTACTTAATTACTATAAATGAAATAAAGTAGTACTTACTAAAAATAAACAACTTCTATATATAGTAAAATAAAGTAGTTTTAATAAATCAACTAGTTCAATTACTAAGCACTTACTATAAATAAAATAAAGTAGTACTTACTAAAAACAAACTATTCCTATATATAGTAAAATAAAGTAGTTTTATTAAATCAACGAGTTCAACTACTAATTAAGCACTTACTATAAATAAAATAAAGTAGTACTTACTAAAAATAAGAAGAGGAAGAAGAAGGAAAAGAAGAAAGAAAGAAACAAAGAAAAAAAAGAGGAGAAGAAGAAGGAATAGAGGAGAAGAAGAAAAAATAGAATAAAGATTATTTATTTTTTTCTTCTTCTCCTCTATTCCGTGTTCTTCTCCTCTTTTTTCCTTCTTTTTCCTCTTCGTTTTCCTCTTCATTTTCTTATTCTTTTTCCTCTTCTTTTTCTTCTAAATATGAACATATACATAAAAGACTTTGATCATACACAATTTTAATATGAGTTTTAACTTAGTAAATTCTATGAACAAATAAAATTCCACAAACATCTCATCTCGTCTCCACAAAACACATCTCATCTCATTTCATCCAAAAATAATTCTTTGCACATTCGTTGCATATGAACATACGTACATTTACTTTTTTTCTTAAATGTAACATATGAACATTTTCTTGAATGAGCATATGAACATACATATCACCAAAAAATAGACCTTTTTCTTTGCATATGTACATAAAAAATCTATACACATCAATCCATCCAGCCATCCATATATATAAATACATCAATCCATCCATCTATATATATGAAAACAATTAAAGAAAAAAATTCTATGAACCTAAAAAATTCTAGGAAGCAGGGGCAGGGGCGGCGGCAGCAACGCGTAGGGGCAGGGGCGGTAGCGGCGGCAACTCGTAGGGCAGGG
>NC_041384.1:735094122-735107054 GCF_002162155.2 Triticum dicoccoides | reverse complement strand
GGTAGCGCAGGGCAGGGGCGGCGGCGGTGGCAGCGCAGGGCAGGGGCGGCAGCGCGCGGCGGCGGCGCAGGGGGAAGGGGAGCGGAGCTCATTGGGGGCGGCGGTGGCGCAGGGGGAAGGGGAGCGGAGCTCACTGGGGGCGGCAGCGGCGCAGGGGGAAGGGGAGCGGAGCTCACTGGGGGCGGCGGCGGCAGCGCGCAGGGGCAGGGGCAGCGGCGGTGCACAGGGCAGCATAGGGGCGACGGCGGCTGCGCAGGGCAAGGGCGGTGGCGTAGGGCAGGGGAAGAGGGGGCAGAGCTCACTGGGACGGCGGAGCTCACTAGGGGGAGCGTGCAGGCTCGGGGAAGGGCGGCGCAGCAGTAGCCTGGCGGCGTCGGCGTCGGCGTCGATCGGCGTCGGGGCAGGGCGTCAGCGTCGAGAGGAGAATGGAAGGTGGGGGGAAATTTCCTGAGTGCTGTATATATAGACAGAGCATTGGTCCCGGTTGGTGGCAACAACCGGGACCAAAGCCCCCCTTTAGTCCCGGTTGGCGCCACCAACCGGGACCAAAGGCCTCTTTTGAGCAGCCCAATGGGAAGCAGAGGCCTTTGGTCCCGGCTGGTGGCACCAACCGGGAATAAAGGTGGGCTTTGGTCCCTGTTCATGGCACCAAGCGGGACCAATGCCCCCCTTTAGTCCCGGTTGGTGCTACCAAACGGGACCAAAGGCCTGCGCCTGCCAAAGCCGCGATGCGGTGGGATGTTTAGTCCCACCTCGCTAGCCAAGGAGCGGCAGGACCTGTTTATAAGCCGTGCCCCGCCATCTCCATTGAACTCCTCTGAATTGCGGGCCTCTTGGGATAATCTCGCACTGCTATGCATGTGGACCTGCTGGGCCTTCTGCGGGACTGAATCCTCGCCCATGGATGGGTTTCTAGTCGTATTCAGGTCGTGGTGGCCCAGTAGGTGGCTTTTTTATTTTTTCCCAGTTTATTTATTTTTTTCCCAGTTTATTTATTTTATTTTGTTTCTACTTACAACAAAATACTTATTTATTTTATTTCGTTTCTAATTACTTATTTATTTTATTTTATGATAATTCTTTTTGCTATTAAATTTTATAAACAAAAAAGTTCTTATGAAAATTCTTTTTGCTTTTTATGATTTTGAACAGAAAAAACTTTGATAATTTTTGTTGCATCAATTTTATATAATTTTAGTTTCAATAATACTAGAGGTTGCTTATTATGTTTTGAACAGAAAATACGTTGATAATTTTAGTTTCATAAATTTTATTTATGTTATTAAAGTTTATTTTATTTTATTTTATTGTATTTTTTTCTACATATATATTTTATTAAAGTTTATTTTATTCTGTTCCTAATTACTTATTTATTTTATTTTATGATATTTGTTATTTTACTGATTATTTTGAGCTATAAGACCGTGAAATTGAAAAGCACTACAAATGAACTCTGAAAAGGTTGAAAGTTGGCGTGGTATCATCATTTCACCCACATAGCATGTGCAAGAAAGTAGAGAGGGTTACGGCAAAAACTGGATGCACTTCGTGTACAAAACGGACAATCTCTTTCGAAGTATCAGGGTTTCATACGAAAACTCGTCTGTTACAAAGAGATTTCATTTTTTAGAACTTATTTGAACTCCATAATTTTTATGTGTTCAAAATGCACCATTCAAAGTTACATCATCAATTTTCAACCCTTTCTGACTTCATTTGTTATTTTCCATGCATTTACTGATTATTTTGAGCTATAAGACCCTGAAATTGAAAAGCACTACAAATGAACTCTGAAAAGGTTGAAAGTTCGCATGGTATCATCATTTCACCGACATAGCATGTGCAAGAAAGTAGAGAGGGTTACGGCAAAAACTGGATGCACTTCGTGTACAAAACGGACAATCTGTTTCGAAGTATTAGGATTTCATACAGAAACTCGTCTGTTACAACATGCATTTCAAATGAACTACGAAAAGGTTGAAAGTTGGCATGGTATCATCATAATAGTTGTGGAGAGAAAGTCATCACTTTTTTTCGCTTGTGTGCTTTGCTTATTGCGCCGTAACCATGGATAATCTTCACCATTTATCAGGATGCTTGGGTCTGCCTTGACTTTAAAGGGAGGATTTCATGAAACTTTTCATAATCTTCAGGCATGTCTCTCTTGCCCTCCACTCCCACGATGTCCCTTTTTCCTGAAAGAACTATGTGGCGCTTTGGCTCATCGTATGATGTATTCGCTTCCTTATGTTTTGTTTTTCATGGTTTGGTAGACATGTCCTTCACATAGATAACATGTGCCACATCATTGGCTAGGATGAATGGTTCGTCAGTGTACCCAAGATTGTTCAGATCCACTGTTGTCATTCCGTACCGTGGGTCTACCTGTACCCCACCTCCTGACAGATTGACCCATTTGCACTTAAACAAAGGGACCTTAAAATCATGTCCGTAGTCAAGTTCCCATATGTCCATTATGTAACCATAATAAGTGTCCTTTCCCCTCTTGGTTGCTGCATCAAAGCGGACACCGATGTTTTGGTTGGTGTTCTTTTGATCTTGGGCGATCGTGTAAAATGTATTCCCATTTATCTCGTATCCTTTGTAAGTCAATAAAGTCGAAGATGGTCCCCTGGACAACGAGTACAGCTCATCACAAACAGTGTTGTCACCTCAGAGACATGTTTCCAACCAACTGCTAAATGTCATGATGTGTTCACATGTAATCCAGTCGTCACACTGCTCCGGGTGTTTGGAGCGCGGACTGTTCTTGTGTTCATCGACATACGGGGTCACCAAGGTAGAGTTCTGTTGAACTGTGTAGTGTGCTTGAGACCAAGAATGCATGTCCCTTCATATTATTGAGTCCACTCCTAGCGTGCCTTTTCCAGTCAGTCTCCCATCATACCGCGATTTAGGGAGACCTATCTTCTTAAGGCCAGGAATGAAGTCAACACAATACCAAATGACATCCTCTGTTTGATGGCTCATGGAGATGCTTCCTTCTGGCCTAGCACGGTTACAGACATATTTCTTTCGGACTCCCATGAACCTCTCAAAGGGGAACATATTGTGTAGAAATACGGGGCCCAGAATGACATTCTCGTCAACTAGATGAACTAGGACGTGCGTCATGATATTGAAGAAGGATGGTGGAAACACCAGCTCAAAACTGACAAGACATTGTTCCACATCACTCCTTAGCCTTGGTATGATATCTGGGTCGATCACCTTCTGAGAGATTGCATTGAGGAATGCACATAGCTTCACAATGGCTAATCGGACGTTTTTCGGTAGAAGCCCCCTCAATGCAACCGGAAGCCATTGCGTCATAATGACGTGGCAGTCATGAGACTTTAGGTTCTAGAACTTTTTCTCTGGAATATTTATTATTCCCTTTATATTCGACGAGAAGCCAGTCGGGACCTTAATACTGAGCAGACATTCAAAAAAGATTTCCTTCTCTTCTTTGGTAAGAGCGTAGATGGCAGGACCTTCATACTACTCTGGAGGCATGTCGTCTTTTTCCTGCAAACGTTGCAGGTCCTCCCGTGCCTCAGGTGTATCTTTTGTCTTCCCATACACTCCCAAGAAGCCTAACAGGTTCACGCAAAGGTTCTTCGTCACGTGCATCATGTCGATTGAAGAGCGTACTTCTAGCTCTTTCCAGTAGGGTAGGTCCCAAAATATAGATTTCTTCTTCCACATGGGTGCGCGTCCCTCAGTGTCATTCGGAACAGCTAGTCCGTTGGGACCCTTTCCAAATATTACGTGTAAATTAGAGACCATATCAAGTACGTGATCACCGGTACGCATGGCGGGCTTCTTCCGGTGATCTGCCTCGCCTTTGAAATGCTTACCTTTCTTTCGACATTGATGGTTGGTCGGGAGAAATCGATGATGGCCCAGGTACACATTCTTCCTGCATCTGTCCAGGTATATACTTTCGTGTCAGCTAAACAGTGCGTGCATGTGTGGTATCCCTTCTTTGTCTGTCCTGAAAGGTTACTAAGAGTGGGCCAATCGTTGATGATTACAAACAGCAACGCATGCAGGTTAAATTCCACCTTTTTGTGCTCATCCCACGCACGTACACTGTTTCCATTCTACAGCTGTAAAAGTTCTTTAACTAATGGCCTTAGGTACACATCGATGTCGTTGCCGGGTTGCTTAGGGCCTTGGATGAGAATTGGCATCATAATGAACTTCCGCTTCATGCACATCCAAGGAGGAAGATTATACATACATAGAGTCACGGGCCAGGTGATGTGATTGCTGCTCTGCTCCCCGAAAGGATTAATGCCATCCGTGCTTAAACCAAACCATACGTTCCTTGGGTCACCTGCAAACTGAGCCCAGTACTTTCTCTCGATTTTTCTCCACTGCGACCCGTCAGTGGGTGCTCTCAACTTCCCGTCTTTCTTATGGTCCTCACTGTGCCATCGCATCAACTTGGCATGATCTTCGTTTCTGAACAGTCGTTTCAACCGTGGTATTATAGGAGCATACCACATCACCTTTGCAGGAACCCTCTTCCTGCGGGCCTCGCCCTCAACATCACCATGGTCATCTCGTCTGATCTTATACCTCAATGCACCACATAGCGGGCATGTGTTCAAATCCTTGTACGCACCACGATAGAGGATGCAGTCATTAGGGCATCCATGTATCTTCTCCACCTCAAATCCTAGAGGGCATACGACCTTCTTTGTTGCGTACGTACTGTCGGGCAATTCCTTATCCTTTGGTAGCTTCTTCTTCAATATTTTCAGTAGCTTCTCAAATCCTTTGTTAGGCACAGCATTCTGTGCCTTCCACTGCAGCAATTCCAATACGGTACCGAGCTTTGTGCTGCCATCTGCGCAATTGGTGTACAACCCTTTTTTGTGATCCTCTAACATGCGATCAAACTTCAGCTTCTCCTTTTCACTTTCGCACTTTTCCCTTGCATCAACAATGACCCGGCGGAGATCATCATCGGGCACATCGTCTGGTTCCTCTTGATCTTCAGCTTCCCCCGTTGCAGCATCACTGTATTCAGGGGGCACATAGTTGTCATCGTCCTCTTCTTCTTCGTTGTCTTCCATCATAACCCCTATTTCTCCGTGCTTCGTCCAAACATTATAGTGTGGCATGAAACCCTTATAAAGCAGGTGGGTGTGAAGCATTTTCTTGTTAGAGTAAGACCTCATGTTCCCACAATCAGGGCATGGACAACACATAAAACCATTCTGCTTTTTTGCCTCAGCCACTTCGAGAAATTTACACACGCCCTTAATGTACTCGGAGGTGTGTCTGTCACCGTACATCCATTGTCGGTTCATCTGCGTGCATTATATATAATTATGTGTGCCAAAAGTAAGAAAATTAGACAAGTATCTATCTAAAGTATGATTTTTTTTTCTTTCAAAAAGAAGATAAGAACAAGAGGCTCACCACGATGGTGCCGGCGACGAGATCGGCGTGGGCGATCGACGGCGGTGAAGACGAGGACGGGGCGTGACGGACCGCTAAACCTAGACAAATATCAGAAAAAATGGAGCTCCAAGGTCGAGCTTCGAGACGAGAAAGCTTAACTAATGTGGCTCGGGCATTTCATTGAACACCTCACATGCATAAGAGGTGAGCTAGAGCACCCAAATGCCCTTCCTCGCCGGCCAGCAAAAAACAGAGCACTGTGGAGTGCTCTGCTCGCCGGCGATGGATATATATAGGAAACTCATTGGTCCCGATTCGTGGCTGGAACCGGGACTAAAGCCCAGCCTTCTGTCCCGGTTCAAGCCAAGAACCGGGACCTATGTTTGTGGGCCAGGAGCGAGGCCCATTGGTCCTAGTTCGTGCCAAGAACCGGGACAAATGGGCCCAAACGAACCGGGACCAATGCCCACGAGGCCCCGGCCGGCCCCCTGGGGCTCACGAACCGGGACGAATGCATCCATGCATTGGTCCCGGTTCATGGAAGAGCCGGGACTAATGGGCTAGCCATGCCCGAACGAAAGCCCCTTTTCTACTAGTGATATAGAGTCATACTTTGTTCTAGACATCGAGTTGTAATATTGAGTTGTAAGTAAATAAAAGTGTGAAGATCATCATTATTAGAACATTGTCCCATGTGAGGTTATCAAAATAAAAGAGGACAAAGAAGCCCACAAAAAAATAAAAGAGGCCAAAGAAGCCCACCAAAAAACAAAAAAACTAATAAAATGAGAGAAAAAGAGAGAAGGGGCAATGGTACTATCCTTTTACCACACTTGTGCTTCAGAGTAGCACCATGTTATTCATATAGAGAGTCTCTTGAGTAATCACTTTCATATACTAGTGGGAATTTGCATTATAGAACTTGGCTTGTATATTCCGATGATGGGCTTCCTCAAATGCCCAAGGTCTTCATGAGCAAGCAAGTTGGATGCACACCCACTTAGTTTCTAGTTTGAGCTTTCATACACTTATAGATCTTAGTGCATCATTGCATGGCAATCCCTACTCCTCACATTGACATCAATTGATGGGCATCTCCAAAGCCCGTTGATTAGCCGCGTCGATGTGAAACTTTCTCCCTTTTTTGTCTTCTCCACACAACCTCCATCATCATATTCTATTCCACCCATAGTGCTATGTCCATGGCTCACGCTCATATATTGCGTGAAAGTTGAAAAGGTCTGAGAACATCAAAAGTGTGAAACAATTGCTTGGCTTGTCATCGGGGTTGTGCATGATTTGAATATTTTGTGTGGTCAAGATGGAGCATAGTCAGACCATATGATTTCGTAGGGATAACTTTCTTTGTCCATGTTATTTTGAAAAGACATGATTGCTTTATTAGTATGCTTGAAATATTACTGTCTTAATTTCAAATGATAGACTATTGCTTTGAATTACTCGTGTCTTAATATTCATGCCATAATTAGATTACATGATCAAGATTATGCTAGGTAGAATTCCACATCAAAATTATCTTTTTTATCATTTACCTACTCAAGGACGAGCAGGAATTAAGCTTGGGGATGCTGATATGTCTCTGTCGTATCTATAATTATCTTTTCGCAACTTTTATAGTATTTTTGGGACTAACATATTGATCCAGTGCCCAGTGACAGTTCCTGTTTGTTGCATGGATTTTGTTTGGCAGGAAATCCATATCAAACGGAGTCCAAACGGGATAAAAACTGACGGAGATTTTTTTGGAATATATGTGAATTTTGGGAACTGAAATCAACGCGAGATGATGCTCAAGGGGGCCACGAGGCAGGGGGCGCGCCCCAGGGGGCAGGCGTGCCCCTGACCCTCGTGGACACACCGTAAGGCAGTTGTTGCCCTTCTTTCTTCGCAATAAAACTAATATCCGGATAAAATCGTGTCCAAATTTCAGCCCAATCAGAGTTACGGATCTCCGAGATGTCACACCCTAGCTAGTCATGCATTAGAGTGTTGCATCATGTTTACTCTTTCATCAGAAACTTGAAATGGGGATGACAGAACCCCCAGTCCCCTCTGAAACCAACTAGGGTTTACTAAAATAATTTTCAATGAACCTGAAATGCCCTTCTAAAATGCCCATCATTTTTGTCTTGGTTCAGACCTCTGCCAAAAGTGGTGCACATTTTCCTAGGCCATCTTAGGGTTTTTGAATTAATTCATAAATATTTGAATTTGGGCATTTAAAATAATATAAAATATTCAAATGTTCAAATATCTCCAAACTAAAATGTTTCATGTTGGAAATAATCCAACTATGGGCCAGGAATAGTTTGGTGATTTTTGAACTTGCCTAGGTATTTTATTAAATTCAACAAAGTTGCAGATATATTAAATAAAAACAGAAACAGAAAAAAAGGGGAAAACTTCCCTGTGCGGCCCAGCCAGCTGGCCGGCCCAGCAAGCCAGCCCAGCCCACCACCGCCGTCGTCCTCCTGGCGCCAGTCGGCCAGGCGTGTGGCCGGCGCGCGCACGGCCGGAGCGCCACGCCACCAGCCCGTCTGCCTGCCTCCCCCGCCAGCGCGACGCCGCGGCGCTTCTTCTCGGTGCCGCCCCGATCCCCTGGCCTTATCCCCTCTCTCTCCCGTGCTGCTCTCTCTCTCTCTCTCTCTCTCTCTCGGCCGAACACCACCGTCGCCGCCGTTCGCCATAGCCGCCGTCTCCGACCACCCCTCGCTCCCCCGACTAGCTCAGGAGCTCCGCCTCGACTCCCTCTTCCTCCCCACCGCTCCACAGCTCCCCGGGAGCCCTGCATCGCCGCCATGTCGCCGTTCCCCTCTTCGGGCTCCGACCACCGTCGCCGTCGATTCGCCGTCTCCAGCGCATCCCCGAGCCCACTTCGACGCCCACTGCAACCGCGGTGAGCTACGCCACCGTTTCCCCCTCTCCTCCCCCTCGTTTCCCCACCGTAGCCTCCTCCCCACCACGGCCGAACCTCCGCCGTCGCCGAGCTCGTCGTCGACGCAGCTCCGGTGACCATTTGGTCACCCCGGCGAGTCCAACGAGTTCGCAAGACCCCGTAGAGCATCCCTAGCGCCTCGCTTCGCTCGACTTCGAGCTCCAACCCTGTTCCCGTGCACGACCGAACCCCGGCGGCCGCAGCCGAGTTCGCCGCCGTCAACTCCGGCCACCCCGAGCCCAACCACCACCACCAATAGTCGCGGCTCAACCTCAGCAACACGTAGATGCCTTCCGCCGTCCATTTGGTTGCCGGAATGGCAAAAAGCACTTTCGCCGCCGTCTCGGGCCTCGCCGGCGTCATGCCGCCGGCGGGTTTGACCTGTCCGACCTGAGGTTTGACCCCCCAGGGTCACTGATGCGTGGGCCCTGTCGGACAGGTAGTTAGTTAGTACTAATTACCGTTAGTCAACCCCCCCTGACACTGACAGTGGGCCCCAGCGCCACTAATCCCTAATTAGGATTAATTTAAACCTGTTAAACCCCCCCTGTCACTGACGTGTGGCCCCCACACGTCAGGTTTGACTTCAACCAGCCGCAGTTGACCACTGACGTCATGCTGACGTCATGCTGGCGCAATAATTATAATTTCTGGATTTAATTTAAATCAGGAAATTCCAGAATATTATTTAAACTTCAAAAATTCATAAATTTTATTCTGTAACTCCAAATTGGACAAATTATATATGAAAAATGATCAGAAAAATCCAATCTATCCATCTGCACTATTTTCATGCATGATCAAACAAGTTAAATTGATGTTTTAAGCAGAACAAGGAAAAGCACTTTAAAAGACCATATTTGAACTTAAAATTTGAATCCTTGATTCAAATTTGTTCAAACCCCTCTGTTCTTAGTTGCATTAGCCCAACACACTCATATTGCCATGTTTCATGCATGCATCATATTGTTGCACATTGTTTGGTGATGGTTGTGTATCGATGTCCTTTGCGACAGGTTCTGCCCCCGAGGAGTACCGTGATTACCCTAACGAAGAACCATATCAGTGCATCGAACCATCAGGCAAGCAACCAACCATTTGATCATATTGATACAATCCCATGTTCTCGCTCCTGCTCTCTTTTACTGCATTAAGACAACGCGATTCGAACTGCTGTGTGCTACGGTAGTTGAACCCATTTCCTCTGCATGACCTGTCATTGCCACAGTAACTAGATGAAACCCACTAGCATGTGTAGGAGTTGTTTGAGCCATATGTATGTGTTGTTCCTACCTTGCTATGCCTGCTATGCTTAGAGTCGTGTCAGGTCTGGTTCATCTGGGTGATGGGCTAGAGTGAAATGATTATGTCGGTAATGAGAGTGGTGTGGTGAACACGATTTGGTAAAGGTATCGATGAGAGGCCATGTAGGAGTACATGGTGGGTTGTTTCATTGAAGCCGACCTTAAGCACTGAGATCTGTATGTGTGATTTAAGAATCAGCTACTACCATGCATTGGGCCCGAAACCAATGGACTCTCTCGGCTTCTTATTCACCTAGTTCTCCGTCCAGGAGTTGCAAGTAGTTTCTGGTGTTTGTAGCCTACTGGAGGCCGTGGACAGTGCTGACCGTAGGGGTGGGCTGTGATGCGGTAGGTACGTGGCCGGGTGTACCGAATACCCGTTAGGTATCTCGGGAACCCTGTTCACATCGTTCGGGGCCGTATGGGAAACCTCGGCCGGACTCCCTGCGGATGGAACCTGAATAGGCGATAAACCTGGACTGGAGGCTTAGGTGATTAGGTAGGTCGTGGCCGACACCCACGTTGGGCTTCCGCTTGAAGGTTGCCGAGTACATGTCGTGTAAACGACGGTAAGTGGTGAGAGCGTGTATGAAGAAGTACCCCCTGCAGGGTTAACATGATCTATTCGAATAGCCGCGTCCGCGGTAAAGGACTACTTGGTTGCCTATACAGTTCATAGACAAGTAAATGGAAACTACTAAAAGCCTCAAGATAAGTGTGAGTGCCGAGGATGGCTCTTCCGCAGGAAGACGGAGGCGGATCCTCGGTAGTGTATTGAATTGGTGAGTAGTGGACTCGTGTGCGCAAAACCATTTCAGTTGGAGTATCGTAGGATAGCCTAGCCAAGAGTCAAAGCTGGCTTGCTGCAATAACTCCACCAACCCTTCTTGATACTATGCATGTATGTAGGATCTGATGTAAGTCTTGCTGAGTACCTTTGTACTCATGTTGCTATAATCTACATTTTTACAGAAGACGCTGCAACCCCTTCTGATGGGTTCTATGTAGACGTTGACATCAACGAGTAGGCTAAAGACCCAGGTGGTGACCCTGAGCTTGTGAAGGACCACGTAGTATAGCTAGGCTTTCCAAGCCTCTTTTATTTTACTAGTTGTCTGTACTCAGACAAGTTACTTCCGCTGCTGGTTTGTATGACTGTATGACTTGTATGTGGGGTCGTGAGACCCGTACCTTTGTGTATGTTATGTATGGCTCACTGAGCCTTAAATAAAGTACTTGTGTTATAGAGTCATGTTGTGATGCTTCGTTGTATTTGCACATATCGGGCATATTGTGTGTATGATTGAAATGCTTGGTATGTGTGGGATCTGACTATCTAGTTGTTTATCTTTAGTAGCCTCTCTTACCGGGAAATGTCTCCTAGTGTTACCGCTGAGCCATGGTAGCTTGCTACTGCTCTGGAACACTTAGGCTGGCCGGCATGTGTCCTTCTTCGTTCATGTGTCTGTCCCTTCGGGGAAATGTCACGCTTTGAGTACCGGAGTCCTGTTAGCCCGCTACAGCCCGGTTTACCGGAGTCCTGCTAGCCCAGTGCTACAGCCCGGACCCACTTGCTGATGACCGACACGTTCGAAGCTGGGTCATGGATGCCTGTCCCTGTAAGTCTGTGCCACTTTGGGTTTACGACTAGTCATGTCAGCCCGGGCTCTTTATCATATGGATGCTAGCGACACTATCATATACGTGAGCCAAAAGGCGCAAACGGTCCCGGGAAAAGGTAAGACGACACCCGTGGGGATACCGTGCGTGAGGCCGCAAAGTGATATGAGGCGTTACCAGCTAGATCGATGTGACATCGACTCGGGGTCCTGACAGCGTTGGCATCAGAGCCGGGCTGCCTGTAGGTTCTCCAAGCCAAACTGGTCGATGTTGAGTCTAGAAATTCTTTAGTTATATGTAGGGGAATTGTTTGTGGGTTGGAACGTAAGGCTCTTTTTACTCCTTATACCTTATGACTTTCTGATCTGAGTCAGTCCATTCTTCCACCGGGGGTTAAGGAATTAGGATCTGTTCTCTCTATCAGGATCACGAGTTACTAATCAGTAGTACCTTATAAGTTTGATGGTTACCAGCCTAGTTCAGTTCTACTACCACATTATGTTGCCAGAATGGTTTCAGAACTTTGATATGGTGATGTTGAGTGTGTACGAAATCCTTTGTCAAATGTCTCAAATTCTTTTTGAGCATTTACAGCTGTTATGCTCCCGAAATTTTGCTAGAAATTCTAATGCCTTTGCATTATGATTGTGCTCTCAGATGGCCACTCGCGACCTCAATCAAGTGGTTCGCCTGACTCGATGCCTAGATGTACCCGGCCATACTGCTAAGTTGGTCAGGGTAATGACTGAGGCTGGATATCGCTGGTATCCCGAGTACACGGTCGAAGAGCAATTCCGAGACTTTAATCAAAGCCAGTATCTCTGCACTATCAGGATATTTCCATCTTATCCTGGATCCACCGAGCCTCTTCACTGCTCCTATGGACTCGGGGTTTCTATTGAGATGGCTGTGCAGGACGCCGCCTACTCTATGATGACCATTATGCGAGTCAGATCTGGGTTATTTCGGGACTCTGATTTTCGGTATATGCCAGGATCACTTCCGGGAGCACAAGGGTATCTCCAGGCTATCTATGCTGACCCCACTCAGGAGGATTCACGGACTCGCACCACTGCTGAGATGCTCGAGGATAAGGACCGTGAAAATCGGGCCTTGAGGTTAGAGCTCTTCAATACCCGTGCTGACCACTGGGCCACTTTGACTCGGTTCGCACCGGCGGTGCAAGCTGGATATTCAGATATACGCGATCTCTATCCTGTGAGATCCGCTCTGCCAGACGTGATGGTTTGGCGTGATGTAGGAGGCATCACCCCACCTCGCGGTCCCCGCAGGCCACCGTTTGTTGGTCCAAGGCCTCATCCTAGCCCCTATGGTCCACAAGCTTCGCGAGATCGTCTGTTTCCGGATGATCATGTTGAGCTTCCAGGCTATGGAGGTGACTTCTACGAGGACTACTACGGATCGGTCTGAGTTAGCAGTAGTATCACTAGTTCGCACTAGCTGTGTCTTCTATCGTCCCGCGTGACTCGTGGGTTATGACCTAGTTTGTACTCTTTCCGGAGGTGTAGAGAAATAATGTATAGGAGCTTGGAATGCCTCCGATGAGATGTAATCCTCTTTCACCGTAATAGTACTTTGTTTGGTCTTGTACTAAACCCTGTATGGTGTGTATG
>NC_041384.1:735001725-735062783 GCF_002162155.2 Triticum dicoccoides | reverse complement strand
CCGCGTGTGGGTGCCCAACACCGCCCTGCCACCCAGGTTCACACCGAGGCCATCTTTCCAGGCGCCTCGCCCTGTACAACAGTCTGCTCCAGCCAAGCCCTATGGGGGTCCAACCAATAATGTTCCTCCACGTACCAGTTCCGTGACTTGTTTCAAGTGTGGGGAATCTGGTCACTATATGCGTGAATGCCCCCAGACCAACCCCAATCAATCTGCTAAAGCTGTTGGCCGTGGCAAGCCGACAGGAAAAGTATTCCACGCCAAGCCGGTCACCGCTTCACGTGGCCATGTCAACTGTGTCTCTGCCGAAGAAGCTCAAGAGGATCCCAACGTCGTTCTTGGTACGCTTCTTGTTAATTGCCACCCGGCATCTGTCCTTTTCGATACAGGAGCCTCTCATTCCTTTATATCTGAAAATTATGCTCGTTTGCATAACGTTGCATTCTGTGACATGCCATCCACTATGGAAATTTCTACCCCTGGTTCTAGATGGCAGACCTCTAGGGTAAGTTATGGAAATGAGATCCAAGTCGACATACTTGTTTTCCTTGCGTCTTTGATAGCCCTTAAATCTTCAGATATTAATATCATTCTGGGTATGGACTGGATGTCAGCTCATCATGCCCAAATTGATTGCTTCTCTAGGACTGTTCAACTCACCCATCCTTCGGGGAGGATAGTCAATGTCTTGACCCGAATACCCAAGCGACAATTATATTCTCTTAACGCCAGCCCTTTGCCAGACCTTGAGGACGTTCCGGTAGTCCGTGACTTCCCGGATGTCTTTCCAGAGGAATTGCCAGGTGTTCCACCTGACAGAGATGTTGAGTTCGTAATAGACCTCATTCCAGGAACCGTTCCGATTGCTAGAAGACCTTATAAGATGGCACCACTAGAACTAGCCGAGCTTAAGAAACAACTCGATGAGTCCTTGAAAAAGGGTTTTATCCGACCTAGCTCCTCTCCGTGGGCTTGCCCCGTCCTATTCGTCAAGAAGAAGGATGGTACAGACCGGATGGTTGTAGATTACCGACCTGTCAACTTGGTCACAATCAAGAACAAATACCCGCTTCCCAGGATCAACGACCTGTATGATCAGCTCGCTGGATCCTCAGTCTTCTCCAAGATGGATTTGAGGTTGGGCTACCATCAAATCAAAATCAGAAACGGGGACATTCCTAAAACGGCCTTTGTTACTCGTTATGGCCAATACGAGTACACCGTCATGTCCTTCGGTTTAACCAACGCTCCAGCCACCTTTTCTCGGTTAATGAACTCAATCTTCATGGAGTATTTGGATAAGTTCGTCGTAGTTTATCTCGATGATATACTCATCTACTCCAAGAACGAGGAAGAACATGCCGAACATCTAAGGCTAGTGTTGAAGAAACTTCGAGAGCATCGCCTTTATGCCAAATTTTCTAAATGCGAATTCTGGTTGTCAGAAGTGACCTATCTGGGTCATGTAATATCGGGTAAAGGTATTGCTGTTAACCCTGAGCGAGTTCAAGCCGTTCTTAATTGGACTCCACCTGAATCAGTCAAGCAAGTTCGGAGTTTTCTAGGCTTAGCGAGCTATTGTCGTCGCTTTGTCGAGAACTTCTCCAAGGTTGCCAAACCTCTAACCGAACTCCTCAAGAAAGATAAGAAGTTCGAATGGACTCCACAATGTGAGCACAGCTTTCAGGAACTGAAAAGACGCCTGACCTCTGCTCCCGTGCTGGTACCGCCAGACTTCTCCAAGGACTTTGTTATCTACTGCGACGCCTCGCGACAAGGACTAGGTTGCATTCTCATGCAAGATCGACACGTAATTGCCTACGCTTTACGACAATTGCACCCACATGAGGAGAATTATCCTACTCATGATCTAGAGCTTGCAGCCGTAGTCTATGCACTTAAGACCTGGCGACATTACCTCCTCGGTAATCGTTGCGAAATATTCACTGATCACCAAAGTCTGAAGTATATTTTCACCCAACCGGATTTGAATCTCAGGCAGAGACGTTGGGTTGAATTGATCACCGACTTCGACTTAGGAATAACCTACACCCCAGGGAAAGCCAACGTCATGGCTGATGCGCTAAGTCGTAAATCTTATTGTAACAACCTGATGTTACAACAAAGTCAACCGCTTCTCCATGAGGAATTTCGGAAGCTTAACCTTCATATTGTTCCTCAAGGTTTTCTCTCCACCTTGGTGGCAAAACCTACCCTTACGGATCAAATTGTCAAAGCACAGAAGGTAGATCCGGGAATCTCCCGCATCAAGAGGAACATTCAGAAAGGAATTGCGAATTGTTTCTCCATTAATGATCAAGGAGTCGTATACTTCGGGAATCGACTAGTGGTTCCCAAAGTGCGCAACCTAAGGCGATTAATCCTTAAGGAAGCTCATGAATCTCCTCTCACCATTCATCCCGGTAGCACTAAAATGTATCAGGACCTACGCCAGAGGTTCTGGTGGACTAGGATGAAGAGAGAAATTGCTCAGTATATTGCAAATTGCGACGTCTGTCGTCGTGTAAAAGCAGAGCATCAACGGCCTGCTGGCACCCTTCAACCCCTAGCTATTCCTGAATGGAAATGGGATAAAATTGGCATGGATTTCATTACCGGTTTTCCCAGGACCAAGAGAGGGAATAATGCTATTTTCGTCGTGGTCGATCGTCTTTCCAAAGTAGCCCACTTCTTACCTGTTCGTGAGAGTATAACCGCTAGTCAGCTGGCAGATTTGTACATCTCCCGAATAGTGTCCCTTCATGGTGTTCCTCTGGAAATTAACTCAGATCGAGGAAGTCTTTTCACCTCTCGATTTTGGGAAAGTTTCCAAAATGCTATGGGAACCCGTCTTTCCTTTAGCACCGCTTTCCACCCTCAGTCAAGTGGTCAAGTGGAACGCGTCAACCAAATTCTAGAAGACATGCTTCGAGCCTCTGTTATCTCATTCGGAATGGACTGGGAGAAGTGCCTTCCATTTGCCGAATTCGCTTACAACAACAGCTATCAATCTAGCTTAGGTAAAGCCCCTTTTGAAGTTCTCTATGGACGACGATGTCGAACACCCCTTAACTGGTCAGAGACCGGGGAAAGACAATTCTTTGGCCCGGACATGATTCAGGAAGCAGAAGAGCAAGTTCGTACCGTTCGTGAAAAGTTGAAAACAGCCCAATCCCGTCAAAAGAGTCAATATGACCGAAAACATAAGGCTATGACTTTCGAGGTTGACAAGAAGGCTTATCTTCGGGTCACCCCTCTGAAGGGAACCCATCGTTCGGTATCAAAGGCAAATTGGCTCCTCGTTACATTGGACCTTTTCGCATTCTTGCCAAACGAGGAGAAGTTGCCTACCAGTTGGAACTACCTCCGCACCTCTCCAGAGTTCACGATGTCTTCCACGTTTCTCAACTCAGGCGTTGCTTCTCGGATCCTATCCGTGAAGTGGACCACGAAACGCTTGATCTCCAAGATGATCTTACATATCGAGAGTACCCCATTCGTATCCTCGATCAGGCCGAACGTACCACGCGACGTCATAATATCAAGTTTCTCAAGGTTCAATGGTCGCACCATTCTGAGGATGAAGCAACTTGGGAAAGGGAGGATCGTCTTCGACTTGAATATCCCGCCTTCTTCTCGGAGGAACCCAAATCTCGGGACGAGATTCTTTTGAGTGGGGGTGAGTTGTCACACCCTAGCTAGTCATGCATTAGAGTGTTGCATCATGTTTACTCTTTCATCAGAAACTTGAAATGGGGATGACAGAACCCCCAGTCCCCTCTGAAACCAACTAGGGTTTACTAAAATAATTTTCAATGAACCTGAAATGCCCTTCTAAAATGCCCATCATTTTTGTCTTGGTTCAGAACCTCTGCCAAAAGTGGTGCACATTTTCCTAGGCCATCTTAGGGTTTTTGAATTAATTCATAAATATTTGAATTTGGGCATTTAAAATAATATAAAATATTCAAATGCTCAAATATCTCCAAACTAAAATGTTTCATGTTGGAAATAATCCAACTATGGGCCAGGAATAGTTTGGTGATTTTTGAACTTGCCTAGGTATTTTATTAAATTCAACAAAGTTGCAGATATATTAAATAAAAACAGAAACAGAAAAAAAGGGGAAAACTTCCCTGTGCGGCCCAGCCAGCTGGCCGGCCCAGCAAGCCAGCCCAGCCCACCACCGCCGTCGTCCTCCTAGCGCCAGTCGGCCAGGCGTGTGGCCGGCGCGCGCGCACGGCCGGAGCGCCACGCCACCAGCCCGTCTGCCTGCCTCCCCCGCCAGCGCGACGCCGCGGCGCTTCTTCTCGGTGCCGCCCCGATCCCTTGGCCTTATCCCCTCTCTCTCCCGTGCTGCTCTCTCTCTCTCTCTCTCTCGGCCGAACACCACCGTCGCCGCCGTTCGCCATAGCCGCCGTCTCCGACCACCCCTCGCTCCCCCGACTAGCTCAGGAGCTCCGCCTCGTCTCCCTCTTCCTCCCCACCGCTCCACAGCTCCCCGGAAGCCCTGCATCGCCGCCACGTCGCCGTTCCCCTCTTCGGGCTCCGACCACCGTCGCCGTCGATTCGCCGTCTCCAGCGCGTCCCCGAGCCCACTTCGACGCCCACTGCAACCGCGGTGAGCTACGCCACCGTTTCCCCCTCTCCTCCCCCTCGTTTCCCCACCGTAGCCTCCTCCCCACCACGGCCGAACCTCCGCCGTCGCCGAGCTCATCGTCGACGCAGCTCCGGTGACCATTTGGTCACCCCGGCGAGTCCAACGAGTTCGCAAGACCCCGTAGAGCATCCCTAGCGCCTCGCTTCCCTCGACTTCGAGCTCCAACCCTGTTCCCGTGCACGACCGAACCCCGGCGGCCGCAGCCGAGCTCGCCGCCGTCAACTCCGGCCACCCCGAGCCCAACCACCACCACCAATAGTCGCGGCTCAACCTCAGCAACACGTAGATGCCTTCCGCCGTCCATTTGGTTGCCGGAATGGCAAAAAGCACTTTCGCCGCCGTCTCGGGCCTCGCCGGCGTCATGCCGCCGGCGGGTTTGACCTGTCCGACCTGAGGTTTGACCCCCCAGGGTCACTGACGCGTGGGCCCTGTCGGACAGGTAGTTAGTTAGTACTAATTACCGTTAGTCAACCCCCCCCCTGACACTGACAGTGGGCCCCAGCGCCACTAATCCCTAATTAGGATTAATTTAAACCTGTTAAACCCCCCCTGTCACTGACGTGTGGCCCCCACACGTCAGGTTTGACTTCAGCCAGCCGCCGTTGACCACTGACGTCATGCTGACGTCATGCTGGCGCAATAATTATAATTTCTGGATTTAATTTAAATTAGGAAATTCTAGAATATTATTTAAACTTCAAAAATTCATAACTTTTATTCTGTAACTCCAAATTGGACAAATTATATATGAAAAATGATCAGAAAAATCCAATCTATCCATCTGTACTATTTTCATGCATGATCAAACAAGTTAAATTGATGTTTTAAGCAGAACAAGGAAAAGCACTTTAAAAGGCCATATTTGAATTTGAAATTTGAATCCTTGATTCAAATTTGTTCAAACCCTTCTGGTTTTAGTTGCATTAGCCCAACACACTCATATTGCCATGTTTCATGCATGCATCATATTGTTGCACATTGTTTGGTGATGTTTGTGTATCGGTGCTCTCTGCGGCAGGTTCTGTCCCCGAGGAGTACCGTGATTACCCTAACGAAGAACCGTATCAGTGCATCGAACCATCAGGCAAGCAACCAACCATTTGATCATATCGATACAATCCCATGTTCTCGCTCCTGCTCTCTTTTACTGCATTAAGACAACGCGATTCAAACTGCTGTGTGCTACGGTAGTTGAACCCATTTCCTCTGCATGACCTGTCATTGCCCCAGTAACTAGATGAAACCCACTAGCATGTGTAGGAGTTGCTTGAGCCATATGTATGTGTTGTTCCTACCTTGCTATGCCTGCTATGCTTAGAGTCGTGTCAGGTCTGGTTCATCGGGGTGATGGGCTGGAGTGAAATGGTTATGTCGGTAATGAGAGTGGTGTGGTGAACACGATTTGGTAAAGGTATCGATGAGAGGCCATGTAGGAGTACATGGTGGGTTGTTTCATTGAAGCCGACCTTAAGCACTGAGATCTGTATGTGTGATTTAAGAATCAGCTACTACCATGCATTGGGCCCGAAACCAATGGACCCTCTCGGCTTCTTATTCACCCTAGTTCTCCGTCCAGGAGTTGCAAGTAGTTTCTGGTGTTTGTAGCCTACTGGAGGCCGTGGACAGCGCTGACCGTAGGGGTGGGCTGTGATGCGGTAGGTACGTGGCCGGGTGTACCGAATACCCGTTAGGTATCTCGGGAACCCTGTTCACATCGTTCGGGGCCGTATGGGAAACCTCGGCTGGACTCCCTGCGGATGGAACCTGAATAGGCGATAAACCTGGACTGGAGGCTTAGGGGATTAGGTAGGTCGTGGCCGACACCCACGTTGGGCTTCCGCTTGAAGGTTGCCGAGTACATGTCGTGTAAACGACGGTAAGTGGTGAGAGCGTGTATGAAGAAGTACCCCCTGCAGGGTTAACATGATCTATTCGAATAGCCGCGTCCGCGGTAAAGGACTACTTGGTTGCCTATACAGTTCATAGACAAGTAAATGGAAACTACTAAAAGCCTCAAGATAAGTGTGAGTGCCGAGGATGGCTCTTCCGTAGGAAGACGGAGGCGGATCCTCGGTAGTGTATTGAATTGGTGAGTAGTGGACTCGTGTGCGCAAAATCATTTCAGTTGGAGTATCGTAGGATAGCCTAGCCAAGAGTCAAAGCTGGCTTGCTGCAATAACTCCACCAACCCTTCTTGATACTATGCATGTATGTAAGTCTTGCTGAGTACCTTTGTACTCATGTTGCTATAATCTACATTTTTACAGAAGACGCTGCAACCCCTTCTGATGGGTTCTATGTAGACGTTGACATCAACGAGTAGGCTAAAGACCCAGGTGGTGACCCTGAGCTTGTGAAGGACCATGTAGTATAGCTAGGCTTTCCAAGCCTCTTTTATTTTACTAGTTGTCTGTACTCAGACAAGTTACTTCCGCTGCTGGTTTGTATGACTGTATGACTTGTATGTGGGGTCGTGAGACCCGTACCTTTGTGTATGTTATGTATGGCTCACTGAGCCTTAAATAAAGTACTTGTGTCATAGAGTCATGTTGTGATGCTTCGTTGTATTTGCACATATCGAGCATATTGTGTGTATGATTGAAATGCTTGGTATGTGTGGGATCTGACTATCTAGTTGTTTATCTTTGGTAGCCTCTCTTACCGGGAAATGTCTCCTAGTGTTACCGCTGAGCCATGGTAGCTTGCTACTGCTCTGGAACACTTAGGCTGGCCGGCATGTGTCCTTCTTCGTTCCTGTGTTTGTCCCTTCGGGGAAATGTCACGCTTTGAGTACCGGAGTCCTGTTAGCCCGCTACAGCCCGGTTTACCGGAGTCCTGCTAGCCCAGTGCTACAGCCCGGACCCACTTGCTGATGACCGACACGTTCGAAGCTGGGTCATGGATGCCTGTCCCTGTAAGTCTGTGCCACTTTGGGTTTACGACTAGTCATGTCAGCCCGGGCTCTTTATCATATGGATGCTAGCGACACTATCATATACGTGAGCCAAAAGGCGCAAACGGTCCCGGGAAAAGGTAAGACGACACCCGTGGGGATACCGTGCGTGAGGCCGCAAAGTGATATGAGGCGTTACCAGCTAGATCGATGTGACATCGAGTCGGGGTCCTGACACGAGAATTTAAGAAATGGTGAAAGGGCAGAATCAGGGAACGCGGAAACAGAGAGAGGCAGAGAGACGGATCCAATCTCGGAGGGGCTCTCGCCCCTCCCATGCCATGGAGGCCATGAACCAGAGAGGAAACCCTTCTCCCATCTAGGGAAAAGGTCAAGGAAGAAGAAGAAGAAGGGGGGCTCTCTCCCGCTCTCTTCCGGTGGTGTCGGAACGCCGCCGGAGCCATCATCATCACCGCAATCTACACCAACAACTTCACCGCCATCATCACCAACTGTCCCCCCTCTATGCAGCGATGTAACCCCTCTTTTACCCGTTGTAATCTCTACTTAAACATGGTGCTCAACGCTATATATTATTTCCCAATGATGTATGGCTATTCTATGATGTTTGTGTAGATCTAATTTTGTCCTATGGGTTAATTGATGATCGTGATTGGTTTGAGTTGCATATTTTATTATTGGTGCTGTCCTATGGTGCTCTCCGTGTCGCACAAGTGTGAGGGATCCCCGCTGTAGGGTTTGCAATATGTTCATGATTTGCTTATGGTGGGTGGCGTGAGTGATAGAAACACAGACCCGAGTAAGTAGGTTGTTTGCGTATGGGAATAAGGAGGACTTGATGCCTTATAATGCTATGGTTGGGTTTTAGGTTAATGATCTTTAGTATTTGCGGATGCTTTCTAGAGTTACAATCATAAGTGCATATGATCCAAGAAGAGAAAGTTAGCTTATGCCTCTCCCTCAAATAAAATTGCAATTATGATTACCGGTCTAGTTATCGATTTCCTAGGGACAAATAACTTTCTTGTGTGACAACAAGCTCTCTACTAAACCTAACTTAGTTGTGTCTTCATCTAAACAGCCCCTACTTTTTATTTACGCGCTCTTTATTATCTTGCAAACCTACCCAAAAACACCTACAAAGTACTTCTAGTTTCATATTTGTTCTAGGTAAAGTGAGCGTTAAGCGTGCGTAGAGTTCTATCGGTGGTCGATAGAACTTGAGGGAATATTTGTTCTACCTTTAGCTCCTTGTTTGGTTCGACACTCTTACTTATCGAAAGAGGCTACAATTGATCCCCTATACTTGTGGGTTATCATCCCCCATCTTGTTGCTATGCAGCTCTTAGATAGATCTTGCGTGATCATAGGAATTTTTTTGAAATTGCATGCTACGTTCCCCAACAGTGGCATCCGAGTCAGGTCTATGCGTAGATGATTTGCACGAGTAGAACACAAAGAGTTGTGGGCGATCATAGTCATACGGCTTACCACCGACATCTTATTTTGATTCGGTGGTATTGTTGGATGAAGCGGCGCGGACCAACCTTACATGACCATGTTCATGAGACCGGTTCCATCGACACACATGCAACTTGTTTTGCATAAAGGAGGCTGGCGGGTGTCTTTTTCTCCAACTTTAGTTGAATCAAATTTGACTATGGTCGGTCCTTGTTGAAGGTTAAAACAACACACTTAATGAAAAATCGTTGTGTTTTTGATGGGTAGGTAAGAACGGTTCTTACTAGAAGCCCGTAGCAGCCACGTAAAAACTTGCAACAACAAAATAGAGTACGTCTAACTTGTTTTTGTAGGGCATGTTGTGATGTGATATGGTCAAGACATGATGTGATATATGTTATTGTATGAGATGATCATGTTTTGTAAAAGTTATCGGCAACCGGCAGGAGCCTTATGGTTGTCGCTTTATTGTATGAAATGCAATCGCCATGTAATTAATTTACTTTATCACTATGCATTAGCGATAGTTGTAGAAGCAATAGTTGGCGAGACGACAACGACGCTACGATGGAGACCAAGGTGTCAAGCCGGTGATGATGGAGATCATGATGGTGCTTTGGAGATGGCGATCAAAGGCACAAGATGATGATGGCCACATCATGTCACATGTGATGTTTATCTTTTATGCATCTTATTTTGCTTAGTATGGCGGTAGCATTATAAGATGATCCCTCACTAAATTTTAAGGTATAAGTGTTCGCCCTGAGTATGCAATGTTGCGACAATTCGTCGTGCCGAGACACGACATGATGATTGGGTGTGATAAGCTCTACGTTCACATACAACGAGTGCATGCCAGTTTTGCACGTGCGGAATACTCGGGTTAAACTTGACGAGCCTAGATTGTACACACATGGCCTCAGAACACTAAGACCGAAAGGTCGAACGTGAATCATATAGTAGATACGATCAACATAGAGATGTTCACCCTTGAAAGCTACTCCATCTCATGTGATGATCGGACATGGTTTAGTTGACATGGATCTCGTGATCATTTAGATGACTCGAGGGATGTCTATCTAAGTGGGAGTTCTTTACTAATATGATTAATTGAACTTAAATTTATCATGAACTTAGTCCTGATAGTTTTTGCATATCTATGTTGTAGATCAACGGCCCGTGCTACCGTTCCCTTGAATTTTAATGAATTCCTAGATAAAGCTAAGTTGAAACATGATGGTTGCAACTACACAGACTGGGCCTTAACTTGAGGATTATCCTCATTGCTGCACAGAAGAATTGCATCCTTGATGATCCCCTAGGTGCAGGACCTACTGCAGGAGCAACTCCAGACGTTATGAACGTCTGGTAAGCTAAATCTGATGACTACTTGATAGTTCAGTGTACCATGCTTTACGGCTTAGAATTGGGACTTCAAAGACGTTTTGAACGTCATGGAGCACGTGAGATGTTCTAGGAGTTGAAGTTAATATTTCATGCAAATGCCCGAGTTGAGAGATACGAAGTCTCCAACAAGTTCTATAGCTGCAAGATGGAGGAGAACAGTTCTATCAGTGAACGCATACTCAGAATGTCTGGATACCATAACCACTTGACTCAGCTGGGAGTTAATCTTCCGGGTGATAGTGTCATTGACAGAGTTCTTCAACCACTGCCACCAAGCTATAAAGGCTTCATGATGAACTATAATATGCAAGGGATGAAAAGACGATTCCCGAGCTCTTCGCAATGCTCAAGGCTGTCGAGGTAGAAATCAAGAAGGAACATCAAGTGTTGATTTTTAACAAGACCACTAGCTTCAAGAAAAAGGGCAGAGGAAAGAAGGGGAACTTCAAGAATAATAGCAAGAAAATTGCTGCTCTCGGGAAGAAGCCCAACTCTAGACCTAAGCCTGAAACCGAGTGCTTCTACTTCAAAGGGACTGATCACTAGAAGCGGTACTGCCCCAAGTATTTGGCAGATAAGAATGATGGCAAAGTGGAAGGTATATTTGATATACATGTTATTGATATGTACCTTACTAATGCTTGTAGTAGCTCCTGGGTATTTGATATTGGTTCTATTGCTCATATTTGCATCGCTCCATTGTTCCGGAGAACGGAGTCTTAGTCATTTTGCCCATGAGGCATGGTTCGCAAGCATCAAGTGATTCCAAAAGTCCATCTGCATGAAGTTTCTTCATGCGCTTTACACCAATATGAACTAAACGGCAGTGCCACAAATAAGTTGCACTATCATTATTAACCTTGCATCTTTTGGCATCAATATTATGAATATGTGTATCACTACTATCAAGATTTAGTAAAAATAGACCACTCATCAAGGGTGCATGACCATAAAAGATATTACTCGTATAAATAGAACAACCATTATTCTCTGATTTAAATGAATAACCATCTCGCATTAAACAAGATCCAGATATAATGTTCATGCTTAATGCTAGCACCAAATAAAAATTATTCAGGTCTAAAACTAATCCCGAAGGTAGATGTAGAGGTAGGGTGCTAACGGCGATCACATCGACATTGGAACCATTTCCGACGCGCATCGTCACCTCGTCCTTAGCCAATCTTTGTTTAATCCGTAGACTTATTGGAAATAATACATACTGATGTATGCGGTCTGATGAGTGTTGAAGCTCGCGGCAGATATCGTTATTTTCTGACCTTCACAGATGATTTGAGCAGATATGGGTATGTCTATTTGATGAAACATAAGGCTGAAATATTTGAAAAGTTCAAAGAATTTCAGAATCACTACAAGAAATATGTCAACTTGTGACCCTCACTATTGGCCGCTGAAAGGTCATAGTTTTTCATTTGCGACCCTTTTGTGACCAAAAACAGAAGGTCAAAAGCTGGCGGTCGTAAACTGAAATTAACGACCTTCTCACAGAAGGTCGTTGAACCCATGACCTTTTGTTTTGGTCACTAGCTGTCTGCCCAAGCCACGTCGGATCCGACGTGGCAATCTGACGTGGCAAAATTGCAACCAATTGAAGAGGTCAATGAAAAGATTCAGCCCGGTCCGATTCGGTGTTTTACATGGGCCGAGCCCATTAATTCAGCCTATTTGTGTTTTTTTCATCAATTTTTTGTTGGGTTCATGGGCCAAGCCCAACATTGCAGTTTTTTTATTGTTGGGCCATGGCCTTTTTGTGTAAGCTATTTCATTTTCCTTTTTTTTATTAAATGGGTCTAGATGGGTCCCAATTGTCAGGTTCTTGTAACTGGGTCCCATTTTTCATGTTCTGGTAAGTGGGTCCCATCGATCAGGCTCATATTCTTCATATTTCAACCAGTATTTAAATTGCCAGACAAAAAGCACACATAAAACTTCAAATAAGAGCAACCAGATCACATAATACAATGGCAATCACAATAACAAGCTCTATACGTGCCAATACATGACCATGTGTAATGCAGTACTTTCAAGCTCTCCAAGTGTACTAACGAGCTCTACAAGTGTAATACAGTACTGCTTTACAAGAAAATGACAACATGCCAGACTCGCTGGACGACTGTAGTTAGATGAACAACATGATAGACTCGCTGGATGACCGTAGTCAGATGAAAAACATGCTAGACTCGCTGGACGACCGAAGTCAGGGCTGGCAACAAACAAAATTGCAACATGGCTTCCTCTGTCACCCTGTTACATGAATGAGAGAAGAATAAGAAATATTGGGGAAAATATATTGAACAGACCATTCAAGAAAATGACATTTATTTAGAATGATAACACAAATTGAGCTAGTGCCATGCTTTTTGTCCTCCAACTAGTTAAAATGAGATACCCATGCATACAAGAAAATAGATACATAATATGAATATGCATGGCTCAAGTGCAAGTCGTGCAAAAAACTTCAGCAGGCTCTCTTCAATTGTTCAACTTAATTGGGTCGTTTTGATCAAATATTATCGATGCAACACTTGGCATCACTAAACTACAAGTCCAAAGCATCATAAGCACTAGACAGAAATCACCATGGCCAGAACATAACTTAGCAGAAGGGGTGTGTGGCCATGGACACACGCAGAGCAAGATAATAGAGCAAGAAAGAGCAAAAGAGAGGAGCGGTTGCTTACTAGCTATGCTATGCTAGAGCAGAAAAAGAGTTACTGGAGTGGGAGGCCTGCTAGTGGAAGAAGAATCATTGCATGGTGGCGTGTCTCTGTCTTTGCACCTGCACGTGTTAGAAAGTGCACACATCAGGGAACCAAGCATATACATGACATGTCGAAAGAATAAATACCATGGCAACAATGAAATTAAACACCAACTGCCAACAGTACTACTATTGTCGACTTGTTTGGATCATCACAAACCAACTAGTATAGCAGTTGGCACATGAAAGTAGCAGCAGTACATGCACCTTCCAGGTTCACATTGCACTTCCTTTTTAGGTTTGCAACAAAAGGAAGAAAGAAAGAAAGAAACAACATTCTCAGACGCACCAAGACACGAACTTGACAGCATAATATTCCCACTAGCCACTTAACTGGATCAATTCCCAACAAGCAAGACACAACAAAATATTAAAAAAGAAAACACAAAGTGATCAGAACTAGTTTTGAATATAACATTCGCCCTGGCAGAAGACTCTGTCAATAAAAGGCACTTGTGACTTCAACTAACTTGTGGACTTATTTTGCTCAAGTTTCTTAATAGACTTACAATGTTTAGCTTCCAGAAATTAAATCACAAAGTTTAGCTTACAGAAAAAAATTACAAGGTTTTCTATCTGCAATCAGTACAAACTTGATAGTGCTACAAGTGCTAATGATCCAACAGCGTCCCCTCTCCCCACATCTGTTGGGGAACGTAGTAATTTCAAAAAATTTCCTACGCACACGCAAGATCATGGTGATGCATAGCAACGAGAGGGGGAGAGTGTTGTCTACGTACCCACGCAGACCGACTACGGAAGCGTTGACGCAACGTAGAGGAAGTAGTCGTACGTCTTCCCGATCCGACCGATCCAAGCACCGTTACTCCGGCACCTCCGAGTTCTTAGCACATGTACAGCTCGATGACGATCCCCGGAGCTCCGATCCAGCAAAGCGTCGGGGAGGAGTTCCGTCAGCACGACGGCGTGGTGACGATCTTGATGTTCTACCGTCGCAGGGCTTTGCCTAAGCACTACAACAATATGACCGAGGTGGAATATGGTGGAGGGGGGCACCGCACACGGCTAAGGAACGATCACGAGGATCAACTTATGTGTCTATGGGGTGCCCCCTGCCCCCGTATATAAAGGAGTGGAGGAGGGGAGGGCCGGCCCTCTCTATGGCGCGCCCTAGGGGAGTCCTACTCCCACCGGGAGTAGGATTCCCCCTTTCCTAGTCCAATTAGGAGTCCTTCCATGTATTAGGAGTAGGAGTCATGGCAAGGGAAAAGAGGAGAGAAGGAAGGAGGGGGCGCAGCTCTTCCCCCTAGTCCAATTCGGACTAGGCCTTGGGGGGGGGGCGCCCAACCTCTCCTATCTCTTTCCCCTAAAGCCCAATAAGGCCCATATACTCCCCGGCGAATTCCCGTAACTCTCCGGTACTCCGAAAAATACTCGGATCACTCGGAACCTTTCCGATGTCCGAATATAGTCGTCCAATATATCGATTTTTACGTCTCGACCATTTCGAGACTCCTCGTCATGTCCCCGATCTCATCTGGGACTCCGAACTCCTTCGGTACATCAAAACTCATAAACTCATAATATAACTGTCATCGAAACCTTAAGCGTGCAGACCCTACGGTTCGAGAACAATGTAGACATGACCGAGACACGTCTCCGGTCAATAACCAATAGCGGGACCTGGATGCCCATATTGGCTCCTACATATTCTACAAAGATCTTTATCGGTCAGACCGCATAACAACATACGTTGTTCCCTTTGTCATCGGTATGTTACTTGCCCGAGATTCGATCGTCGGTATCCAATACCTAGTTCAATCTTGTTACCGGCAAGTCTCTTTACTCGTTCCGTAATACATCATTTCGCAACTAACTCATTAGTTGCAATGCTTGCAAGGCTTATGTGATGTGCATTACCGAGAGGGCCCAGAGATACCTCTCCGACAATCGGAGTGACAAATCCTAATCTCAAAATACGCCAACCCAACATCTACCTTTGGAGACACCTGTAATGCTCCTTTATAATCACTCAGTAACGTTGTGACGTTTGGTAGCACCCAAAGTGTTCCTCCGGCAAACGGGAGTTGCATAATCTCATAGTCATAGGAACATGTATAAGTCATGAAGGAAGCAATAGCAACATACTAAACGATCGGGTGCTAAGCTAATGGAATGGGTCATGTCAATCAGATCAGTCAACTAATGATGTGACCTCGTTAATCAAATAACAACACTTTGTTCATGGTTAGGAAACATTACGATCTTTAATTAATGAGCTAGTCAAGTAGATGCATACTAGTGACACTCTGTTTGTCTATGTATTCACACATGTATTATGTTTCCGATTATTCTAGCATGAATAATAAACATTTATCATGAAATAAGGAAATAAATAATAACTTTATTATTGCCTCTAGGGCATATTTCCTTCAGTCTCCCACTTGCACTAGAGTCAATAATCTAGATCACATCACCATGTGATTAACATCGATAGTTCACAGCATCATGTGATTAACACCCATAGTTCACATCGCCATGTGACCAACACCCAAAGAGTTTTCTAGATTCAGTAATCTAGTTCACATCGCTATGTGATTAACACCCAAGGAGTACTAAGGTGTGATCATGTTTTGCTTGTGAGAGAATCTTAGTCAACGGGTCTGCGACATTCAGATCCGCATGTATTTTGCAAATTTCTATGTCAACAATGCTCTGCATGGAGCTACTCTAGCTAATTGCTCCCACTTTCAATATGTATCTAGACCGAGACTTAGAGTCATCTAGATTAGTGTCAAAACTTGCATCGGCGTAACCCTTTACGACGAACCTTTTTTTTTTCACTTCCATAATCGAGAAACATATCCTTATTCCACTAAGGATAATTTTGACCGCTGTCCAGTGATCTACTCCTAGATCACTATCGTACTCCCTTGCCAAACTCAGTGGTAGGGCATACAATAGATCTGGTGTACAGTATGGCATACTTTATAGAACCTATGACTGATGCATAGGGAACGACTTTCATTCTCTTTCTATCTTCTGCCGTGGTCGGGCTTTGAGTCTTACTCAACTTCACACCTTGTAACACAGGCAAGAAACCTTTTCTTTGACTGTTCCATTTTGAACTACTTCAAAATCTTGTCAAGGTATGTACTCATTGAAAAAACTTATCAAGTGTCTTGATCTATCTCTATAGATATTTATACTCAATATGTAAGCAGCTTCACCGAGGTATTTCTTTGAAAAACTCCTTTCAAACACTCCTTTATGCTTTGCAGAATAATTCTACATTATTTCCGATCAACAATATGTCATTCACATATACTTATCAGAAATGTTGTAGTGCTCCCACTCACTTTCTTGTAAATACAGGCTTCACCGCAAGTCTGTATAAAACTATATGCTTTGATCAACTTATCAAAGCGTATATTCCAACTCCGAGATTCTTGCACCAGTCCATAGATGGATCGCTGGAGCTTGCATATTTAGTTAACACCTTTAGGATCGACAAAACCTTCTAGTTGCATCGTATACAACTCTTCTTTAGTAAATCCATTAAGGAATGCAATTTTGTTTATCCATTTGCCAGATTTCATAAAACGCGGCAATTGCTAACATGATTCGGACAGACTTAAGCATAGATACGAGTGAGAAACTCTCATCGTAGTCAACACCTTGAACTTGTCGAAAACCTTTTTGCGACAATTCTAGCTTTGTAGATAGTAACACTACTATCAGCGTCCGTCTTCCTCTTGAAGATCCATTTATTTTCTATGGCTTGCCGATCATCGGGCAAATCCATCAAAGTCCATACTTTGTTCTCATACATGGATCATATCTCAGATTTCATGGCCTCAAACCATTTCGCGGAATCTGGGCTCATCATTGCTTCCTCATTGTTTGCAAGTTCGTCATGGTCTAGTAACATGACTTCCAGAACAGGATTACCGTACCATTCTGGTGCGGATCTCACTCTGGTTTACCTACGAGATTTGGTAGTAACTTGATCTGAAGTTACATGATCATCATCATTAGCTTCCTCACTAATTGGTGTAGTAGCCACAGGAACAGATTTCTGTGATGAGCTACTTTCTAATAAGGGAGAAGGTACAATACCTTATCAAGTTCTACTTTCCTCCCACTCACTTCTTTCGAGAGAAACTCCTTCTCTAGAAAAACTCCGAATTTAGCAACAAAAGTCTTGCCTTCGGATTTGTGATAGAAGGTGTACCCAACAGTCTCCTTTGGGTATCCTATGAAGACATATTTCTCCGATTTGGGTTCGAGCTTATCATGTTGAAACTTTTTCACATAAGCATCGCAGTCCCAAACTTTAAGAAACGACAACTTAGGTTTCTTGCCAAACCATAGTTCATATGGTGTCGTCTCAACGGATTTAGATGGTTCCCTATTTAACGTGAATGCAGCTGTCTCTAATGCATAACTCCAAAACGATAGTGGTAGATCGGTAAGAGACATCATAGATCGCACTATATCCCACAAAGTACGGTTATGACGTTCGGACACACCATTATGCTGTGGTGTTCCATGTGGCATGAGTTTGTGAAACTATTCCACATTGTTTTAATTGAAGACCAAACTCGTAACTCAAATATTTTACCTCTGCGATCATATCGTAGAAACTTTTATTTTCTTGTCACGATGATTTTCCACTTCACTCTGAAATTCTTTGAACTGTTCAAATGTTTCAGACTTATGTTTCATCAAGTAGATATCCCCATACCTCCTCAAATCATCTGTGAAGGTCAGAAAATAATGATACCTGCTGCAAGCCTTAATATTCATCGGCCCACATACATCAGTATGTATGATCTCCAACAAATCTGTTGCTTGCTTCATTGTTCCGGAGAACGGCGTTTTAGTCATCTTGCCCAAAAGGCATGGTTCGCAAGCATCAAGTGATTCATAATCAAGTGATTCCAAAATCCCATCAGTATGGAGTTTCTTCATGCGCTTTACACCAATATGACCTAAACGGCAGTGCTACAAATAAGTTGCACTTATCATTATTAACTTTGCATCTTTTGGTTTCAATATTATGATTATGTGTATCACTACGATCGAGATCCAACGAACTATTTTCATTGGGTGTGTAACCATATAAGGTTTTATTCATGTAAACAGAACAACAATTTATTCTCTTACTTAAATGAATAACCGTATTACAATAAACATGATCAAATCATAATCATGCTCAACGCAAACACCAAATAACACTTATTCAGGTTCAACACTAATCCCGAAAGTATAGGGAGTGTGCAATGATGATCATATCAATCTTGGAACCACTTCCAACACACATCGTCACTTCACCCTTAACTAGTCTCTGTTTATTCTGCAACTCCCGTTTCGAGTTACTAATCTTAGCAACTGAACTAGTATCAAATACTGAGGGGTTGCTATAAACACTAGTAAAATACACATCAATAACATGTATATCAAATATACTTATGTTCACTTTGCCATCCTTCTTATCTGCCAATCACTTGGGGTAGTTCCACTTCCAGTGACCAGTCCCTTTGCAGTAGAAACACTTAGTCTCAGGCTTAGGACCAGACTTGGGCTTCTTCACTTGAGCGGCAACTTGCTTGCTGTTCTTCTTGAAGTTCCCCTTCTTCCCTCTGCCCTTTTCTTGAAACTAGTGGTCATGTCTACCATCAACACTTGATGTTTTTCTTGATTTCTACCTTCGTCAATTTCCGCATTACGAAGAGCTTGGGAATCGTTTCCGTTATCCCTTGCATATCATAGTTCATCACGAAGTTCTACTAACTTGGTGATGGTGACTAGAGAATTCTGTCAATCACTATCTTATCTGGAAGATTAACTCCCACTTGATTCAAGCGATTGTAGTACTCAGACAATCTGGGCACATGCTCACTAGTTGAGCGATTCTCCTCCATCTTTTAGCTATAGAACTTGTTGGAGACTTCATATCTCTCAACTCGGGTATTTCCTTGAAATATTAACTTCAACTCCTGGAACATCTCATATGCTCCATGACGTTCAAAATGTCTTTGAAGTCCCGATTCTAAGCCATTAAGCATGGTGCACTAAACTATCAAGTAGTCATCATATTGAGCTAGCCAAACGTTCATAACGTCTGCATCTGCTCCTGCAATAGGTCTGTCAGCTAGCGGTGCATCAAGGACATAATTCTTCTGTGCAGCAATGAGGATAAACCTCAGATCACGGATCCAATCCGCATCATTTCTACTAACATCTTTCAACACAATTTTCTCTAGGAACATATCAAAATAAACACAGGGAAGCAACAACGCGAGGTATTGATCTACAACATAATTTGCAAAATACTACCAGGACTAAGTTCATGATAAATTTAAGTTCAATTAATCATATTACTTAAGAACTCCCACTTAGATAGACATCCCTCTAATCCTCTAAGTGATCACGTGATCCAAATCAACTAAACCATGTCCGATCATCACGTGAGATGGAGTAGTTTCATTGGTGAACATCACTATGTTGATCATATCTACTATATGATTCACGCTCGACCTTTCGGTCTCCATGTTCCGAGGCCATATCTGTATATGCTTGGCTCGTCAAGTATAACCTGAGTATTCCGCGTGTGCAACTGTTTTGCACCCGTTTTATTTGAACGTAGAGCCTATCACACCCGATCATCACGTGGTGTCTCAGCACGAAGAACTTTCGCAACGGTGCATACTCAGGGAGAACACTTCTTGATAATTAGTGAGAGATCATCTTATAATGCTACCGTCAATCAAAGCAAGATAAGATGCATAAAAGATAAACATCACGTGCAATCAAAATATGTGACATGATATGGCCATGATCATCTTGTGCCTTTGATCTCCATCTCCAAAGTACCGTCATGATCTCTATCATCACCGGCATGACACCATGATCTCCATCATCTTGATCTATATCAATGTGTCGTCACGTGGTCGTCTCGCCAACTATTGCTCTTGCAACTATTGCTATCGCAGAGCGATAATGTAAAGCAATTATTTGGCGCTTGCATCTTATGCAATAGAGAGACAACCATAAGGCTTTTGCCAGTTGCCGACAACTTCAACAAAACATGATCATCTCATACAACAACTTATATCTCATCACGTCTTGACCATATCACATCACAACATGCCCTGCAAAAACAAGTTAGACGTCCTCTACTTTGTTGTTGCAAATTTTACGTGGCTGCAACGGGCTTAGCAAGAACCGTTCTTACCTACGCATCAAAACCACAACGATAGTTTGTCAAGTTGGTGCTGTTTTAACCTTCGCAAGGACCGGGCGTAGCCACACTCGGTTCAACTAAAGTTGGAGAAACTGTCACCCGCTAGCCACCTTTGTGCAAAGCACGTCGGGAGAACCGGTCTCGCGTAAGAGTACGCGTAATGTCGGTCCGGGCCGCTTCGTCCAACAATACTGCCGAACCAAAGTATGACATGCTAGTAAGCAGTATGATTTATATCGCCCACAACTCACTTGTGTTCTACTCGTGCATATAACATCAACATATAAAACCTAGGCTCCGATACCACTGTTGGGGAACGTAGTAATTTCAAAAAAATTCCTACGCACACGCAAGATCATGGTGATGCATAGCAACGAGAGGGGAGAGTGTTGTCCACGTACCCACGCAGACCGACTACGGAAGCGTTGACGCAACGTAGAGGAAGTAGTCGTACGTCTTCCCGATCCGACCGATCCAAGCACCGTTACTCCGGCACCTCCGAGTTCTTAGCACACGTACAGCTCGATGACGATCCCGGGGCTCCGATCCAGCAAAGCGTCGGGGAGGAGTTCCGTCAGCACGATGGCGTGGTGACGATCTAGATGTTCTACCGTCGCAGGGCTTCGCCTAAGCACTACAACAATATGACCGAGGTGGAATATGGTGGAGGGGGGCACCTCACACGGCTAAGGAACGATCACGAGGATCAACTTGTGTGTCTATGGGGTGCCCCCTACCCCCGTATATAAAGGAGTGGAGGAGGGGAGGGCCGGCCCTCTCTATGGCGCGCCCTAGGGGAGTCCTACTCCCACCGGGAGTAGGATTCCCCCTTTCCTAGTCCAATTAGGAGTCCTTCCATGTATTAGGAGTAGGAGTCAAGGCAAGGGAAAAGAGGAGAGAAGGAAGGAGGGGGCGCAGCCCTTCCCCCTAGTCCAATTCGGACTAGGCCTTGGGGGGCTCCCAACCTCTCCTATCTCTTTCCCCTAAAGCCCAATAAGGCCCATATACTCCCCGGCGAATTCCGTAACTCTCCGGTACTCCGAAAAATACTCGGATCACTCGGAACCTTTCCGATGTCCGAATATAGTCGTCCAATATATCGATTTTTACGTCTCGACCATTTCGAGACTCCTCGTCATGTCCCCGATCTCATCTGGGACTCCGAACTCCTTTGGTACATCAAAACTCATAAACTCATAATATAACTGTCATCGAAACCTTAAGCGTGCGGACCCTACGGTTCGAGAACAATGTAGACATGACCGAGACACGTCTCCGGTCAATAACCAATAGCGGTACATGGATGCCCATATTGGCTCCTACATATTCTACGAAGATCTTTATCGGTCAGACCGCATAACAACATACGTTGTTCCCTTTGTCATCGGTATGTTACTTGCCCGAGATTCGATCGTCGGTATCCAATACCTAGTTGAATCTCGTTACCGGCAAGTCTCTTTACTCGTTCTGTAATACATCATCTCGCAACTAACTCATTAGTTGCAATGCTTGCAAGGCTTATGTGATGTGCATTACCGAGAGGGCCCAGAGATACCTCTCCGACAATCGGAGTGACAAATCCTAATCTCGAAATACGCCAACCCAACATCTATCTTTGGAGACACCTGTAATGCTCCTTTATAATCACCCAGTAACGTTGTGACGTTTGGTAGCACCCAAAGTGTTCCTCCGGCAAACGGGAGTTGCATAATCTCATAGTCATAGGAACATGTATAAGTCATGAAGGAAGCAATAGCAACATACTAAACGATCGGGTGCTAAGCTAATGGAATGGGTCATGTCAATCAGATCATTCAACTAATGATGTGACCTCGTTAATCAAATAACAACACTTTGTTCATGGTTAGGAAACATAACCATCTTTAATTAACAAGCTAGTCAAGTAGAGGCCTACTAGTGACACTCTGTTTGTCTATGTATTCACACATGTATTATGTTTCTGATTAATACAATTCAGCATGAATAATAAACATTTATCATGAAATAAGGAAATACATAATAACTTTATTATTGCCTCTAGGGCATATTTCCTTCAACATCCTAGTACTGAATTTCCTCACACTTGATAGTGCTACAAGCAAGCAAGCAAGCAAACATGCAAAAACAAGTATGGGATACATGATTCTACTTAAATAAATTGACAAGGTTTTCTTCTTCTTTTTTCTAGTTAATGACAACCAGTCATCAATCAGGAAAGCAACATCACATTAGTACAGCAGTTAGCATCGTTCAGCATATATGGGGTGTGAGCAGTCAACACCTACTAATTTTATTTTATTTGTTTGCATCAAGTCAGCACCTACTAGATGGGATGGAAATGCATCTTATGTATTAGTTGTGGAGCATGTCTATATTATTAGCAATGAAAGCAAGGGTCGACGCTAGTGAAAGAGCAGATGACATCGCTTGTGCGAGGCAAGGCGAGGCGAAGAGCAGCTCCTCGCTCTTGGCGCCGAGCTTGACGAGGGGAGGGGGGCTCCATGGAACCTGCGACAACCCGACCTGTGTAAATCATAAGGTCTTGATTAGATATAAACAGTAGTACTGAATGATAGATATAAACATTAGTATTGCCTGAGCTCATTTTTTTGCAATGATAAGCATGTCCTAAACCGCCACTGTGAGATCGTTGAAGTACTAGATGCCAGAATGTGAGAATGGATAAAATAGAACATGAATGTTCTCAAGTGCCATGAAGTGAGAAAGAAGGTAGTCAGAATGACGAGGCATGTTAGCTGCCAAAACAGATTCAGACTAACTGCATGTCCAGATGGACAGGCCATTCCCAAGCATTTCAAGACACTTTGACTAAACATAACAAACTCATGCAGTAACCACATTGAGCATCTAAAACAGGAAGTGGTGAAAGTGCTAGTGATCGACTAGAGGGGGGTGAATAGGCGATTTTTATGAAAGCCTTCAAAACATGGAAGTTTCGAAGACAAATGATAGAAATAAACCTATTATCATACAGCGGAAGGTAGACTACACTAGGCAAACCATAGTCAAGTATTCAATGAAGTGAAAGCATAATGACTAATAGCAGCTAGGCAGTAAACATCAGGTAGGAAGATATTGTGAAGCCAATCAGAACAAGTAGTCACTCAGTGAAGACAAAAGATAATGCAATCATACAATGACTTCACAAGAACCAACAGTAAGCAAAGGGAAGGGAAGGATGAAACCAGTGACTCGTTGAAGACAATGATTTGTTGGACCAATTCCAGTTGCTGTGACAACTGTACGTCTGGTTAGGAAGGCTGAGATTCAACTCATAAGACCTCGTCTTCACCTTATTCCCCTTGAGCTAAGGACACCCAGTCCTCGCCCAATCACTCCGGTAAGTCTTGAAGGTAGACTTCCAAACCTTCACAGACTTCGTTCACCGGCGATCCACAATGACTCTTGGATGCTCAGAATGCGATGCCTAACCGGCTGGAGGATTCACAGTCCTCAAGTGTAATAAGTATTCAGATCACATAGACAGGAAGACTTAAGTGATGCCTAACACTCTTTGGCTCTGGGTGTTTAGGGCTTTATCCTCGCAAGGAATTCTCTCTCAAAGGCTTCGAGGTGGGTTGCTCTTAAACGACAAAAGTCGTGCTCTAACTCTGAGCAGCCAACCGTTTATGGTTGTAGGGGCTGGGCTATTTATAGCCACTAGGCAACCTGTCGGGGATATACCCCGCGGTGTAAACCGGCCGGAAGTTAACCCGATCAGACTTGGCGGTTTATCTAAAGACCTCGCGGACACTTGGCGAGTTACTGGCGACCCGCCCTGACCTGGCGGTTTACAAGCAACCCACCTGGTCATTATGACTCACTGGTGGGTCCGGCGTGTGGGATCGACGGATAACAAGGCCCAAAGCCCAGAAGGCCGGTTCACATTTAATGGTGGGCCGGTTTAAGAGGAAAGGCAAGAGGAACATTATCTTACAAGGAGCTAAGACCTGGATTTGTATCCGGTTTGTATTAGAGATAGACTAGTCTTAATCCTAATAGGACTCCACATGTAAAGCGCCCCTTCAACATATATAAGGAGGGGCAGGGCTCCCCAAAAGGGGGAGAGGAGACAAGTTCGACAAGTTCCACAAGTTGGACAAGTTAGGTTTAGACAATAGCTCTCGAGATAAAGCACTCTTGTAACTGTGATCATCATCATCAATATTAATGAAGCAGGATGTAGACTTTTACCTCCACCATGAGGGGCCGAACCTGGATAAAACACCGTGCCTCTTGTCCCGCTCAACCCCTCTCAAGCTACCACATAGATGCGTTGGCCTCGCGACTAAGTCCTGAAACTAAGGATATCTGCCGTGACAATTCCACGACACAAACCGACCTGATTTGTCCGAAATGACCCTGGGTCACTAAGGAACTGACACGTGTTCCAATGGTCAGATTTCAAACACACACGACAACTTTACTTGGGCTACAAGCAAAGCTGACTTATCCAACTCTGGACAAGATTTGCTCTCATAGTCTTCATTCGAAGACATAGGATTTTGGTTAAGCATCACTTCAGTCATTCTAACAAGTTCTCTTGGACCCCACTTAACAGTACGGTGGTTCCTATGACTCAACAAAGAAGAAAAAGAACGACGAAAGAACTAAGTCTTCGCTCCATAGTCTTCATGCGATGTCTTGTCTTGTCATAGTCTTCAATGTGAATGTCTTCACATACCACCTTTGTCTTCAATGTCTTCTTACATTTTTAGGGGTCATCTCTGGTAGGAAAACTGAATCAATGAGGGACTTCTACCTGTGTTATCCTGCAATTCTCACAAACACATTAGTCCCTCAACTAGGTTTGTTGTCAATACTCCAAAACCAACTAGGGGTGGCACTAGATGCACTTACAAGTGGCATGAACAAGAATCAATTGTTTACCTCACTAGGTGTCTATCATAGCATACAAATTCAGCATATTCGATGACAATGGCCTACAAGATGCCTGATGCTAACTTTAATTGCAGAAATTTCCTACTAGTAGCAACCAAATACGCATGCTAAGATCACTGAGTTGAACATCAGCATGTAATGGAATGCCTGGTATTGATATGCAAGAGTACGACTAAGCGCAAAGAAGAGTAAAACTATCTACTATACTTATTTTATTTGCTCCCCAATTCAAGAAACTAAGGCACTAGAAAAACTGGCATAAACTACCATCTTCATGGTCGAAACATCATCTCATTAAAGAAACTACCATCTTCGTGTTTGTGTCTTCACCTTCAGATGTCAAGCTTTACTACTTGCTTCAGGGCATCAGACACATGCGCTTTTACTGCTACCGTAGCTTCTGGCCGGCCATAGACGAACAGTCAAAGACGCAGCAATACATCAAGCACAATCGCTAGTGGCAGCAGAGTGAGTTAGTGGGCGGGCTGGCAGGGCGAGTAGGGTACTTTACTCTCTGATGATGGTAGTCATGGAGGAGAAATGTAAAAAAAATTCAGTAAACATACTAGTGATCTGCACAGTGTTGCTCCATAGCTCAACTAAACTTCAGAAAAAGTAAGACAAACAAAGTACAGTTCGTGACTTGAGAGGCTAGGATTCAGGGTAAAAACAACTCACCCAAGAGACTAGAGTCTCGTCGTCCTCGTCGGGCTCGTCGGATAGGACTGCTTTGTTGCCAGTGATCATCTCCAGAAGCACAAGGCCGAAGGAAAACATGGCTGTCATCTCCTTGCTGGGTCTTGGCCAGCTCAGGGGAAACATGGCATTCAAGCATCGGTCAACACTTGTGGAAGAACGTATCAATACAGTGAAATAAAAGATGTGGTGGGGCCATACAATGGAGTTAGGGGCGCCGACTTCCGCATAGATGTCCAGTACGAGCTTAGACATGTTTCCCCTAAGCTCAGAAACATTCTTCTGCAGCCTAAAACTTGCCACTATATCATCTAGAAGAAAAAAACAGTTTCATTAGACACATGATACATTCATACATCAATACATCTGGTACTCTTACCCAATAAAACAAAGAACAGTGATCACCGCATGTGCTTAAACTAAATTGGAACCATGACGTTCAGGGCAGTGTTGATGCGTGCAGAAGTAGGGGGCGGTGAAGTAGCATTGTCTTCATCATCGATCACTCTGGCATTCACAGTTGCCACGGAGGAAGAGAACTCAGAGTCTTCAAGAGACGGAGTTCATCGCAGCACATTCCTTCTTGGAGGTGTTGAGTTAAACTTGAAGGGTTCAGAGAAGTCATCCTCTTGAAGATCATCCTCAGAGCACATAAGCGTCAGCCCTTTCCATGTACGCCGATAGGTTTCATGGGCAACAAAGGCATTCTTGGTGGCAAGATTGCGAATCCTGTTTACGTCCACCAAGAGGCTTTGCATTTGGCGCTTCAGCCAGTCATGATGCTTATCCTGTTTCTGATGAAGGGCAACCAGAAGCTCTCGGTCATTGAGAACACGGGATCGCTTCTTGGGTCATTGGGCAATGCTGCTGTCAGTGGCTTCAGTGAGGGCACGGTGAGGTGCACGTGTAGTGCCAGCCAGAGGATATACACGAGAGACTGCTTGAACTCCTTCAATGTTTTGAGAGAAGCTTTGATTCTCAGCATTCTGAAGACTAAGAGGCTCCTTGGCAGGCTCTAGATAGATGGCTTCAACTGACATATCGACGTCAGGTAGAAAGATCCGATGATTGCGAGCAGAGGGCTGATAAGTGACAGCTGAGTGTAGTTTGATCAGCCGCATTATCCATGGAGCGTAAAACTTCAAGCCAAAAATGTCAGATCCTGATGCAGCAAGCTGGCGAATAAAGAAGTCTTGTGCATTGAAGCTTTTGCCATGAAGAATATGAAAGACCAACGTCTTCATTGCGCCTTCTAGCTTGGCATGTGGAGAATGTACTTTGATGGGCCAGAGAGTTCGCCTTATGATGTGATAGATGGTACGTGGCAGATACTCAAGGTCTTCAACATAGAACTCCTTAGGATATTCAGCATCTGGAGGCAAAGGCTTCATCATGCTAAGCATCTGACTCATATTGGGCTCAGGCTTGTGGAAGATGCTTTCCATAGCAGCACTGTGAAGCTGACAACCAGGTTCATACAGATCTCCTGGAGTGGGCAGGCCAGTAAGCTCAATGATATCAAAGGCTTTGGCGTCATGATGAACATTGCCTGTCATCCACTCAAGGACCCAAGTCTTCGGATCCCTGTTGTAGCCACGGATATGAAGAGTGGCATAGAATTGGAGCAGAAATTCTTCATTCCAGTGCTCCTTATCAGTGACGAACTGCAGCAAGCCTGACTCTCTGAAGCAATCCAGAGCTTCTTCCAAACAGGGCAGTCCAGTTATGGCTTCAGTGTCAAGACGCATATGTGGGAAAATGCGACCTTGATTGTACAGAATGCATGAGTAATAACTGCGCTGCTGATAACTCCAGAACCGATCAGAAGATATTCTTGCCTTGGTGTAGGGGTTCTTGGCGCTATCAAAGAAGGTGTTGTGTGCCTTGAAGCCATTGATATTGAACAATCCGGGTGCAGATGTAGTGCCTAGAAACCTGGGCAACCTTGGTATTGGCTTCTGAACCTGAGGCATGTGCTCAACGTGATAGTCAAACTAAGGACCAGCAGCAGGCGGAGGAGTCAGAAAAGGCCATTTGACAGTGACAAGTTGGCCATAGTTGAATGCTTTCTCAATAGTGTGTGGCCTTGGTGGTGGAACAGGAGTAGTGGCATCAACAGAGGCGTCAGACTGCACATCTGTTGCAGTTGCATCATTGGCTTCATTGGCCTCTGGCACATTGGTTGGTGCAGGCTCCACATTTGCTTCAGCCATGACTACGTCATTAGCTTCATTTGTGTTGGTGGTGGCAGCCTCAAGATTCTCAACCTCCACTTGATGAGCTGGAGGGTCGGGCACAGACACATTCACTTCAGGAACAACTTCTTCACAGTTTGGGGGTGTAGGGACATGATCTTCTTCTTGTTTGTCATCGGCTTATGCAGCCGGATTGTCTTCAGCACCTTTGGCTTCAGACTCAGATACAGTCACAGTAGGAGTGGCATCTGGAAACACTTGACGTGCAACAGATTGGTGGTGCACTTCTCCTTCTGGAACGCTCGGAAGAGGGACCTGAGACCTTGGTCCTTTGTGAAGCCTGCGTAGCGCTGGCGACGCCTGTGGAGATGGAGTTGGATAGGCCTCAAAGTCATCCTCTTCTTGCACTGATGGGGTTGCTTGGGGAGAGCTTGGAGTGTCTTGTCTCTGTGGGTGATCAGCCCATGATGCATCCTGAGGAGTTGGCGTCAGAGGACGACCAATGCTGATGAGTTCGCTGTGCGTAAGCACAAGCGATGATACTAGTTGGTGCTTGATCTGAGGAAGGACTTCATCATCTTCAACATTGCCATGGTGACCAATGTCTTCAGCAGCGGTGGGGTCAACTGCTGGAATGTCGTCAGCATCAGGAGCCTCTGTGGAAGCAGGCTCATGAACAATCAGTTGGCGCTCGTGGTGTTCAGATGCAGGGCGAACCATTGAGATAGGTTCAACAACTAAGGGCTCTGTGGGAGCAGCCCGTTCCTTCTTGGTTTTGCACTTCTTCTTAGAGGGAGCGACATCAGAAGCGTCAGGATTTTTCCTTTTTCTGGCTTCAGCCTCGACAGTCCTCATCTTCATCAGTTCTGAAGCGGTTGACCTGACCTTTGGCTTCGAGCCAGTCATGCTGCTTGGGAAGACTATGTGAGGTTCTTCCAACCTTGAAGGTGCAGATTGGTTAGTTGAGGGCTTCTTCTTCTTTGTAGCCATTCTTCGGTCGATGCCAGGATGACCAAGAGCCTTGCGCTTCTCAGCCTCATTGTAGGCTTGCACACACTTGTCAGCCAGGCTCATCATGCGTTCACGAGAACCTTGAGCTTCTTCATGTTTTTTGAGAAAGGCTTCCTTGAGCTCGTGCAGCATAATCTTGAAGTTTTTCACATCTTGCACACTGAGCTTGGCCATGTGCTTCTTGAACTAAGCTTTCTCATAGTGAATCTTTTGCTTCAGTTCAACGATGCGCTGAGCTAGAGATAGCTCAGAAGCAATGGCGCCATGGAAGGCGACACTAAGGCCAATTGGAAGTTGCAGATCTTCAAAGCTGAGGTTGGGGTGTCAAACCACTCATCAATGAAGTTATGGAGGATTGCAACATCAAAGAGAGGCAAATCATTGAAGATCTATGCTTCTTCCTTGCTCTTGATCAGTTGCTCAAGAGCGTCATCTGCAAGATCTTCATCGCTAGAAAGATCAATGGCGTCATTGCGCAGAATAGCAGCAGCAGTCAGTGCCTGATCAGTACTCTTTCTCATCTCAGTCTTCTTGGAGATACGTGATAGATCTTCAGACTGCACACTGTCTTTAGGAGATGCAGTAGCCAGTGGCTTCGCATGTAAGACCTTTGGTGCAGGAGCAGGCTTTGAAGCTTTAGGCTTCTTCAGTTTCTTTGGCTTGGGCGGTGCAGGCGCTTCATCAGATTCAGCGTCATCTGCAGGCTCATCCACAGCTGTCCCTTGAACCATGATATGAGTGATGAGACCTTCCAGGTTGTAGAAGGGCCCAACAAGACTGGGTTCAGCTTCGCGGGTGCCATCGGCACGGGGAGCAGAAGGACCAGGGTTGAAGTCTAGTCCCAATGTCTTCTTGTTTTGCTTAGCCAAGTTCTTGGCAAACTGGAAGTTGCTCTTGAACAGATTGTCGTCACGACACCATAGCAATGACGATGGATCAGCATCTGCAGGCTTTGGTCCACGGACCATGCAGGGATAGAAGCCTTGTTCAATGGCTTCATCTCTGGACCTGGGTTGAAGATTTCTATATAGAATGTCTCCCCATGATCGCTTGATGGCATTCTTCTCTGCATATTCCTAGGTCACGAACCTGTACTTGAACCATTGCTCAGCCCAGTACCTTCGAATCCATTGGATTCGTGTCTTGCGCTGATTGTAATCCTCTTCTGGGTCTGTCTTGTACAGCTCTAAGAGGTCATTAGGCAGATCTCTTGATGTTCCCCCTCGACGCTGTCGGCCACCCTTCCTTCCTGATTTCTCTGTAGCCATGATCTTCAAACTGAATGGCTTCAACACGTTCAAAGGTTTCAAAGGCTTCCGCTTGCTGGTCAAACAGGAACTAGCTTCGGGAGAATTTATATGATGCTGTAAGAATTATGCAAATGAATGCAGACTATGAGAACCAATGGATTCTCCCACGGACATGTACCTGTGACAGCATTAAGGTGCGAAGGAAGGGGAAGAGGTCATATGCATTCTCAGAAGATTTTGAATATAAATCAGTTTAGAAGACATTGACCTCATAGTGCGAAGACATTCACTCATAGATAGAGAGTTGGTTCCAGATTTGTATGAATCCATGAATAAGTACAAGTGAGGAATCTAACTACTTTGTGAAGAATAAGTGAACATACTAGGCATATTATGAGATGCAGTGTGAAATAGATCCAACTTGTGTGAACAGAAACTGTTTGTGGTAGAAAGTGATGGATCGTAAAAAAGAAGTTTTATTTACCACATGAAGAACTGCTAGACGGAGTGGGAGAGGAGGCTGAGCAGATCGATCGTCCGTGCCCTAACTTGGCGACGGAGGACTCCTACGGCGACGGCGGAGAAGACGATGTCCGCAGCCGGCGTGAAGACAGCGTCGGTGAGGTCGCGGCAACTAAGCGCTTCGTCGCCGGCGTCGTCGAGGGCGAGCGGTGGCGCTAGGGTTTGTGCGAGAGTGGAAGAAAGGATAATGACTGTGGTGAGGCGTGTATTTATAGAGACAGGGACGGCACAATGTTATTACACAGGTGCCCCTGGCGATTCACATCTGAAAGACACATGGCCATCATGCAACATATCGGAGGTTGTTCCACGTTCCCACGCACGCCTGGATTGTCGGGTGGTCGTTCCCACTTCTCCGGGTTTCAAGTGAAGGAATTAGCATTGAAAACGGACTTAATGTTTGTCTCTGTATCTTCTGCTGACAAGGACGCAGAGAAGATATTCGACGGTTTCAATAGAATGCATATGATTTGGAGAGATAGAGTTTGAGATAGAGAGCATAGAGAGGTTAGGGTCTGATCACATTCACTTAGTTCAAAAGATTCAACAAGAAGACATAGCTATAAGTGAATGCTGTAGAGGACAGAACACTAGTATATATATATATATATATATATATATATATATATATATATATATATGAGAAAGGCAATCAAATCAACATAGTGAAGATAATCATGAAGACAAGTTGAGATTGAAGCCAAACCAAATGTGAAGACATACCAAACGTAACGCCATGAGTGAAACACTTCAAACAGAAAAATCTAGTGGTGGCGTTACCCACCGTATAGGAAGTATTAGACTTAGACACGGCGCACAATTATCGTGGCGCTCCGAAGTCAAATTCCACATTAATGTATTCACACTTAGAATGTAATTGTTCATTGATTGAAGATATACTTTACTTTGTGTGTTGCACATCTAAGTCATCAATATGCATAAGTGTTAGGATGTGTGCCTGATCACAGGACATTTGAGGATTCCAAGATATTTAGCTCACACCGTAACTTGCAAAACCTCTTCTCATCTAAGGGCTTGGTGAAGATATCTGCCATTTGCTCTTCAGTGTTGACGTGTATGATATAATTATCTTCCTTCACAACATGATCTCTGAGAAAGTGATGGCGAATTTCAATGTGCTTTGTCTTCGAGTGCTGAACTGAGTTGTTGGCAATCTTGATGGCACTTTATTTGTCGCAGTAGAGTGGCACTTGCTTCAGATGAATGCCATAATCTTTGAGTGTTTGCTTCATCCATAGAAGCTGAGCGCAGCAAGATCCAGCAGCAATGTATTCAGATTCAGCAGTGGAGAGAGATACATAGTTCTGCTTCTTTGAAGACCAACATACAAGTGATCATCCCAGAAAATGACAGGTGCCTGATGTAGACTTGCGATCCACCTTGTCACGAGCATAATCAGCATCCGAGAATCCAACCAGATCAAACTCTAAGCCCTTTGGATACCATAATCCTAATGTTGGGGTGTGAGCCAAATATCGAAGAATTCGCTTCACAGCTAAGTGATGCGATTCCTTTGGTGCCGCTTGGAATCGAGCACACATGCAAACACTAAGCATAATATTTGGCCTAGATGCACATAGATAAAGTAAAGAACCAATCATGGAGCGGTATACCTTTTGATCGAACTCTTTACCATTTTCGTTGGGACCCAGATGATGTTTGGCTGGCATTGGAGTCGTGAAGCCTTTGTAGTCTTGCATCCCAAATTTCTTGAGGCAATCTTTGAGGCACTTCTCTTGAGATATGAAGATGCCGTTGCGTTGCTGACGTATTTGAATACTAAGGAAGAACTTCAGCTCACCCATCATGGACATCTGATATTGCTCTTGCATCATATATCCAAACTCGTCTGTGTATTTCTGATTGGTGCAGCCGAAGATAATGTCATCCACATATATTTGGCACACAAACAGTTCACCATCATATGTCTTCATGAAGAGAGTGGGGTCGAGGGAACCAGGTTTGAAGCCTTTGCTCTTCAGGAAGTATTTGAGTGTGTCATACCAAGCCCGAGGGTCTTGTTTGAGGCCATACAGCGCCTTGTTGAGCTTGTACACCATGTCTGGATGTTTTGGATCTTCAATGCCAGGCGGTTGTGCAACATACACTTCTTCGTCAATCTTGCCATTGAGAAAAGCGCTCTTCACATCCATTTGATACAGAAGAATGTTATGATGATTTGCATAGGCTAGCAGTATGCGTATGGCTTCAAGTCTAGCCAGAGGAGCAAATGTTTCATCGAAGTCAATCCCTTCAACTTGAGTGTGCCCTTGAGCAAAGAGGCGATCTTTGTTTCTGACAACTTGACCATGCTCATCTTGCTTGTTGCGATATATCCATTTGGTGCCTATTACGTTGTGCTTGCGAGGATCAGGACGCTTGACCAGTTCCCATACATTATTCAGCTCAAACTGTTGAAGCTCTTCTTGCATAGCTTGAATCCATTCATGTTCCATGAAGGCTTCTTCAACTTTCTTGGGTTCAGATATTGAGACAAATGCGAAGTGCCCACAGAAATTTGCTAGCTGTGTTGCCCTTGAACGAGTGAGTGGACCTGGTGCATTGATGCCATCAATTATTCTCTCAATCTGTACTTCATTTGCAACACGAGGATGTACAGGACGAAGATTTTGCTCTTGCTGATCATTTTCATCGTTAGCAGGATTGTCTTCAGGCTGAGCATTGTCTTCAGTTTGATCATTGTCTTCAGGTTGATCAGGTGCAGAGATGATAAGTTCCTCTTCAGGCTGAGCTTCAGAAGGTATGATTTCTCCAGTTCCCATAAGTTTGATTGATTCACTGGATGGAACTTCATCTAGCACATTTGGCAGGTTCTCTCTTTGTGAGCCGTTAGTCTCATCGAACCGCACATCCACTGTTTCAACCACTTTATAATGAAAGAGGTTGAAGACTCTGTAGGAGTGCGAATCCTTTCCATATCCAAGCATAAAACCTTCATGTGCTTTTGGTGCAAATTTTGAAGTGTGATGTGGATCCTTGATCCAGCACCTGGCACCAAATACTCTAAAGTAACTGACATTTGGCTTCTTTCCAGTAAGGAGCTCATAGGATGTCTTCTGGAGAAGCTTGTGAAGATAAACACGGTTGATGATATGGCATGCAGTATCAATGGCTTCAGGCCAGAACTTTCTTGGAGTCTTGTATTCATCAAGCATCGTCCGAGCCATCTCAATAAGTGTTCTGTTCTTACGTTCCACGACGCCATTCTGCTGTGGTGTGTACGGAGCTGAGAATTCATGTGTAATGCCCAAAGTATCAAGATAAGTGTCTAGACCAGTGTTCTTGAATTCAGTGCCGTTATCACTTCTGATGTGCTTGATCTTGATGCCATAGTTGTTCATGGCTCGATTGGCGAAGCATCTGAAGACATCCTACACTTCAGTCTTGTAGAGGATTATATGCACCCAAGTATATCTTGAATAATCATCAACAATGACAAAGCCATAGAAACAAGCAGTAGTAGTAAGAGTTGAGTAATGAGTGGGACCGAAAAGATCCATGTGGAGCAGTTCGAAGGGTTGAGTCGTCATCATGATTGTCTTCGAGGGATGCTTGGCCTTCGTCATCTTTCCTGCTTCACAGGCACTGCATAAGTGATCCTTCTTGAACTTGAGTCCCTCGATGCCTATGACATGTTTCTTCCTTGCAAGGGTGTGGAGGTTCCTCATGCTAGCATGCCCTAGCCTCCGATGCCGGAGCCAGCATTCAGAAGCTTTTGCTAGAAGACATACGGCAAGTTGTGGTCCTGCTGAGAAATCTACCATGTACAAATCATCTTTCTGATACCCTTCAAACACTAGAGACTTGTCAGATTCCATTAGTACAAGGCAACGATATTTTCCAAACATCACAATCATGTTTAAATCGCAAAGCATTGAAACAGACATTAAGTTGAAACCAAGGGATTCAACAAGCATGACTTTATCCATGTGTTGATCCTTTGAGATTGCAACTCTACCTAGACCCAATACCTTGCTTTTACCAGTGTCAGCAAATGTGATGTGACTTTTGTCAAATGGACGTAGTGTCGAGTCCATAAGAAGGCTTCGCTTGCCAGTCATGTAATTGGTACACCCACTATCAATAATCCATTCTGAAGCAGCTGGTGTCTTACCCTACAGTGTAGTTAGGGGGATAGGCTTCACGAAGATAATTGTGAAGCAAAAACATTTGACGAACCAGTGGATTATGAAATCTTAGATCGAGATTGGACTAATAGGGTGAGTAGCAAGCGATTCAGGAACAAAGTACATAATAAGACCATTTGGGCATTTGATCTTGCGCCCTACAAGATGTTTAAGGTCCCCAGCAATAGCGTCAGACGATTTTGGTTTTCGGCTGGAGACCTTTCCCTGCAAAAGAGAGTTAAGCTTTCTTAGCCACCTACATCTTCAAGGGTGGCTTCGAAGCAATGAGTCTAAGTACAGCATCTGAGAACTTTGGCTTTGGAGCCCTAGCAAAAAGTCTTGCAGGTGGACAATAGTGCTCATGAGAATAAGTAGAATAGTTCTTGGTCTTATAAACATGGCGGTTTGATGAAACGCGCTCATATTCACAGGCCTGAGTACGGTTTCCCTGCAAAACATTTGCGTTAGTGCGACTCAGGTGAGTCCTCTGTCTGTATGAAGCCTTTGGACCGTATGAAGCCTATGGTCTGTGGTTTGCCTTCTTCACCTGTGGTGTCATGATGACATTCACAGGAAGATTCTCCAAACACCTTTTCAGCACCCATACCTTCTTCATAGGCAGTCCATTCCTGCAGTTAGTACCAATATACTTGGCAAACACTTCACCATTCTGATTCTTAAACAGTTTATAGTTTGCATCAAAGGATTCATCAATAACAATGGGATTAGCACAAGTGAAGCCAGATAGAGTGGATGGATCCACTGAAGGTTCCTTTGCAGCAACCCATGTGGTTTTGGGGTACTGCTCAGGTTTCTAGTAAGAGCCATCAGCATTCATTTTCCTTTCGAACCCAACACCCTCTTTCCTAGGGTTTCGGTTCAGGATCTGCCTTTTGAGGACATCACATAGTGTCTGATGCCCTTTGAGACTTTTGTACATCCCTGTTTCAAGCAATGTCTTCAACCTAGCATTCTCATCAGCAATACCAGTGGTATCCTCAGTAGAGGGGTTAGTTACAACATCAACAGTTGAAGATATTGCAACAGTAGCAGCAGTAGAACACTCAGCAACAGAAGTAGCGTTGTCATGCTCGATGCATTTAAGACATGGTGGTTCAAATCCTTCCTGAGCAGAACTGATCTGTTCGGCACAAAGTGACTCGTTTTCCTTTTGAAGATCTTCATGAGCCGCTCTCAATTTCTCAAGATCTTGCTTCCTTTGAGGATAATCATATGAAAGCTTTTCATGAGTTGTTGAGAGCGTTTCATGACGACTTTCAAGTTCCTCATACTTAACGTGAAGATTTTTTATGTCTTCAATTAAGGACTGAGATCGAGTCATTTCAGCGTCTAACAGATCATCACTTTTGTCTAACAGTTTTTGAATATGTTCCATAGCTTTCTGTTGTTCAGTTGCAATTTTAGCAAGTGTTTTGTAGCTGGGTTTTGAACCACAATCAGAGTCATCTTCACTAGATGTTTGATAGTGAGTAGTGCGTGTGTTTACCTTGGCACCGCGTGCCATGAAGCAGTAGGTAGGAGCGGAGTAGTCCTTGTCATTTTCATCGGTGTCGGTGATGAAGTCATTGTCTTCAGTGTTGAAGATGGACTTGGCAACGTATGCTGTAGCCAGACTTGCAACACCAGAATCGGACTCCTCCTCAGACTCCACCTCCGCCTCCTCAGAAGCAGACTCCTCCTATGAATCCATTTCCTTGCCAACAAACGCACGTGCCTTGCTAGATGAGCTCTTCTTGTGTGATGATGACTTTGAGGAAGACTTGGAAGAAGACTTTGAGTATTTCTTCTTCTTCTTGTCGTTAGAGTCATATTCCTTGCTCTTCTTCTTCTTCTTCTTGTTCTCATTGTCCCACTGCGGACACTCAGAGATGTAGTGGCCAGGTTTCTTGCACTTGTGGCATGTTCTCTTCTTGTAGTCATGAGCAGAAGCTTCATCATTCCTTGAGCTTGATCGTGAAGACTTTCTGAAGCCTTTCTTCTTGGTGAATTTTTGGAACTTCTTCACAAGCATAGCAAGCTCCTTTCCAATGTCTTCAGGATCATCAGAACTGCTGTCAGATTCTTCTTCAGATGAGGAGACATCTTTTGCATTCAAGGCACGAGTTCGCCCATAGTTGGGACCGTAGATGTCTCTTTTCTCAGAAAGCTGAAACTCATGTGTGTTGAGCCTCTCAAGTATGTCAGACGGATCGAGTGTCTTGAAATCAGGACGTTCTTGAATCATCAGGGCTAGGGTGTCAAACGAGCTGTCAAGTGATCTCAGGAGTGTCTTGACGACTTCATGCTTGGGGATCTCAGTGGCGCCGAGAGCTTGAAGCTCATTTGTGATGTCAGTGAGTCAATCAAACGTGAGCTAGACGTTCTCATTGTCATTTCTCTTGAAGCGGTTGAAGAGGTTGCGAAGGACACTGATTCTCTGATCTCTCTGGGTTGAGACGCCTTCATTGACCTTGGAGAGCCAGTCTCAGACTAGCTTAGATGTTTCCAAAGCACTCACGCGGCCATACTGTCCTTTAGTCAGATGACCACAGATGATGTTCTTGGCAGTGGAGTCCAGTTGAACGAACTTCTTGACATCAGCAGCGGTGACACCTTCACTAGCCTTGGGAACACCACTCTTGAAGACATACCATAGGTCGATATCAATGGCTTCAAGATGCATGCGCATCTTATTCTTCCAGTAGGGATATTCAGTTCCATCGAAGACGGGGCAAGCAGCGGAGACCTTAATTATCCCTGCAGTCGACATAGCTAAAACTCCAGGTTGTTAAACCGAATCACACAGAACAAGGGAGTACCTTGCTCTGATACTAATTGAAAGTGCTACTGATCGATTAGAGGGGGGTGAATAGGCGATTTTTATGAAAGTCTTCAAAACATGGAAGTTTCAAAGACAAACGATAGAAATAAACCTATTACCATACAGTGAAAGGTAGACTACACTAGGCAAACCATAGTCAAGTATTCAATGAAGTGAAAGCATAATGACTAATAGTAGCTAGGTAGTAAAGATCAGGTAGGAAGATATTGTGAAGCCAATCAGAACAAGTAGTCACTCCGTGAAGACAAAAGATAATGCAATCATACAATGACTTCACAAGAACCAACAGTAAGCAAAGGGAAGGGAAGGATGAAACCAGTGACTCGTTGAAGATTGATTTGTTGGACCAGTTCCAGTTGCTGTGACAACTGTACGTCTGGTTAGGGAGGCTGAGATTCAACTCAGAAGACCTCGTCTTCACCTTATTCCCCTTGAGCTAAGGACACCCAGTCCTCGCCCAATCACTCTGGTAAGTCTTCAAGGTAGACTTCCAAACCTTCACAGACATCATTCACCGGCGATCCACAATGACTCTTGGATGCTCAGAATGCGACGCCTAACCGGCTGGAGGATTCACAGTCCTCAAGTGTAATAAGCCTTCAGATCACACAGGCAGGAAGACTTAAGTGATGCCTAACACTCTTTGGCTCTGGGTGTTTAGGGCTTTATCCTCGCAAGGAATTCTCTCTCAAAGGCTTCGAGGTGGGTTGCTCTCAAACGACAAAAGCCGTGCTCTAACTCTGAGCAGCCAACCGTTTATGGTTGTAGGTGGTGGGCTATTTATAGCCACTAGGCAACCCGACCTGAGTTGTCTGAAATGACCCTGGGTCACTAATGAAATGACACGTGTTCCAAAGGTCAGATTTCAAACACACACGGCAACTTTACTTGGGCTACAAGCAAAGATGACTTATCCAGCTCTGGACAAGATTTGCTCTCATAGTCTTCACTCGAAGACATAGGATTTTGGTTAAGCATCACTTCATTCATTCAGACTGGTTCTCTTGGACCCCACTTAACAGTACGGTGGTTCCAATGACTCAACAAAGAAGAAAAAGAACGACGAAAGAACTAAGTCTTCGCTCTCCATAGTCTTCATGCGATGTCTTCTCCTGTCATAGTCTTCAATGTGAATGTCTTCACATACCACCTTTGTCTTCAATGTCTTCTTACATTTTTAGGGGTCATCTCTGGTAGGAAAACCGAATCAATGAGGGACTTCTACCTGTGTTATCCTGCAATTCTCGCAAACACATTAGTCCCTCAACTAGGTTTGTCGTCAATACTCCAAAACCAACTAGGGGTGGCACTAGATGCACTTACAAGTGGCATGAACAAGAATCAATTGTTTACCTCACAAGGTGTCTATCATAGCTTACAAATTAAGCATATTCGATGAGAATGGCCTACAAGATGCCTGATGCTAACTTTAATTGCAGAAATTTCCTACTAGTAGCAGCCAAATACGCATGCTAAGATCACTGAGTTGAACATCAGCATGTAATGGAATGCCTGGTATTGATATGCAAGAGTACGACTATGCGCAAAGAAGAGTAAAACTATCTACTGTACTTATTTTATTTGCTCCCCAATTCAAGAAACTAAGGCACTAGAAAGACTGGCATAAACTACCATCTTCATGGTCGAAACATCATCTCATCAAAGAAACTACCATCTTCGTGTTTGTGTCTTCACCTTTAGATGTCAAGCTTTACTACTTGCTTCAGGGCATCAGACACATGTGCTTTTACTGCTATGACGAGCAGCCAAAGACGCAGCAATACATCGAGCACAATCGCTAGTGGCAGCAGAGTGAGTTAGTGCGCGGGCTGGCAGGGCGAGTAGGGTACTTTACTCTCTGATGATGGTAGTCATGGAGGAGAAATGTAAAAAAAATTCAGTAAATATACTAGTGATCTGCACAGTGTTGCTCCATAGCTCAACTAAACTTCAGAAAAAGTAAGACAAACAAAGTACAGTTCGTGACTTGAGAGGCTAGGATTCAGGGTAAAAACGACTCACCCAAGAGACCAGACTCTCGTCGTCCACGTCGGGCTCGTCGGACAGGACTGCTCTCTTACCAGTGATGATCTCCAGAAGCACGAGGCCGAAGGAAAACATTGTTGTCATCTCCTTGCTGGGTCTTGGCCAGCTCAGGGGAAACATGGCATTCAAGCATCGGTCAACACTTGTGGAAGAACGTATCAATACAGTGAAATAAAAGATGTGGTGGGGGCATACAATGGAGTTAGGGGAGCCGACTTCCGCATAGATGTCCAGTACGAGCTTAGACATGTTTCCCCTGAGCTCAGAAACATTCTTTTGCAGCCTAAAACTTGCCACTATATCACTTGGAAGAAAAAAACAGTTTCATTAGACACATGATACATTCATACATCAATACATCTGGTACTCTTACCCAATAAAACAAAGAACAGTGATCACCGCATGTGCTTAAACTAAATTGGATCCATGACGCTCCAATAGTGCCACCTAAAATTGGCAAGGATCCACTGGAAAGGATTCATGTATCGTTTGGGAATAGATTGCACCTAGAATTCATGGATAGTCATATATTGTTTGGTAATACCTAAAACCACTATTCAAGATATCTTCCGATATTCCGATAAATCGGCCGAGTTATCGCTTACCGTTGTCTGACCGATAAGATAAATCGGCCGATAAATCAGCAGATATGGCGATAAATCGACCGATATGCCGATAAACTGGCCGATTTACCCCTTATCATGGGTCGACCGATAAGTTCTCGATAAACGATATCCCCAACATTGCCTAAAATTCATGAGCGGTAATCAATTACTGCTTGGTCCTTTATCACAGCTGTTGCAACAACACAAAATAGGAAGTGACAGCAACTCCATCTCTTTGGCAGCTCAAGTAGCTTTCACCACCGATAATTCTACAGCCAGATGAAAAATTAACTATGTCGACTAACAACGGTACAAAATCATGCTCCACTACGACGCAAAATCAAAATCAATACATCACTGGCATCAAACCGAATCAGTCAATGCCGGTTGATCCGGAGGGGAGATCCCGAACTGACTCTCCTATGAACCAGTCGGCGAAGGGATCCTGTGCGCCGGGCGGCAGGCCACTCCCGCCACGGCCTGCGAAGGGAGGCGGCCAGAAGAGCATGGACAGCAGCACGGCCACGCCCAGCACTAGCGCCGCCATGCATTGCTGGGCACGTGCGTTGACGCCAGACTGGGCGACATAGTAGAAGCCCGTGGCGCGGCCGAGGAGGCAGACGAGGCCGCACGATGAGGCGCGGATCCAGCTCGACGACGGTGTGGATCCGGAAGGCCCGCTATGTCGGTGGTGGATCTGGCCACGGACTGGCCTCGTCGGCTCGATCTGGCGCTATGGGAGAGAAGGAGAAGTGCGGTACATAGTGGTGGTCGGGGAAGGATTGACGACGGTGGGGGTGAGAGGAGGACGACAGTATTCCTGCCTGACGTTGCCAGGATCGGGCGCCGGAGGTGGCGGCGACAAGGGAGAAGTGCAGCGCTAGCGTTCATGCGAGAGAGAGGAGGACACGAGGAGTGGGGTTGGGTGGGGTTCGAGAGAGAGGGGAGTTTGCTACCGTGGGTTGGATGGATAGATGGATGGATGGTCAGATGGATGCCATGTCATCGATCCAAGCCACAAGTGATTCCACCAATCAGAATTAAGCTTATGTAGTTTTGTTTTTTTTCTTTTTTTTCTCTTATAAGGCAAATGCCTAATGTTATGTCAAAATTCATGGCAAATTTTATCCAAATGATCTCATATTTTGCATAAATGTGCATCTTGGAATGACAAACAATGTTGACTAAAGAATTTTTCAATTTTTTTGCATGAAAAATTCATTTTCCATTTTTCGAGTGCCTAAAATAAGTATTATTTAGAAGAACCTACCAAATAATTGTTGCAAAATTGGACCAAATCAATTTTCTAAAATACTAGGCCATATTTAATGTACAATTGACCAAATAGTTGGGTGTCAAAAGCTTTTATCCACCTCTCGTGAAAAAGACAAATTTCTGTCGATTCAGTTGGAAGCGGGTCCAATTTAAACTGCAGCTGCCTCATAGTTTGCTCTTTATTTTTTCCAAAAATCATTTTTAGGTACAAAAGTATCTATTTAATAAGAGAAAGACCAAAAGTTTTCGTAGATTGAACCACTAGCTAGGAATGGTCATGCCTGTCGTTTTGACCGCATTTTGAAACGGGTATGAAAAATTCAAAAAAATCAAAAATTTGGAAAACCTTCGCATTGTGTCATTATATGTGGCAAAGTTACCAGGAAAAATAATAAACATGTAATACGATAATTATTTTTAAAAACTGTTCTCAGAAACGAGCTATCCTGTGTGGAGATCTATGGCTTTCAAGCCAAATGATCAATCTTATGCCCACATTCATGGCATAGTTTGTTCAAATGATCTCATATTGTGCACAAGGGTGCATATTGGAATGACAAACAATGTTGCCTAAGGAAATTTCCATTTTGTTTGGACGAAATAATCAATTTCCATTTTCCGAGTGGTAAAAATGGTTTTTTTGTGAAGAACCTACCAAATATTTGTTGCAAAATTAGACCAAATAAATTTTCTAAAATACTAGGCCATATTTAATGCACAATTGACAAAATGGTTGGGTGTAAAAAGTTTTGGTCCACCTCTCGTGAAAAAGACAAATTTCCGCCGATTCAACTAGAAGCGGGTCAAATTTGAACTGTAGCTTCCTTGTAGTTTCCTCTTTAGTTTTTCCAAAAATCATTTCTAGGTACAAAAGTATCTATTTAATTAGAGAAACACCAAAAAAATTCCAAGATTCAACCACTAGCTAGGAACGGTCATTCCCGTCGTTTTGACCGCATTTTGAAACGGGCATAAAAAATTCAAAAAAAATTGGAAAACCTTCGCATTGTGTCATTATATGTGACCAAGTTACCAGAACAAATAATAAACTTGTAATACGGCAATTCCTTTAAAAAAGTGTTCTCAGAAATGAGCTATCACGTGTGAAGATTCATGGCTTTCAACCCAAATGATCAATCTTATGGCCACATTCATGGCATAGTTTGTTAAAATGACCTCATATTGTGCACAAGGGTGCATAATGGAATGGCAAACAATGTTGACTAAGGAAGTTTTCATTTTCTTTGGACGAAAAAACCATTTTCCATTTTTCGAGTGCCCAAAAGGAGGTTTTTTGTGAAGGACCTCCCAAATAATTGTTGCAAAATTGACCAAATCAATTTTCTAAAACACTAGGACATATTTAATGCACAATTGACAAAATGGTTGGGTGTAAAATGTTTTGATCCACCTCTCGTGAAAAAGACAATTTTCCGCCGATTCAGTTGGAAGCAGGTCAAAATTGAACTGCAGCTGCCTCATAGTTTGCTATTTATTTTTTCCAAAAATCATTTCTAGTTACATAAGTACCTATTTAATGATAAATACATGGTTTAGTGGTGATACGTCAAGTTTTTGGCGGTGGCCGAGGGCCCCAACTCTAGAGCGCGTAAACTCGCATGCCCGCCGCGTGGTCACCGCATGACCGTGGCGTTGCCATGTGTTCTGGGCGGCCTAGGCATGTCTAGTGGGTTGGGTACTCCCCAGGTAGGTGCTAGGAAGAAAATTACAACATAAGATTCTCACGAGGAGACCGATCAATGCTCAAACATGAATTAGCAGCCAAGTGTTTGATTAGCAGTACGGGAAATGCACATGGCTAATGGGCGTGAGTTTTGGCTAAGGATGATCAGTTACTAAGAAGACCGTCTTCACAAATTTTCAGCTCAAAAGGAGGATCCTAGGTGGTACTTGCTTTGCAAAGTTCCACACTGGACATTAATACGAATGTTGAAGCTAGGCTCAAAATAATGAATGGATTGAGCTGACATTTGGTGGAGGATGGTTATTTGGGCATAGGAAAGCACTGTAGAAAAAGGATACTATTTGGACATGCCAAAGTGGTACTTCCTTCACAAAGTGTTGTTCTGAACAGAATAGAAAAATGAATATTGTTGAATTATTTTTGAAACTAGGCAAGGAAGGGTTTTTACATATTTGACAAAGATATAACCCAAAGAATTTATGAGATTTTTTTGGGAATTTTGGGAATGACAGAAATATAGGTTGCTTCACAACCTGGGGCAAAAATTGCCACATGGACATGACACATAGGCAAAACTGATGAGGTGGTGCCTAGTCATACCAACCCACCACAATTTACAAGGTTATGACCATCTATATTGGTCATGATCAGCTAGAAATAAGGCAACAGACTAGTGCTATCTGCTTTATGACCATTTCATGTAAGGAAATTACGACCTTTCTGATCAAAATGGTCATTATAGTTTAGGGTTTGGAGCCCCCCGAACAACTTTTGACCAATTGGTCTGAAATGGTCATAGATCTATGACCAATTCTTCCAGGGACACTGACAGAAGGTCAATAGTTGACATATTTCTTGTAGTGAATGAAGTGGAAAATCATCGTAACAAGAAAATAAAGTTTCTATGATCCGATCATGGAGGCGAATATTTGAATTACGAGTTCGGTATTCATTTAAAACAATGTGGAATAGTTTCGCAACTCACGCCACCTGGAACATCACAGCGTAATGGTGTGTCAGAACGTCGTAACCGTACTTTATTAGATATGGTGCGATCTATGATGTCTCTTACCGATTTATTACCACTATCGTTTTGGGGTTATGCATTAGAGACAACTAAATTCACGTTAAATAGGGCACCATCAAAATCCATTGAGACGACACTGTATGAACTGTGGTTTGGCAAGAAACCTAAGTTGTCGTTTCTTAAACTTTGGGGTTGCAATGCTTATGTGAAAAAACTTCAGTCTGATAAGCTCGAACATAAATCGGAAGTGTGTCTTCATAGGATACCCAAAAAATTGTTGGGTACACCTTCTATCACATATCCAAAGGCAAGATATTTCTGCTAAGAATAGATCATTTCTAGAGAAGGAGTTTCTCTCGAAAGAAGTGAGTGGGAGGAAAGTAGAACTTGATGAGGTAGTTGTACATTCTCTCAAATTGAAAAGTAGCTCATCACAGAAATCAGTTCCAGTGATGCCTACACCAATTAGTGAGGAAGCTAATGATGATGATCATGAAACTTCAGATCAAGTTAGTACTGAATCTCGTAGGTCAACAAAGTGTGCAACCTCCAGCGATCCATTTATGGACTGGTGCAAGCCTCTCAGAGTTGGAATATACGCTTTGATAGTGTGATCAAAGCATATGGTTTTATACAGACTTTTGGAGGAGCCTGTATTTACAAGAAAGTGAGTGGGAGCTCTGTAGCATTTCTAATATTATATGTGGATGACATATTGTTGATTGGAAATGATATAGAATTTCTGGATAGAATAAAAGGATACTTGAATAAGAATTTTTCAATGAAGACCTCGGTGAAGCTGCTTCTATATTGGGCATCAAGATCTATAGAGATAGATCAAGACGCTTAATTGGACTTTCACAAAGCACATAACTTGATAAAGTTTTGAAGAAATTCAAAATAGATCAGTCAAAGAAAGATTTCTTGCCTGTGTTACAAGGTGTGAAGTTGAGTCAGACTCAATGCCCGACCACTTCAGAAGATAGAGAGAAAATGAAAAGCATTCCCTATGCCTCAGCTGTAACGCCCGGACATAACTTTCCCAATTTGTAATCCAACTCTTGCCGTTTCCGGCGTTAAGTTATTATTTCTCGGGTTTGGGTCTTTGTCTCCGTGTGTTGTTTTCGTTTTCATGCATCTCATATCATGTCATCATGTGCATTGCATTCGCATACGTGTTCATCTCATGCATTCGAGCATTTTCCCCGTTGTCCGTTTTGCATTCCGGCGCTTCGTTCTCCTCCGATGGTCATTTCTAGCTTTCTTTCGTGTGTGGGGATTAAACATTTCCGGATTGGACCGAGACTTGCCAAGCGGCCTTGGTTTACTACCGGTAGACCGCCTGTCAAGTTTCGTATCATTTGGACTTCGTTTGATACCCCAACTTTTAACCGAGGGACCGAAAAGGCCTCGTGTGTGTTGCAGCCCAACACCCCTCCAATTTGGCCCAAAACCCACCAAACTCTGCTCCATCATCTAGAGCGTTCGATCACGATCGCGTGGCTGAAAACCGCACCTCATTTGGACTCTCCTAACTCCACTTATGCCTATAAATAGACACCCCCCCGAATTCGGATCTCTCCCTCTCCCCGAAACCCTAAAACCACCCCGCACCGACGGACGTGTCCGGCGCAGACCGGACAACGTCCGCCCAGCCCCGCCACCGCCACGTGTCAGCGCCGCATTCGCCGCGCCCGGCTCCCACCTCGCCGCCGCCGCCGGCCCGGGAGGCCCAGGAGGGGCCCCCGCGAGCCCATCTCCGCCGCCACTGCGGGCCGCCTCGCGCCGCCGTCTTCTACCGCCTGCGCCGCCGTCCTCCGCTGCCCGCCCCACCGCGGCTTCACGCCGGAGCCCGCGCCCCGACGCTGGCCGGCGACCGCCGCCCCGGCCACCGCCCGAGCCGGCCCCGCGCCACCGCTGCCATCCTCGGGAGCCGCGCCAAGGCCGGCCTCCTCCTCCCCTTCCCCCGGCTTCTTCCTCTCCTTCCCCGGCAACGACGAGCTCCGGCAAGAGCTCCGGCGAGCACGACCTCGACTCCGGCGACCTCGGAATCCGTGCATGAACAGTGCTCTCAGATCTGGATCTGAGAGGATCGGTTGACTTTTTCGTCCCTAACCCTAATTTTTTGTGCATACTTTGACCTGCCATATCTCTGCATCCGTAGCTCCGTTTTGGACATATAGTATATCAAAATGTTCGTCTCGACGAGTACATCATTTCGTTCCATTGCATAATTTTCATTTGAGTTCATCTTGATGCCCGAAATGCTGCTAGAAGGAGGCTTCGTGAGTTAATTGTCTGATCTGCTAGTTCATCTTAGACTTTTGTCATTTTTGCCATGATTGTTGTGTGCATGATATGCCTGTGAGTCTTTCATATGTTTTGTTAAGCATCTTGTTATCTTTCCAAAGGTGCAACCCATGCATTTTTAGGATGTGTGTGGTGACTTGTGCAAGCTTGCAAAGTCAGGCACCCGGTAAATCTGTTTTCAGGGACTTAGTTGTTTTCACTAAGTCTGGGATTATTTAGTTCATGATGCATTATGTTCTTGCTGTTTCCTAATGATAGGTGCCTATTTTGAGGATGATCAGTAAAGGAGATTTCTTAATCTTGTTATGCCCTATCCATCCATGTCTTTACTTTCAATTATGGAGCACCCTAGCTTGAGTCAATCGAGCTCTACTTTTGCTTCACTGTGAATCTGGGCAGATCGTCAACGTGTTTGTGATTTTGCCGATGCTATTGTAGTTGATCCGTGAATGTATGCCATTGTTCTTGCCATGTCTAGCTATCATTTTATGCCTTCTTTATGGATATATGCTTGCCTTGCCGTGACTTGCACCGTGGTGAGTGCATCGAGCTCGTTTACATGCCTTCGTGAGTTATATTTCAGCAAGTCTTAGTTTTCACTAAGTCTGAAAACTGATTGTGTTTTAGCTATGTTCGTTTGCTTGTTAGTATATTTTGTGAACCCTTTTGGCCCCAGGTCACTTTGGGTCTTTTGTTAAGCTTGTTGAGTAGCTCCATGCCATGTTCTTCCTTGTCATAATCAGGTCATGTATCATGTTGTTTTGCTGCTCCGAAGAGGGCTTCATGATCTGAAATTTCAGACTAGTGTTAATTTCACTAAGTCTGGAATCTGTTTTGCATTTGCGTTTTTGCCATGCTTGTTTGAACCTCATAATGGATGAATTAGCCGTGGTTCAGTGCTAGTCTTTTGTTAAGCATCTTCTGTGCATCCCTGCCATGTATTTTGTTGTCATGTTTGGTGGTTGTAGCATGTTCATTTCATTGCATTTAGATGCCTACTTGCTGTAAATCGCACACCGGTGTTATTCTTAAATCGCTTGCCATTTCCAAACCGTAACTCCGATTCCGATGATCTTTATATCGTTTTCAAGCGATTTCATCCCATCTTTCGAGTGGCATACTTGTTTTTCCAAGTTGAGGCCAGGTTCATGCATTTCCTGTCATATCTTGCATTTTGCATCCCGCATCGCATCCCGCATAGCATACCATCATTGCATCTTATTGTTTGAGTTTGCACGTGGTTGATTGTATCCTTGTTGCTTGTTTGTCTTGTTTGGGTAGAGCCGGGAGACGAGTTCTCTAACGAGGAGCCCGTTGAGTTTGCTTTTGAGGATCCAGTCAACTCTGACAGCTTTGTAGGCAAGATGATCATACCCTCGAAATCACTACTATCTTTGTTATGCTAGTTTGCTTCACTCTTTTGCTATGCCAATGCTACGATGCCTACCTTTTGCTTGTCAGCCTCCCAATTGCCATGTTGAACCTCTAACCCACCATGTCCTAGCAAACCGTTGATTGGCTATGTTACCGCTTTGCTCAGCCCCTCTTATAGCGTTGCTAGTTGCAGGTGAAGATTGGAGCCGTTCCTTGTTGGAACATTTATTACTTGTTGAGATATCATTATATTGCTATGTTATATTAATGCATCTATATACTTGGTAAAGGGTGGAAGGCCTGGTCTCTCGCCTAGTGTTTTGTTCCACTCTTGCCGCCCTAGTTTCCGTCATATCGGTGTTATGTTCCCGGATTTTGCGTCCCTCACGCGATTGGGCTATAATGGGAACCCCTTGATAGTTCGCCTTGATTAAAGCTTTTCCAGCAATGCCCAACATTGGTTTTACCATTTGCCACCTAGCCTCTTTTTATCTTGGGTTTCTGGAGCCCGAGGGTCATCTTATTTAACCCCCCCGGGCTAGTGCTCCTTTGAGTGTTGGTCCAAACTGTCAGCCGCCGGTGGCTACCAGGGGCAACTCTGGGCTGGCCTACCGGAAGTTTGGACAATCTGAGTGTGCCCTGAGAAAGAGATATGTGCAGCTCCTATTGGGATTTGTCAGCACATTCGGGCGGTGTGCTGGTTTAGTTTTAACCTGTCGAATCGTCTTGTTGTACCGGGATACCGAGTCTGATCGGTGTGTCTTGGGTGGAGGTCTATTCCTTCGTTGACCGTGAGAGCTTGTCATGGGCTAAGTTGGGACTCCCCTGCAGGGATTGAATTTTCGAAAGCCGTGCCCGCTGTTATGGGCAGATGGGAATTTGTTAATGTCCGGTTGTAGATAACTTGAACTAAACTTAATTAAAATGAATAAACCATGTGTGTTACCGTGATGGCCCCTTCTCGGCGGAGTCCGGGAAGTGGACACGATGTTGGAGTTATGCTTGCGCAGGTTATTCTTCTAGATTCTCGCTCGCGCTTTGCCTCCTCTTCTCGCTCTCTTTTGCGTATAAGTTAGCCACCATATATGCTAGTCGCTTGCTGCAGCTCCACTTATATTTGCCTATCCTTCCTATAAGCTTAAATAGTCTTGATCGCGAGGGTGCGAGATTGCTGAGTCCCTGTGGCTCACAGATACTATAACTCCAGATGCAAGTCCAGGTGTTTCCGCTCCAGGTGACGAGTACGAGCTCAAGTGGGAGTTCGACGAGGACTCTCAGCGTTACTTCGTGTCTTTTCCTGATGATCAGTAGTGGTGCCTAGTTGGGGTTCGATTTAGGGCCTTTTCGCATGTTGGGTTCTTTTCTATTTTGGCGCCGTAGTCAGGCCATGAGTGTTTGAATGATGGATGTTATTTATGTACTTTGATGTGACGTGGCGAGTGTAAGCCAACTATGTATTCTCCCCTTTATTATATATATTACATGGGATGTTGTGATGATTTGCCTAACTTGCGACATTGCTTTCTATGCAGTTATGTCTCTAAGTCGTGCCTCGACACGTGGGAGCTATAGCCGCATTGAGGGCGTTACAAGTTGGTAATCAGAGCCTTCCCCGACCTTAGGAGCCCCATTGCTTGATCGTTTTTAGCAGCCGAGTTGTGTCTAGAAAAATGTTTTGAGTCATTTAGGAATTATATATCGGAGAGCTTAGGAATTCTTTTTACTTCCCAGTCTCCTCATCACTCTGGTAAGGCATCCTGACGTAGAGTTTTGACTCTTCTCTTCTCAAATTTCACTAAAAAAAATTTTAGGATCACGCGAGTATCTTGGAATCGTTCCGATGGCTTATGATGAGAATACTGTCTTGGTGCCTCCTGTCAGGGGTTTAGTGGAAGTGTCACAGGGAGTTGAGCTCTTAGGTGTGGTCATCATAATTTTATCGTTGCAATTCTGGAATACTTGAGATATGTTCGCCGACATCGAAAATCTCTTTTATGCAGTTCGTTGGTGAGATAACCTCGACGCCACCCAGTACTGGGGCGGGAGTTCGGGAGTATCGCCATAACTTGTATAACGGATGCTTTTCGAAGGTTGAGGTAGATGGTTTCCGAAGGTTTCTTTGTTATGTGTTGAAGGATGGATACAGCTGGATGTAGGTATTGCTAGTTTGGGTGAGATATTATGCTTCCCCTGTATCCCCAACACCTGATTGCATAACCGGAAAGTTTCGGGAGTTTCATAGGTGGGAATTCTCGTAGCTCTAGTTCTTCTTCCACGGATATTGGTTTGAGATTGGGATTTCTTACCGATTATCCGTTCTTGATCCGTACCTTGTTGATTTAATTCTTCTACCTTCATTCTACGTGGCTTCGCAATTTAGGGATATGTGACCACTTCAAGAGAAATGCATTCGTTCATTTTGTTCGGATGTGAAGACTTTATGTTGCAATTTTCATTCCGTTGGTTTCAGCTTCATTTATCTGTCTATGTGCTAACGGTGGTCAACCTCTTCAGGATGGCTCCCGCTAAGAGCACCAGTCAGAACCAGAATCAAGATCTGCCTCCACCTCCTCCTCCTCCGGAGGCATGGCAAGCTGTGATGGCCGCTACTAATGCAAACACACAGTTTATCATGCAAATCCTCCAAGAGCACAATCAAGGCAGGCAAGGGAATCAAGGCAACAATCAGCACCATTTTGCTACACTGAACCAGTTCCTTGCTAAAGGTCCAAAGACATTCAGCAATTGTGTTGAGGCTTCTGATACCGATGATTGGCTTGTGGATCTGGGCAAGCATTTTGAATGCAGCAACGTCAGGCCTGAAGATTTCGTCAAGTTCGCTTCTTTCCAGCTCAAAGATCAGGCTGCATAATGGTTCCAGCAGTACAAGGATTCCAGAGGTGGACGTCTGATCACTTGGGATGATATCCTTCAAGATTTCTGAGCTCATCACATCCCTCAAAGTGTGATTGAAAGTAAGCGTCAGTAATTCCGCAATCTGAAGCAAGGCTCTTTGTCTGTCTATGACTACAACAAGTTGTTCCAGAAGCTCGCCCGCTTTGCCAAGCAGGACGTCCCTGATGAGAAGAGCATGATATATCAGTTCAGGGGTGGTCTCAGAGAAGATATTCAGCTCGCTCTTGTCCTCTTTGAGCTGTTGAGATACGATGAGTTCTACAACATGGCACTGAAGCAAGAGGCTGCTCAGTTGAGGTGTGATGCTTCCAAGAAGCGAGCCAGAGATGCTACTCCTTCTTCCTCTATTCAAGTGGCCAAGCAGCAAAAGTATTGGCTTCCTCCTCCTTCGTTCCGTCAGTCGTATCAGCAGAAGAGAAAAGGTGGCAGTGGTTCTTCCCACCCACCCAACCCAGGCTTTCAGAACAAGTCTTCGTCTCAACCTCCAAGATCGAGTGCTCCGTACCACCGTCCGCTTTCTGAGGTCACGTGCAACAAGTGCCAAGAAAAGGGGCACTATGCCAACAAGTGTTTCAACCAGAGGCGTCTTCCTCCTCCTCGTCCTGTGAGATCGGCAAGTACAGCTATGGTCAAGCATAATCCCAAGCATGCCAAGGTCAATATGGTCAATGCAGCTCAGGCAAAGGATTCTTCAGATGTCATCATGGGTAACCTTCTTGTTAATGACATTCCTGCAAAAGTACCTTTTGATACTGGTGCATCGCATTGTTTCATCTCGAGACCTTTTGCTTCCAAGCATGATTTTGTTACTCAAATGTTGCCGAGACCGTTGTCTATTGACTCTCCGATCCGTCTGTTGACATCTCGAGTATGCGTTCCGGATGTTACTATCACTTTGGGCGACTACAAGTTTCTCTCTTCTCCAATGGTTCTTGGTAACTCTGATATTGATCTTATTGTCGGAATGGATTGGCTTTCTAAGCACAAGGCTCAGCTTGATTGTGCAGCCAGGCAGATTCAATTGACTCATTCGTCTGAGGAAGTTATTGTCTTTGCCGCTCGGGATAATACCGTTCGTCTGTTTTCTCTCAATGAGAAGGGTGAACTAGATGCTATCTCGCAAATTCCAGTCGTTTGCGAATATCAAGACGTCTTTCTAGAAGAGCTCCCAGGAATGCCTCCGCACCGGCCAGTTGAATTCGTTATTGATCTTGAGCCCGGCACGGAACCTGTGTGCAAACGTCCTTACAAGCTCGGACCTGAAGAGTTGAAGGAGCTGAAGAAACAACTCGATGAGCAAGAAAGAATGGGTCTCATCCGGCCTAGTTCTTCTCCATGGGGTTGTGGTGTTCTTTTTTTGAAGAAGAAAGATGGATCGGACCGACTTTGTGTTGATTACCGTCCATTGAACAAGAAGACCATCAAGAACAAGTACCCACTTCCCAACATCAATGAGCTGTTCGAACAACTAAAAGGTGCTCAAGTATTCTCCAAGCTTGATCTCCGTATGGGTTATCATCAGATTCGTATCCGTGAGCAAGATATTCCCAAGACGGCCTTCAGGACAAGCTTTGGCTCATATGAATACACTGTCATGTCTTTTGGCCTCGTCAACGCTCCTCCGACGTTCTCTCGCATGATGAACTTCATCTTCAATGCCTACACCAATGACTTCGTTTTGGTCTATCTCGACGACATTCTGGTTTTCTCCAAGAACAAGGAAGATTATGCCAAGCACTTGCGTTTGGTTCTTGATAAGCTCAGGGAACATCAATTCTATGCCAAGTTCTCCAAGTGTGAATTTTGGCTCAATGAGGTTCTTTATCTTGGTCATATCATCTCTGCCAAGGGCATTGCCGTCAATCCTGAGAAGGTGTCTGCAATTGTTAATTGGGAACCTCCTCAGAACATGAAGCAACTCCATAGTTTCCTCGGTCTCGCAAGCTATTGCCGAAGATTCGTTGAAAACTTTTCTAAGATCGCAAAGCCTCTCTCAAATCTTCTTCAGAAGCACGTCAAGTACGTTTGGTCTCCGGAGTGTGATATTGCTTCCAACACTTTGAAAGAGAAGTTGATCACTGCTCCAGTTCTGACTCCGCCTGATGAATCCAAACCGTACGAGGTCTTTTGTGATGCCTCTCTCTAAGGTCTCGGTGCAGTTTTGATGCAAGAGAAGAAAGTTGTTGCTTACACCTCTCGCGAGCTGAAGCCTAACGAGAAGAACTACCCCACTCATGATCTCGAGTTGGCGGCAGTTGTGCATGCTCTGTTGACTTGGAGACATCTTCTATTGGGAAGAAAAGTGGACATTTTCACTAATCACAAGAGTCTCAAGTACATCTTTACTCAGCCTATTCTCAACCTCAGGCAAACTCGATGGGTCGAAATGATTCAAGAGTATAATCCGAGTATCGAGTATACTCCAGGCAAGGCCAATGTGATCGCTGACGCTTTGAGCAGGAAAGCGTATTGCAACAGTTTGATTCTTAAGCCTTATCAACCCGAGCTTTGTGAAGCTTTCCGCAAACTGAATCTACAAGTTGTTCCTCAAGGTTTCCTCGCCAACCTTCAAGTCTCTCCTACCTTAGAAGACTAGATTCGCCAAGCCCAGCTTCTTGATGCTATGCTGAAAAAGGTGAAGATTGGGATTGCTAAGAGTCAGTCCAAGTACAAGTGCTACCGCCTTGATGACAAGGACACTCTCTTCTTCGAGGATCGAATTGTTGTACCCAAAGGTGACCTCCGTAAAGTGATCATGAATGAGGCTCACAATTCTCTCCTTTCCATCCACCCTGGGAGCACGAAGATGTATCAGGATCTCAAGCAAGCCTATTGGTGGACTCGAATGAAGCGCGAGATCGCTCAATTCGTGAATGAATGTGATGTCTGCAGAAGAGTGAAGGCAGAACACCAAAGGCCAGCAGGTCTCCTCCAACCTCTTGCCATTCCAGAATGGAAGTTTGATCACATTGAAATGGACTTCATGACTGGGTTTCCAAAGTCCAAGCGTGGCAATGATGCTATATTCGTTGTCATCGACAAGCTCACCAAAGTGGGTCACTTTCTGCCTATCAAAGAGTTGATCACTGTAGCTCAATTGGCGGAACTCTATAACTCTCAAATTGTCTCTCTGCACGGTATTCCTCAAGTGATATCTTCAGACCGTGGCAGCATCTTTACCTCCAAGTTTTGGGATTCTTTTCAGAAGGCCATGGGCACCAACATCCGTTTCAGCACTGCTTTCCATCCTCAAACAAGCGCTCAAGTCGAGCGTGTCAACCAGATTCTTGAAGATATGCTCAAGGCTTGTGTGATCTCCTTCGGCATGAAGTGGGAGGATTGTCTTCCTTATGCTGAATTCTCCTAGAACAACAGTTTTCAAGCAAGTTCGGGCAAGGGCCCATTTGAAATTCTGTATGGCAGGAAGTGTCGTACCCCTCTCAACTGGTCTGAAATCGGTGAACGTCAGCTGCTGGGTAATGACTTAATCACAGAGGCAGAAGAAATGTGCAAACTCATTCGTGATAACCTCAAAGCAGCCCAATCCCGCCAGAAGAGCTACTATGATAGTAAGCACCGTGATTTGTCTTTCGAGATCGGAGATCATGTTTACCTCCGCGTCTCTCCTATGAAAGGTACTCGTCGCTTCGGTATCAAAGGGAAGCTTGCCCCTAGATACGTGGGACCTTTCAAGATTGTCAGCAAGAGAGGCGACCTCGCCTATCAACTCGAGCTTCCTTCAAACTTTGCAAATGTTCATGACGTGTTCCATGTCTCTCAGCTTCGAAAATGCTTCAAGATGCCTGACCGCACAGTCAACTTCGAGGACATTGAGCTCCAAGAAGATCTCTCTTATCGTGAGCACCCAGTTGCCATTCTTGAAGAGACTGGACGAAAGACTCGCAACAAGTCAATCAAATTTCTCAAATTCAAATGGTCACACCATTCCGACCGTGAAGCTACCTGGGAACGCGAGGATCACCTCCGTTCTGAGTACCCGGCGTTCTTTCAGTCCTAGATCTCGGGACAAGATCTTTTCGTAGTGGTGGAGTGTTGTAACGCCCCGGATATAACTTTCCCAATTTGTAATCCAACTCTTGCCGTTTCCGGCGTTAAGTTATATTTATTTCTCGGGTTCGGGTCTTTGTCTCTGTGTGTTGTTTTCGTTTTCATGCATCTCATATCATGTCATCATGTGCATTGCATTCGCATACGTGTTCATCTCATGCATTCGAGCATTTTCCCCGTTGTCCATTTTGCATTCCGGCGCTTCGTTCTCCTCCGGTGGTCATTTCTAGCTTTCTTTCGTGTGTGGGGATTAAACATTTCCGGATTGGACTGAGACTTGCCAACCGGCCTTGGTTTACTATCGGTAGACCGCCTGTCAAGTTTCGTATCATTTGGACTTCGTTTGATACCCCAACGGTTAACCGAGGGACCGAAAAGGCCTCGTGTGTGTTGCAGCCCAACACCCCTCCAATTTGGCCCAAAACCCATAAAACTCTGCTCCATCATCTAGAGCGTTCGATCACGATCGCGTGGCCGAAAACCGCGCCTCATTTGGACTCTCCTAGCTCCACTTATGCCTATAAATAAACACCCCCCGAATTCGGATCTCTCCCTCTCCCCGAAACCCTAAAACCACCCCGCACCGACGGACGTGTCCGGCACGGACCGGAAAACGTCCGCCCAGCCCCGCCACCGCCACGTGTCAGTGCCGCATTCGCCGCGCCCGGCTCCCAGCTCGCCGCCGCCGCCGGCCCGGGAGGCCCAGGAGGGGCCCCCGCGAGCCCATCTCCGCCGCCACCGCGGGCCGCCCCGCGCCGCCGTCTTCTACCGCCCGCGCCGCCGTCCTCCGCTGCCCACGCCACCGCGGCTCCACGCCGGAGCCCGCGCCCCGGCCACCGCCCGAGCCAGCCCCGCGCCACCGCCGCCATCCTCGGGAGCCGCGCCAAGGCCGGCCTCCTCCTCTCCTTCCCCCGACTTCTTCCTCTCCTTCCCCGGCAACGACGAGCTCCGGTAAGAGCTCCGGCGAGCACGACCTCGACTCCAGCGACCTCGGAATTCGTGCGTGAACAGTGCTCTCAGATCTAGATCTGAGAGGATCGGTTGACTTTTTCGTCCCTAACCCTAATTTTTTGTGCACACTTTGACCTGCCATATCTCCGCATCCGTAGCTCCGTTTTGGACATATAGTATATCAAAATGTTCGCCTCGATGAGTATATCATTTCATTCCATTGCATCATTTTCATTTGAGTTCATCTTGATGCCCGAAATGCTGCTAGAAGGAGGCTTCGTGAGTTAATTGTCTGATCTGCTAGTTCATCTTAGACTTTTGTCATTTTTGCCATGATTGTTGTGTGCACGATATGCCTATGAGTCCTTCATATGTTTTGTTAAGCATCTTGTTATCTTTCCAGAGGTGCAACCCATGCATTTTTCGGATGTGTGTGGTGACTTGTGGAAGCTTGCAAAGTGAGGCACCCGGTAAATATGCATTTTTCAGGGACTTAGTTGTTTTCACTAAGTCTGGGATTATTTAGTTCATGATGCATTATGTTCTTGCTGTTTCCTAATGATAGGTGCCTATTTTGAGGATGATCAGTAAAGGAGTTTTCTTAATCTTGTTATGCCCTATCCATCCATGTCTTTACTTTCAATTATGGAGCACCCTAGCTTGAGTCAATCGAGCTCTAGTTTTGCTTCGCTGTGAATCTGGGCAGATCGTCAAAGTGTTTGCGATTTTGCCGATGCTATTGTAGTTGATCCGTGCATGCTATGCCATTGTTCTTGCCATGTCTAGCTAGCATTTTATGCCTTCTTCATGGATATATGCTTGCCTTGCCATGACTTGCACCATGGTGAGTGCATCGAGCTCGTTTACATGCCTTCGTGAGTTATATTTCAGCATGTCTCAGTTTTCACTAAGTCTGAAAACTGATTGTGTTTTAGCTATGTTCGTGTGCTTGTTAGTATATTTTGTGGACCCTTTTGGCCCCAGGTCACTTTGGGTCTTTTGTTAAGCTTGTTGAGTAGCTCCATGCCAGGTTCTTCCTTGTCATAATCAGGTCATGTATCATGTTGTTTTGCTGCTCCGAAGAGGGCTTCATGATCTGAAATTTCAGACTAGTGTTAATTTCACTAAGTCTGAAATCTGTTTTGCATTTGCGTTTTTGCCATGCTTGTTTGAACCTCATAATGGATGAATTGACCGTGGCTCAGTGCTAGTCTTTTGTTAAGCATATTGTATGCATCCCTGCCATGTATTTTGTTGCATGTTTGGTGGCTGTAGCATGTTCATTTCGTTGCATTTAGATGCCTACTTGCTGTAAATCGCAGACCGGTGTCATTCTTAAATCGCTTGCCATTTCCAAACCGTAACTCCGATTCCGATGATCTTTATATCGTTTTCAAGCGATTTCATCCCATCTTTCCAGTGGCACACTTGGTTTTCTAAGTTGAGGCCAGGTTCATGCATTTTCTTTCATATCTTGCATTTTGCATCCCGCATCGCATCCCGCATAGCATACCATCATTGCATCTTATTGTTTGAGTTTGCACGTGGTTGATTGTATCCTTGTTGCTTGTTTGTCTTGTTTGGGTAGAGCCGGGAGACGAGTTCGCTAACGAGGAGCCCGTTGAGTTTTCTTTTGAGGATCCAGTCAACTCTGACAGTTTTGTAGGCAAGATGATCATACCCTCGAAATCACTACTATCTTTGCTATGCTAGTTTGCTTCTCTCTTTTGCTATGCCAATGCTACGATGCCTACCTTTTGCTTGTCAGCCTCCCAATTTCCATGTTGAACCTCTAACCCACCATGTCCTAGCAAACCGTTGATTGGCTATGTTACCGCTTTGCTCAGCCCCTCTTATAGCGTTGCTAGTTGCAGGTGAAGATTGGAGGCGTTCCTTGTTGGAACATTTATTTACTTGTTGGGATATCATTATATTGCTATGTTATCTTAATGCATCTATATACTTGGTAAAGGGTGGAAGGATCGGCCTCTCGCCTAGTGTTTTATTCCACTCTTGCCGCCCTAGTTTCCGTCATATCGGTGTTATGTTCCCGGATTTTGCGTCCCTCATGCGGTTGGGCTATAATGGGAACCCCTTGATAGTTCGCCTTAATTAAAGCTTTTCCAGCAATGCCCAACATTGATTTTACCATTTTCCACCTAGCCTCTTTTTTCCTTGGGTTTCCGGAGCCCGAGGGTCATCTTATTTAAACCCCCCCGGGTCAGTGCTCCTCTGAGTGTTGGTCCAAACTGTCAGCCGCCGGTGGCTACCAGGGGCAACTCTGGGCTGGCCTACCGGAAGTTTGGACAATCTGAGTGTGCCCTGAGAAAGAGATATGTGCAGCTCCTATCGGGATTTGTCGGCACATTCGGGCGGTGTTGCTGATTTAGTTTTAACCTGTCGAATCGTCTTGTTGTACCGGGATACCGAGTCTGATCGGTGTGTCTTGGGTGGAGGTCTATTCCTTCGTTGACCGTGAGAGCTTGTCATGGGCTAAGTTGGGACTCCCCTGCAGGGATTGAACTTTCGGAAGCCGTGCCCGCGGTTATGGGCAGATGGGAATTTGTTAATGTCCGGTTGTAGATAACTTGAACTAAACTTAATTAAAATGAATCAACCGTGTGTGTTACCGTGATGGCCCCTTCTCGGCGGAGTCCGGGAAGTGGACACGGTGTTGGAGTTATGCTTGCGCAGGTTGTTCTTCTAGATTCTCGCTCGCGCTTTTCCTCCTCTTCTCGCTCTTTTTTGCATATAAGTTAGCCACCATATATGCTAGTCGCTTGCTGCAGCTCCACTTATATTTGCCTATCCTTCCTATAAGCTTAAATAGTCTTGATCGCGAGGGTGCAAGATTGCTGAGTCCCTGTGGCTCAAAGATACTATAACTCCAGATGCAGGTCCAGGTGTTTCCGCTCCAGGTGACGAGTACGAGCTCAAGTGGGAGTTCGACGAGGACTCTCAGCGTTACTACGTGTCTTTTCCTGATGATCAGTAGTGGTGCCTAGTTGGGGTTCGATTCAGGGCCTTGTCGCATGTTGGGTTCTTTTCTATTTTGGCGCCATAGTCGGTCCATGAGTGTTTGAATGATGGATGTTATTTATGTACTTTGATGTGACGTGGCGAGTGTAAGCCAACTATGTATTCTCCCCTTTATTATATATATTACATGGGATGTTGTGATGATTTGCCTAACTTGCGACATTGCTTTCAATGCGGTTATGTCTCTAAGTCGTGCCTCGACACGTGGGAGCTATAGCCGCATCGAGGGCATTACATTAGCCATATGTTCTATCATGTATGCAATGTTATGTACCAGACCTGATGTGTGCCTTGCTATACGTTTAGTAGGGAGGTACCAGAGTAATCCCGGAGTGGATCACTGGACAGCGGTCAAGAACATCCAAAAATACCTGAAAAGCACTAAGGATATGTTTCTTGTTTATGGAGGTGACAAAGAGCTTGTTGTAAATGGTTACATGGATGCTAGCTTTGACACTGATCCGGATGACTCTAAGTCGCAAACCGGATACGTATTTATATTGAACGTTGGAGCTGTCAGTTGGTGCAGTTCCAAGTAGAGCGTCGTGGTGGGATCTACGTGTGAAGCGGAGTACATAGCTACTTCGGAAGCAGCAAATGAAGGAGTCTTGATGAAGGAGTTCATATCCGATCTAGGTGTAATACCTAGTGCATCAGATCCAATGAAAATATTTTGTGACAATACTGGAGCAATTGCCTTAGCGAGGGAATCCAGATTTCACAAAAGAACCAAACACATCAAGAGACGCTTCAACTCCATCCGCAATCAAGTCAAGGAGGGAGACATAGAGATTTGCGAAATACATACGGATGATGGGATCACATTAGGAGAATGATGTGATGGACAAGACCCATCCGTTGGCTTAGCATAATGATCGTTAAGTTTTATTTATATTGCTTTCTTCATGACTTATACATATTCCTTTGACTATGAGATTATGCAACTCCCGAATACCGAAGGAACACCTTGTGTACTATCAAACGCCACAACCTAACTGGTTGATTATAAAGATGCTCTACAGGTGTCACCGAAGGTGTTTGTTGGCTGTGCACAGATCGAGATTAGGATTTGTCACTCAGAGTATCAGAGAGGTATCACTGGGCCCTCTCGGTAATGCACATCATGATTAGCCTTGCAAGCAAAGTGACTAATGAGTTAGTTACGGGATGATGCATTATGGAATGAATAAAGAGACTTGCCGGTAACGAGATTGAACTAGGTATGAAGATACCGACGATCGAATCTCGGGCAAGTAACATACCGATGACAAAGGAAATGACATATGTTGTCATTGCGGTTTGACCGATAAACATCTTCGTACAATATGTAGGAACCAATATGAGCATCCAGGTTCCGATGTTGGTTATTGATCGGAGATGTATCTCTGTCATGTCTACATAGTTCTCAAACCCGTAGGGTCCGCACACTTATCGTTCGATGACGATTTGTATTATGAATTATGTGTTTTGGTGACCGTAGATTATTCAGATCCCCGGATGAGATCACGGACATGACGAGGTGTCTTGAAATGGTCGAGAGGTAAAGATTGATATATTGGACGATGGTATTCGGACATCGGAATAGTTCCGGAGCGTTCCCGATATTTTTCGGAGTATCGGGAGGTTACCGGAACCCCACGGGAAAGTAATAGGCCAACATGGGCCATAGGGGAGAGAGAGGAGAGCCCACAAGGGGTGGC
>NC_041384.1:734995383-735001461 GCF_002162155.2 Triticum dicoccoides | reverse complement strand
GAATTGGACAAGGGAAAGGGGGGGCGGCCCCTCTTTCCTTCCCCCTTTCCCCCTCCGAAAGAAGGATGGGGGCCGACTAGGACTAGGAGTCCTAGTTGGTTTCCCGCCCATGGCGCGCCCCCTTAGGCCACCCTCCTCCCCTCCTCATTTATATACGGGGGCAGGGGGCACCCCAAATCACATCAATTGTTCTTTTAGCCGCATGTGGTGCCCCCTTCCACAGTTTACTCCTCTGGTCATATTGTCGTAGTGCTTAGGCGAATCCCTGCGCGAATCACATCACCATCACCGTCATCACGCCTTCGTGCTGACGAAACCTCTCTCTCAACACTTTGCTGGATCAAGAGTTCGAGGGACGTCATCAAGCTGAACGTGTGCTGAACTCGGAGGTGTCGTATGTTCGGTGCTTGATCGGCTGGATCATGAAGATGTTCGACTACATCAACCGCGTTAACCTAACGCTTCCGTTTTCGTTCTACGAGGGTATGTGGACACACTCTGCCCTTCTCGTTGCTATGCATCTTCTAAATAGATCTTGTGTGATCGTAGGAAAACTTTTGAAATCGCATGCAACGTTCCCCAACAGTATTGCCATGCGCCGGTTCTAGCACGGCCGCTCACTAGTTGTAGCAACATGATGTCGAGGTCGTAGCAGTACGGTTATGCGACTACAGTTGTATCAACTCGGACACCGGTCGCAACCCTAGTGTCGCCCCCAGCTCGCTATTTGCCGCGAAGGTGACTGCACGCAGCACGGTGTGCGCAAACCAAGGAGAGGGCTTCTGTGTAGGAAGGAGGCGTGGAGAATGGACGATCTCGAGGAGGAGAGATTAGAGTGGCGGAGGAGCTAGCCCGAGTAGTAGGACGATGTATCTGAGGAGAGGCGTGGATGGCCGTCGCTGGCTTCAGAGATGGGGAACGAACAAGAAACATCTGAAACCGTGGAAGAGATAGGAAGGGAAAGTGTACGACCGCTTCAGGTTGGTCTTATGGGACTCATGTGGACATCGCGCGACCGATGCAAACACGTAGGCTGGTCGCCCGATTTGGGATGTTTCCCAAGAAAAAAAGGGAGCGTACAATCCAAAATTTGACTAAACGCCAATCCAAAATGAATCAACTAAAATTTAACAAAAATGATAATAAACATGGGTTTCGCTCGCGTGCATAAATGCATGCAGTTCACGAGTTCACCGAATGAGTGCAAAAGTGAGCACCCTGATACTCTGAATGAGTGGAACAAGCGCTCAGCCTCAGCAACGTTTGCATTGCGTGCATCTGAGGGCATCTCCAGCCGTTGGCCCCCTAGGGGGCGCCTAAAATTGCCGCCTGGGGGTGAGCCAGCGCAAAAATTGGGCCTGGGGGCGAGTTGGTCCCCAACCGCCGGCCCTAAGGCCGCCCCCAGGCAATTTTTAAAATAAAAGAAGTTCGGCGAAGTTCGGCTTAAACACGATAAATTTTGGCCAAACATGACAAATTTCGGCCAAACACGATAAATTTCGGCACATTTCGGCGAAGTTCGTGGATTTTCATTACATAGCACGTATACATAAACTAATCTAAAGGAAAAACTGGCTGAAGTCGCCGCCGTCGCCGCCATCGTCGTCGTCGGCCTTCTCCTCCTCGACACGGGCGCCCCTGCTGGATCCCTGCCTGGCGTCGCCATGGCAGACTGGTGGCTGCGCATCTCGTCGTCGTCGTCGCTGTCGCAGATGACGACGACTCCGCCTTCGTCGCGGCCGCGTCGACGCTCCGTGAAGCGAAGCAGGGCGGCGCACCACTACAATAAATATGTCAACTTATGACCTTCTGTCAGTGACCCTCGAAGAATTGGTCATAAATTTATGACCATTTTAGACCAATTGGTCAAAAGCTGTTCAGGGGGCTCCAAACCCTAAACCATTGCGACCATTTTGGTTAGAAAGGTCGTAATTTCCTTACACGAAATGGTCACAAAGCAAACAGTGCTAGTCCGCTTCCTTATTTCTAGTTGTTAATGACTAATATAGATGGTCATAGCCTTGTAGATTGTGGTGGGTTGTGATGACTAGGCGCCATCTCAACAGTTTTGCCTATGTGTCATGTCCATGTGGCAGTTTTTGCCCTAGGTTGTGAAGCAACCTAGATTTCTATCATTCCCAAAATTCCCAAAAAAATCTCATAAATTCTTTGGGGCATATCTTCATCAAATATGTAAAAATCCTTCCTTACCTAGTTCAAAACTAATTCAACAATATTCATTTTCCTATTCTGTTCACAACAACACTTTATGAAGGAAGTTCTATTTATATATTCTTGATTGCCCTCAGAATTTTTGGGCACTCTTTCCTATACAAATCATTACCACATGACAAAATTTAGCTCCATTTTCCTAGCAAATCTTCCTCGACAAATTTCCAAAGTTTTTGTCCACCTAGAAGCATTGTGAAGGAAGTACCTTTTTTATATCTCTAAATGATATGAAATTTATACAGTTCCTTCATATGCCCAAATTATCACCCTCCTCCAAATTGCAGCTCAGTCAAATCATCTATGTGAGCCCAGGTTCAATTTATATTTTATGGCCAAATTGGCACGTTGCAAAGTAAGTGTTATATAGACCCCTCCTTTTACCCTTAAACTTTCCGGGCACTCTTCCATACCCAAATCATTGCCACATGATAATATTCAGCTCAATTTTCCTAGTAAATCTTTCTCCGGAAATTTCTAAAGTTTCTACCTCGAGAGAAGCTTTGTGAAGTAAGTACTAGCTAGGCTTACCCAAATGATCTGAAAATTTACCAGCGCATGACCATACCTAAGTAACTTACCTACACCAATTTTGAGCTCATTTCATTCATCCAATCTCTCTCACTAGTTTTCCCAAGTTTCTGTCCATAGAAGAGCATTGTGAAGGAAGTACGACTTTGGCATGTCCAAATGGTATCAATTTTCTACAATGCTTTCCTATGCCCAAATAACCATCCTCCACAAAATTTCAGCTCACTCAATTCATTATTTTGAGCCCAGCTTCAACATTCATATTTTTGTCCAGCGTGGTACTTTGCAAAGCAAGTACCACCTAGGATCCTCCTTTTGAGCTAAAACTTTGTGAAGACATTCTCCTTAGTAGATGATCATCCTCAGCCAAAACTCACGCCCATTGGCCATGTGCATTTCCCGTGCCGCTAATCAAACACTTGGCTGCTAATTCATGTTTGAGCATCGATCGGTCTCCTCGTGAGAATCTTATGTTGTAATTTTCTTCCTAGCACCAACCTGGGGAGTGCCCAACCCACTAGACATGCCTAGGTCACCCAGAACACATGGAAACATTATGGTCACGCGGTGACCACGCGACGGGCATGCGAGTTTACGCGCTCTAGAGTTGGGGCCCTCGGCCACCGCCCAAACCTCGATGTATCGCCACCAAACCATTTATTTATGATTAAATAGGTCCTTATGTACCTAGAAATGATTTTTGGAAAAAATAAATAGCAAACTATGAGGCAGCTGCAGTTCAAATTTGACCCGCTTCCTACTGAATCGGCGGAAATTTGCCTTTTTCATGAGAGGTGGATCAAAAATTTTTACACCCAACCATTTTGTCAATTGTACATTAAATATGGCCTAGTATTTTATAAAAATGATTTGGTCCAATTTTGCAACAATTATTTGGTAGTTCCTTCACAAAAAAGCTCCTTTCGGGCACTCGAAAAATGGAAAATGGTTTTTTCGTCCAACGAAAATGAAAACTTCCTTAGGCAACATTGTTTGCCATTCCAACATGCACCCTTGTGCACAATATGAGATCATTTGAACAAACTATGCCATGAATGTGGCCATAAGATTGATCATTTGGCTTGAAAGCCATGAATCTTCACGCATGATAGCTCATTTCTGAGAACACTTTTTTAAAAGAATTGTCGTATTACAAGTTTATTAATTTTCCTGGTAACTTGATCACATATAATGACACAATGCGAAGGTTTTCCATTTTTTTGATTTTTTTTGAATTTTTTATGCCCGTTTCAAAATGCGGTCAAAACGGCGGGAATGACCGTTCCTAGCTAGTGGTTGAATCTTGGAATTTTTTTGATGTTTCTCTGATTAAATAGATACTTTTGTACCTAGAAATAATTTTTGGAAAAAATAAATAGCAAACTACAAGGCAGGTACAGTTGAAATTTGACCCTCTTCCTGCTGAATCGGCGAGAATTTGTCTTTTTCACTGGAGGTGGATCAAGGCATTTGACACCTAATCATTTGGTCAATTGTGAATCAAATATGGCCTAGTATTTTACAAAATTGATTTGGTCCAATTTTGCAACAAATATACTGTAGGTCCTTCACAAAAAGAACTCAATTCGGGCACTCAGAAAATGGAAAATGAATTTTCCGTGTAAAGAAAATAAAAAGTCCCTTAGGCAACATTGTTTGCCATTCCAATATGCACCCTTGTGCATAATATGAGATCATTTTAACAAACTATGACATGAATGTGGCCATAAGATTGATCATTTAGCTTGAAAGCCATGAATCTTCACGCATGATAGCTCATTTCTGAGAACACTTTTTTAAAAGAATTGTCGTATTACAAGTTTATTAATTTTCCTGGTAACTTGATCACATATAATGACACAATGCGAAGGTTTTCCATTTTTTTTGATTTTTTTTGAATTTTTTATGCCCGTTTCAAAATGCGGTCAAAACGGCGGGAATGACCGTTCCTAGCTAGTGGTTGAATCTTGGAATTTTTTTGATGTTTCTCTGATTAAATAGATACTTTTGTACCTAGAAATGATTTTTGGAACAAATACTACAAGGCAGGTACAGTTGAAATTTGACCTGCTTCCTCCTGAATCGGCGGGAATTTGTCTTTTTCACCAGAGGTGGATCAAGGCATTTGACACCCAACCATTTGGTCAATTGTGAATCAAATATGGCCTAGTATTTTATAAAATTAATTTGGTCCAATTTTGCAACAAATATACTGTAGGTCCTTCACATAAAGAACTCAATTCGGGCACTCAGAAAATGGAAAATGAATTTTCCGTGGAAAGAAAATACAAAGTCCCTTAGGCAACATTGTTTGCCATTCCAATATGCACCCTTGTGCATAATATGAGATCATTTGAACAAACTATGCCATGAATGTGGCCATAAGATTGATCATTTGGCTTGAAAGCCATGAATCTTCACGAATGATAGCTCATTTCTGAGGACACTTTTTTAAAAGAATTGTCGTATTACAAGTTTATTAATTTTCCTGGTAACTTGATCACATATAATGACACAATGCGAAGGTTTTCCATTTTTTTGATTTTTTTTGAATTTTTATGCCCATTTCAAAATGCGGTCAAAACGGCGGGAATGACCGTTCCTAGCTAGTGGTTGAATCTTGGAATTTTTTTGATGTTTCTCTGATTAAATAGATACTTTTGTACCTAGAAATGATTTTTGGAAAAAATAAATAGAAAACTCTGAGGCAGCCGCAGTTCAAATTTGACCTGCTTCCAACCGAAACGGCGGAAATTTGTCTTTTTCACCAAAGGTGGATCAAAACTTTTGACACCCAACCATTTTGTCAATTGTGCATTAAGTATGTTTAAATATTTTAGAAAATTGATTTGGTCCAATTTTGCAACAAATATATTGTAGGTCCTTCACGACAAACTCATTTTCGGCACTTGAAAAATGGAAAATGAATTTTTAATCAACCGTGACCAATTTTTTAGTCAACTACGACCAATTTGAATGGTCATGACATCGTACCCGTGTGCTGCATTTTGATTGGTCTGTGGGCGTTTCACGCGGATCGTGGATCGAACACCGTCAGATGCTCGCGGATCCAACGGCAGTCCTCACCCCAAGCCCACCTAAGCCGAAACCCTAGTCCTTGTGGACATTTTCCAGCCACCCCCCCCCGCCTCCTTCCTTTCTCCCTCCCTCCCACGACCCCAACCCCTCCCTCCCGCGACCTCCTCTCCCCCGATCCCAACACCGGCGCGGCCTCCGCTCCACCAGCCCCGCCAGCGACCTCCTACCCCAACGCCGACGTGCGGCAGATCAACCCAGTAGCTGCCCCTTCTCCCCCGT
>NC_041384.1:734991324-734994992 GCF_002162155.2 Triticum dicoccoides | reverse complement strand
TCCATCCACCCGCTGCCGCCCCTTCTCCCCCGTCTCCTCCTCCCATCGAATCCATCGCCGCCGCCACCTCCTCTTCTCCTCCTCCCTTTAGATCCATCGACCCACTGCCGCCCCTTCTCCCCCAGACCAAGCAACCTCCTCTCCTCACGCAACGGAGACAACAGCACTGATGCCCAGCCACAACAGCGTCGCGGTTGGCTTGCTCGCCGGCGCGCGCGTGCGTGCTTCGATGCGCGGCGCTCCGTCGAGCTGGCCGGACCATGGCGCGCGCATGGCTTGCTTAGGGTTTGCGGTGGCAGCGCAGCATGCCGTGTCTCCGGCCACCAGGACGGCAATGGCGCGAATCTCAGAGACCTCTCGGCCTCTCCCAGCCTCAAACACTCACCCGTAGCCCTCCCTGTGGCTAGGGCGGCGGCGCCTCAATCGTCAGCACGGCTCCGGCGACATTGGCGACTCATCCCCGACATCTGCCGCGCCCCAACACGCGGCTCAGCCCCTGGATGGTGCTATTCCGCCCGGTGGCCATGGGGTACTCGAGCTCCATCCCCTCCTATCTCTCTCTCTCTCTCTCTCTCTCTCTCTCTCTCTCTCTCTCTCTAATTTCTACTCTGTTCTTTGACTGTAGGTATGTAGGAGGATGTTGTAGATAGACTGGGCGGCAAGGATGGATGGCGCCTGAGGAGGGGGTGCTCGACCATGGCTGCTGCTCGGGATGCATCAGCCATGGATCTTACTCTCTGGCCGTAGGTGAGCTCGTCCCCTCCTCTCTGCTCGATTGATTTGCTAGTACTAGGATAGGCCATTGCTTCTCTGGTGTTAGAATTTGGCACTGAACCTCATGTGGGTTGGATTGATTTTTCACAAAGATCCTAACAGCATATCAGAATAGAATCATCTTTTTAGGTTCGCTGGAATGCATCAGTACAGCAAACCGAACACATCATGCATCACAACAAAGAGCCTAATAGAAGTTTTGCTCTACTCCTTGCTAGTTCTATAATTAGATGCATTTTGTAGATAAATTGTTGGCCATCTATGATGGATTTACAGTGCTAATTTGGTTGTATAGCCTTTCCGAGAACCGGCAAAGATACTTCAAACATTATTTCTATTACAATGGTTTCATTAATCTGGTCTCAAAATTCAGTTTAGTTGGTTCAGTGTTGTAGTTTAACTGATCTCATTTGCCCCATGCACTGTCTTATAATGATTTACAATTCACCGATATGCTCACAAATGGACAGCATCAATGATATGCTCTCAAATTTGTTTTCCAAAATATTGACAGGAGCATTGCTCTTTCTGTTAGTAGAAAAGAGGAAGTTTAAATACAATTTCAGTACAGGGGCCAACCCCTAGCACCTTGGTACACAACCCAGATCATCAATGAGTATTCTGCTCACATTTTGACATGCATAAATGACCTGCTCTTAAATTGATAACATAAAGTTACGATCTCAGATAAATTTGAGTTCTAGATTCCTCACAAAATACAAATTCAGTTTCTAAAACTGAAACTTCACTTCAGGTTCTTGCTGCTCAGCTACTGCCTGCTGCCTCCTTCATCGGTTTAGAAATTCAGTTTCTAAAACTGAAACTTCACTTCAGTATTTCTTGCTTGCATGTTTGCTTCTTCTTTAATTGTTTGCGATTCGGATCAACTAAACTGAAAGTGAGATGCTGAGATGTGGATCACACTAGTACTATTTCAGTATTTCTTGCTTGCATGTTTGCTTCTTCTTTGTACTGAAGTAGGCGAGTTGATTTTCTGCTCTTAGTTTCTGTAGCAATTGGAGGAGGAGTTGGTGCCGAGAACTGGACCAGATGTGCTTTGATTCGTGATCTACAGCACCCTTGATCTCAGGTGCATGATCTGTAGTGCCCTAGCTTGTTTGTTCTGACTAAATTCAGTTATAACAAGTTAAGCTTCAGACTGCATATAAGAAAAGAATAAAAACAGACTCCTAAATTCAGTAAGAACAAGTTGAGTACTTGGTGTATATTCAACGCCCTTTGCTTGTTTGTTCTGACTAAATTCTGTTGCCTCGCATGACCATGAGCGGAGACTGGAGCAGATCCGGAGGGCGTTCCAGGGCCTCGACGGCTCCCACGTCTATCCCTTCCAGGTCAAGCCTCGCTTTGCTATTTGTTTCTCCTGTAGTGTACATTACATTACTTGGTTTGCTATTTGCAACGCTGCCTGCGTGCTATTGTCTAGTTTGCCGCTGCTTTTCGTGCTTCACTGAATTTCAGGATTGGGGTGTGTTTTCTAAATTTTCGTGCTTGTTATGGTGCAGTATGCTTCGACGAGAGCATCTGCGGAGAGGGTCAAGGAGTGGGTCTCAGAGCTGGCTCATCCACTTGGAGGTATGCACCTTGCTAAATCTTGGTGCAACTTATCATCAGATTTTCTTTGAAACTTGATGTTGATTGGTCTGAAGATGAAACTATAGTACTATACACACGACATGCAGCAGCCACTTATATCAAACAGTGGAACAGTGTTGATGTCCTGAATGGAACGACACGATATTTAGCATCGTTGATAAATCGTTTGTGTACTATCGTGTGTATAGCAGGGTTTAGATACTTGGAATTAATGTCTGCGTACATATATAACCGATTGGATTCCGTATGTATGCTTAGATGATTGTTTGGCTCTATATAATTGTTGACATGAATATCTTAACTTTCCAAACAAGTATAGGACTGTACCTATGCATATAGATTATCCAAACAAAACTTAAAGTAAAAATTTAAGTATGAAATAAGCAATAAGTGTCTGATTTTTATCTACATGTTAAGCAGAAAATTGCAGCCAAGGCTTATATATTACAAAATATTGTCTCACATTTGAGCTTCTACCGTTGTTAGGGACATTGTAGTGTGATCTTCATGATTTTTTGCTTGAAGATGTACTGATTCATTAGTCAAGCAGAGACAGAAGTCATATTTTGTGTCTATTAAGTCACGTAAAAATCACATAACTTTATCAGTGCCTAACATTATATTTAAGCTATACTTTGTTGTAAGTTCTTGCTTATATTAGTGTCATTCATTTCTGTTCTAATTAATGTGGAACCGAGAATGGACATTTTTCTCTCTTTTTAGACTGCTAGATTGTACAAGTTGAACAATCTGCTCTAGTTTAAACAAGTTGGGATCCATCAATACAATAGGACATAGTTTACGTTTCATCTTGCTTGTAATCAATATCCTTACTTCTAATTTACCTCAAGTTTACCGTTTACCGAAAGTTTCAAATTCTTATGTTGTTTTATGTTCTCTTTGTAGGTTATGAGATGTGCTGCTGGAGACATGCCATTAGCAAACTGGAAGTGATGCAACCAAATCTAATCGGAAGCATGGCCTTCTTGTAGGTTTGCACATAAGTGGAAGTTGTAGTGTATAAGTAGTCGCTGGAGCTGTGATGGTGATCTTTCTTTTGACTGGCTGTCATTTGTTATAGATGACAATCTTTTAGTTGCTGCTTCAAATGATGTAACTGCAAGAAATGATGTATGATTGTACAGTGAAACAAATGTTGCTTTGATAGCAAAATTGAAAAAAACTGAATTGTTTCTCTGTTGTCCAGTCCTTTGAATTAGTGGGCTGAAAATATTGATGGGCTAGAAGAGGCCTTAGCCCAAACAATATTGGACAAAAAA
>NC_041384.1:734962918-734990864 GCF_002162155.2 Triticum dicoccoides | reverse complement strand
AAAGGCTGAATTAATGGGCTCGGCCCATCTAAAGCACCGAAATGGACCGGGCCGATAATAATTTTTGACCTTTTCAATTGGTCGCAATTGTGCCACGTCAGATTGCCACGTCGGATCCAACGTGGCCTGGGCAGATAGCCAGTGACCAAAACAAAAGGTCATGGGTTCAACGACCTTTTGTTAAAGGTCTCTATAGTCAGTTTACGACCGCCAGCTTTTGACCTTCTGTTTTTGGTCACAAAAAGATCGTAAATGGAAATTTGTGACCTTTCAGTGACCAATAGTGGTGGTCATAAGTTGACATATTTCTTGTAGTGCACTGGCGCTCCTTCGCCTTCTCCAGGCGCTCCTTCTCCATCGCTATGGAGTCCCTATGCGCCCATTCCAGGGCCGCGTCGTCGTTGTCGAGCTCCGTCGTCACCGGCGCGGCCGGCTCCTTCTTCACCGGCGTGAGCCCCGGCTCCGTCTTCACCGGCGCGAGCCCCGGCTCCGTCTTTGTCTTGACGAAGCGCGGAGGAGGAGCCGATGAGTAGGCGCGCCGGCCGCCCTCGTTGATGACGATGCCGGCGCTGGGAGTGCGCCGACCGAGCGGCGTCTCCGCCGCGGGCTCGGCCTTGACGCTGAGCAGGGCCAGAGTGCCGGAGGAGTGCGATGAAGATCGGGAGGAGGAAGAAGAGGAGGAGGACCCGAACCTCCTTGGCGCCCATGGCCCGGCGCGTTGGTGCTGCGCTGGGGCGGCCGCCCTCGCCGGGTACGCCAACGGCGGGTCGTTACCGCCCTCGAGGTACGTCAGCACGCCCTCGAGTGTGCGGCCGGGGACGCCCCACCACAGGTGGCGCCCCTCGCTGTTCTGCCGGCCGCCGACCACCGGCGCGCCGTTGGTGGACGCAAAGCGCTGCTGCTGGCGGCGCTCGAAATACGCCGCCCAAGCCGCGTGGTTGTCAGCGGCGTACTGGGGGAGGGAGAGTTGGGCGTCGGTGAGGGAGGCGCGCACGACCTCGACTTCCTCGGCGAAGTACTTCGATTTCGCCACGGCGTCGGGCAACGGGGGAATGGGCACTCCCCCGGCGCTGAGTTTCCACCCCGTCGGCCCGGCGCGCATGTCCGGCGGCGCCGGGATGTCCGCCTGGAACAGGAGCCAGGACTCCTGTTCGTGGAGCAAACGGCGGCCGAAGCCGTTGGCCGCCGCCTCGTCTCCGGGGAAGTGTTCCGCCATGGCGACGGGCTCGGGAGAGGTAGAGAGATAGAGGGAGGGGCTGGGCGGCGGCGCTCGGGAGAGGTAGGGAGAGGGAGGAGCTGGCGGCGACGAGGGGCGGGGCTGGTGTGGGCACAGGCGAGTGCAGGCCACCGGCTATATAGCCGCGCCGCACCCGCGTGTACGCGTGCGAGGGAGGGGAGGCGTCGGCGCGCCGTCCCGTGACGCGCCGCCCGTGCGGAATCAATGGCAACGCTGACCGGCGGCAGCCTTGGCATTGATTCCCCGCGGGAACCGAGACCGTTGGGGGAAGACCAGGCGCCGTGTCGCTGACGCGGCGGGCCCGCGGCTGTTTCGCGCCAAAACAGTTCGCCCCGGCGCCCCCGGGCGCCCCCAGCGCGCCGGATTCGGCCTGGGTCCGCCGGCGCTGTTTTTGGCCCAGGCCGGCGAAAATCGGGCTCCTGGGGACGTGACTGGGCCGTTTTTTTGACGTCATCGCGAAAAAATCGCCTGAGGAGGCTTTCCTGGGGGCGCCGCTGGAGATGCCCTGAGAGTCCCCGCTTCTTGATATTCAAGACATGCTTGCCGATCTCTAGTCCGGCATCACTTTCTTTTTAAAGAGGCTATATCCCTCGGCCTCTGCATCGAATGATGCACACATGGCTTAATTTTCTGCTTTCGATGATGGGCTCCTGTATTTCTCTGGCTGTCCTTTAGGTCAGCTGAGTGAGCTCATGATGTTCGAATCAAGGCCTCAAAACACTTTGATACATGGTGCACTAAAATGACCCGATAAAAGAAAGCTAGCGATACCGGACGACCAGCAAAATAGGACTGTTTCATGCTTCCACTAGAAATTTATTCCTCGCATTGAACGGTTAAGCAAGTACACATACATAGTAGCATAGACACTAGCCTACTTGGGGAGCACTCGCAGGAGGCAAGCTGGCGAGATGGAACTTCTTGAACACGACCACCAGAGGCTCGTGCCCATCTTTCTCTACGGTCAGCCACCTGCGTCCATCGTAGTCGAACAGCACAAGATCGCGGCACGGCGCATGGAAGCACGACGTCAGCTTGTACCCGGTGCCGTGCTTCTCGACGCGGAATAGGAAACTCTGTTCCTTGCATGTGCCTGCCGGCGCTTGGCACCCCTCCATCCCTCTGGGGCGGCCGACGGTCACGTGCGTCTGGTTAGTGATCCCTCCATGGACGTACCACTGGAGACGATGCATGCACCAGGTGATTATGCCGGGAAACTCGATCACGACGTCGGTCGAGAGGTGGGGTGACGCCTCCTTGCTGGAGTTGGAGCTCCCCTCGGCCAGCTTGATCGAAACATACCCATCTGGATTCCTGCCAAACTTCTTGCACGGTGTCAGAATCGCACGCATACGACATCTGGGGTCCCGTAATGAGCTAACGTAGACGCATTGGTCGCTCAAATTGCGGTCCACCGGCATGATGTTGTACATGTCGTGGCCTGTTAGCTCATGGCCATCTGTGTCGTAGATCCGGCTGCGGCTGAGCTTGCGCAGCGTTGCACGGGCTGGTCAGCTGCAAGGCCATGGCCAAGCCAGAGAGTGAGAGGATGACCAAGAAACAGAAGTGTTCCATGGCTATGAAAGTAGTAACTCGTAATTGAGCTGATTGTGTTGTTCTGCCCGTCGGCATCCAAATAGTAGGATTATATAGATGGTGTGGTGAGGAACATGTAATTTCTAGCATTTAAAAAGGATAGATCGGAATAGTATTTCCAGATTGTAGATGGATCTCATTCAATGTCCTAGGTTCGGTTCTTTCTGCCACAACAATTACTATATACAAGCCTCATTAGTGTCATAGTTTTTTTTTCTTCGATCAGTTTATTGTGTGTGCATAGGTAGGGAGATATACAATGCTTCATTTATTAATGATTTTTTTCTCCTTTATTCCTTGGATAGATAGTTGGATATACAGTACAATCGTCCATTTATTAATGATAAGTTTTATGTAGAAAGATTTATGTATATAGAGAATCGAAAGTATTATGTGATTGTAGGTTGACCTGATTCAATGTCCCAAGTTCGGTTCTTTCTGCCACAATGTTTTCTTCGATAGGACTCGTAATAGATTTTTTATTCTGGGATCAATTTGTTTTGTGTGCATAGGTAGGCAGATATACATTGCTCCATTTAATAATGAAATCTTTTGTCTTTATTCTGCAGATAGATAGTTGAATATACAATCCTCTGTTTATTAATGATAAGTTTTATCAAGCAAGGATTATGTATATCAAAAATCTAAAGAAATATGTGATTGCAGGTGGACCTCATTTAAAGTTATATGTTTGGCTCTTCCAGCAAGACTATTTTCTGTAGATTATCCTCATTAGTTTTATAGATTTCGTTAATAAGCAGGATTAGTTTTTTTGCATAGGTGGGCATATATACAATGTTCCACTTATTAACGAAATATTTTGTCTTTATTCTGCAGATAGATAGCTGGAAATACAATCCTGCATTTATAAATGATAAGTATTATCAATAAAGAATTACGTATATAAAAAAATCTAAAGAACTATGTGACCAGGTGGATCTCATTTAATGATATAGATTTGCTTTCTGCCTCATTATTTTCTGCTGATCGACCTAATTAGTGTCATGGATGTTATTTTTTGATTTATTATGTACTACAAAGATATACAATGCTCCATTTTATTTTAAAAAAATTGATGTCTAATTTTGTTCTTTGTTCTGTAGGTAGTAGGTGGACATACAATTCTTCATTTATTAGTGAATACTTTTGCTGAAAGGACCTCGGCAGCAATTGGAGGTTGTCGTGCGAAAAGTGATCAGGAGTATGCTAAAAAAAGTGATCAGGAGCGGCGATCTGATTCGAGGCAAGCGTGCGTCTGTTTAGGGCATCTTGAGCCGCGCTCTCAGGAAGGCCTCCCCAGGCGTTTCTTTCGCGCCGGCGCCGAAAAAACGGCCCAATCGCGCCCAGGAGCCCGATTTTCGCCGGCTTGGGCCGAAAACAGCGTCGGCGGACCCAGGCCGATCCCGGTGCGCTGGGGGCGCCCGGGGGCGCCGGGGCGAACTGTTTTGGCGCGAAACAGCCGCGGGCCCGCCGCGTCAGCGACTCTACCCTCTTCTCGCCCCTTCGTCGTCCTAATCGCCTCGTTTCCCGCGGCGAATCAATACCAAAGCTGCCGCGCTGCCGCGCCGGTCAGCCTGCTCCATTGATGCTCACGTGCGGCGCAGTGAAGGCCGGATGACGCGCGTCCCTCGCCCTCCCTCGCCCGCCACACGTGCTCACGCCGGCTCGCACATGGGGCGGCGCCTCGGGCTATATAAGGCGCGCCCCAGCGCACTCGGCGACTCGTACTCTCTCGCCGTCGTCGTTCCTCCCTCTCCTCTCTCGCCGTCGTCATTCCTCCCTCTTCTCTCTCTCGCCGTCTCCAGCACCCATGGCCGAGCGCTTCCCAGGCGATGGCGCGGCGGCAAATGGCTTCGGCCGCCGCCATCTCCACGAGAACGAGTCTCGCCTCTTTTTCCAGGCCGAGTACCCAGTCCCGCCGGACATGCGGGTGCCTGGGGCTTGGAGGATCAGCGCCGGCGGCATGCCGGTGCCACCACCACCCACCGGGGCGGCGCGGCATGCGGAGATCGCACGCATCCGCGCGTCCCTGCCGCGGGCGGCGAGGGAGGGGCCACGGTACGTGCCCGACAGCCCGCTCTGGGAGCCCTACTTCCGCCGCTGTCATGCCGAGCAGCTCGAGGCCACCAACGGTGTCGTGCCCTCCGGCAGGCTCAACTCTAATGGCCGGCGCCGGTGGTGGGGCGTGCCCGGGCGCACGTTGGAGGCCGTCCTCGAGTACATCGAGGGCGGCAACACGCCGCGCCTCGAGTACCCCGCTCCCCCGTCCTTCTCACGCCGCCGGGGAAGCTCCTGGACCCTGAGGCGCATGGAGGCCGGGGGGTCCTCCTCCTCGTCCTGTGACTCGCCCTGCCTCCGCCCCGTCAAGCCGGAGCCCCAGGGCACGCCGGTCAGCGCGCGCACCCGCAGCTCCGGCGTCCGCATCGGCGCCAACGCCTCCCCACCCACCGGCCGCTTCGTCCTCGTCGAGCCCAAGCCGGAGCCCGGACTCCCCGCGAAGTACGAGGAGATAGCCCTGCGGTCACTACTAGGAAAAGGCCTACTAATGGCACACCTAATTTGGCCATTAATGACGCATTAGCGGTGCGCCATTAGTGCCACGCCATTAGTATATTTTACTAATGGCGCACCACTAGTGCGCCATTAGTATACTAATGGCGCACCTCGGATGCGCCATTAGTATATACAACAGTGTGCCATTAGTATGCCTCCGAGGGGGCCATGTATACCCAGGTGCTTTGGCATACTAATGGCGCACAACAACAGGATGCGCCATTAGTAACTTCGGCATACTAATGGCGCACTGTTTAATGATGCGCCATTAGTATCTTTTGCATACTAATGGCGCACTATGATGTGATCCGCCATTAGTATAAATATTAGGTTTTTTTATTTTGTAATTTTCTGTTTTTTGCACAGGTTACAAAATGTATAATTGGACAAAATATAGACAGCACACATCAACAACAGATTCATCGAATACAATAGAAGATTAGTCTCTGAATACAATTCATCATTTTAGTCTCCGAATACAATTCATCATATTAGTCTCCGAATTGAAAAGACCAAACAAAGATAGAACATTATATACAAGTCTCGAGACCGCGAGTTTGTCTTCACATTACAAGTCGATATCGATCATCTAAACTACCATCACATAGAAGAGAGCTGCGGTCATCACGATGAAACTCGTCTCCATCCGGTTCCTCCAACGCTCCCTCCCCTCTCCCGCTAGATAGCGGGTGTATCTAGATTCGGCCTCGGCCCTAGTGGTGTACCCTTTGTAACTGTTACCGCTGAATCGGTGAACCTGTCTCCGACACTCCTCCCAGTCGTTGTAGACTCCGGGAACCTTACCCTTGTACACGACATACCACGGCATCGCTATGCAGTAGCCAAACGAAACGTTAGTACCAATTCACAGACAATACATAAGCAATATATAAGTATGCAACAGAACGATCGGAAGAGAAAAGCAAAACATTAATAGCATCGATTACATCTAAGTTGAACGACTCTCGAAACCAAAGAGACATACTACAAGTTCATTAAAGTTTAATTACAACATGAACCAATCGATGTTTCAGAACTAGACACAGCATCACTGCTTTCGACTCGACTCAAGGGACCGGAGCGTGGATGAAGCCGTCGTCTATCATGGGAGTCATGAAACAACAGGCGTTGTCAGCCTGCATTTGTAGGATTGTGTCGATGTCACTGTTGGACGGTTGATTTCTGAGGTAGAACTGCCCCGAGGTACGAAGGACATCTTGATGGATGATTTCCGCAAACTCCGACTGGATGCAAAAGAATTCTTGTCTGATGTCCGCGTCCTGGATTGCCGACACGCTCGCGGCCGAATCTTTGAGTCTACTCGGTAGCAGAAGTTGATGATGGTCCCGTACGATCGCCCGCATGTGATGGATGGCGTAGTAGGCACCCTTCTGACCGCCAGGCGGCTGCTTGACGCAGCAGAACGTCGTATTGTGAGAGAACACGTGCTTGCCATACTTACGAATAGGCCTGGTGAAGGTGCCTCCAGATTTGACATAGCCGGGGAGAACATCATCAAGAACCTTCTTGACATTTGGGTAGTCTACGTTCGACTGACGGTCCGGGTCGGAATACGTGGCCATGGAATATTTGGGGCTTAGGAGGATGAGCGTGCAACGTGTGTCACTGCAGAAAACACGGAATGTTAAAAGAAAAACGATCGAAATCTAAGAATTCATATGTTACGGGGCGGTTGAGGGGAGGACTTACTCGGGAAAGTAAGGCACGAGGAAGTTATCCTTATCTTGGTTTGTCAGAATGACGCCTTCGAGGTAAGAACTCGCGACTTGCCGTTCCCCAGCGCTGCCCAAGATTTTGGCACGCATGTAGAAGGGGTCGACTATCACGATGTCCGGGGTCTTTTCACGAATGATCCGCATCTCCATACTCAGCGAAAATAGCCGAACGAAGGTGTAGTGCAGCGGATGAAGGTTCAACATAGCGTGGATGTCATCACCGCAGGACGATCATACCCCCGATGGAGTTATCCACAAAGCCCTTGCCCTCTGGCACCTTGGCCGCGAAAACCGGGTATGCCACATCCTTCTCTCTGAGACGCCGCTTCTCCAAAGAAAGAACACTGTCATGCAGACTCCGCATAGCACCGGTTGCAGCATCGAGCATATTTCTCGGTAGCATCGGCCTAGCCGCCACATGCACCCTCCTTGAGATATCCTCAGGTGAAGGTGGCCCGTCCTGAGCACGGATCGTACTCGGTGCCGGCTGGCCCGCACCCTTGTTAGTCTTTCTTTTGCGTGCCTTCTTCTTCTTCTCCTGTAATGGGACCGAGTTCTGCTCACAGACCGCCTTCTTGAGTGTGTTGGGGCTGATAATATTTCGCACCTCGCCTATCTGAGGATTGGTGAAGTCGGCAGCTGGAGGCGTCTCCTGAGAGCTGAACGGCAGACGGCGCCTGTTGCAACTTGGCTTCTCCACGGTACCAGCTAGATCGCGCACGTCTTTTGTTGGGTTGGGTTCTTGAGAAGGAGGCCCATGAAGTCGCCACCGTACCCATGATCGGCAAAGTACTGATCGACGTTGGCAAATGTATCGTCGTCGTCGTTCTGATCCTGTGCCATATGCATGTTTGGATCTAGTGGCATAGGGATGTCCGGCACCGTTGCGGCGGTCTTGCCATGGGGCCGACTTGGCGCCAGCACGACTGGCGGTGTTGTCTTTGGGGTGGTGTCCCCCGCCCCCAAACGAATCTGGCTCTTCGGCCAAAGCAGGCGCCAGCTCAGGCAGACGCTGAGGGTCATCACGTCATCATCGTCGGCCCCGACGGGGCGAATCGGAGGTAACAACTCGTCGCAGCCTGGCAGCACCCGAACCAGTTGAACCCTAAACAAGTTGGGTGGCATCTGGGTACCGTGGAACAAGGGGTTGCCCGGTTGAACGATTTTTCCCTTGGCGACATTGACCAACTCGTTGTTCACAAAGTGCAGGAGAGTGCACGGAACGTCGGCGGCGCCCTGCGAAAACATGTAGGGCGTCAGGGATGCCCAGTCAAAGGCAATGAGATGAAGTCCTTGGCCGAGAGAGGCTCAATTAGTTACCGTGATGATGGCATCGAGCTCGGCTAATGTCGAGGCACCGCCAATGGCGGGCGTGCAGTTGACGGAGGGGCCGCTTGTTGCAGAGGTGCCGGCCGGCGTACACCCGGGTGCATTAAGCTCCCGTGCCGGCGTCGGAGACACCAATGCCGCCTCCGCCGGAGACATCAATGGCCCCGCCATCGCGTTCTGCGAGTTGCTGGCCGTGAAGCCAGGAATCGGGGGCGGCCCCTGTTGGCCGCCCGCAATCCACGCACTAATCCCCTGGATCAAGGTAGGCACAATGGCGGTGATCGTCGCTCCGAGTTGTTGTTGCACTTGCTCTTGGACAATCTCTGAAATCCACGCCACCTGTGCCCTGAGTTCTTGAACCTCGCGCGCCTGGCTTTCCGAGCTGGTCTTTTTCTCCTTTCGCCCACCAGTGTTATAGTATGACGACCATTTTGTCGACAAGCCTTTGCCGGCCACACGACCAGCTGACGTCGGCTTACTGAGCTTATCCTTGTTCTTCATTACATTCAACGCCCTATTTAGAGTGGTGTCCCAAGGGTTGCTCTTAGTCGACCCCGCGCTACTGCTTTTAGTCGCCTGCGGAAGGAATGTGAACCATTTAGAAATTTGGCTTCATTAATTAGAATGCAACCATATGGAGCTAATTACGCGGGGGTGTATTCCTTACCAGAACAAGCTCAAGCGCCCTGGTCTTCGGATCTGTGGTAAGCTCCTTTGTTTTCGGGTCCTTCTTGTACCGGGCCCTGACAAAGTTCCTGGTCTACTTGTCACCGTATTTATCGAAGAGGGGCGGTAGGCCTTGCTCGGCACGGTCCGCCTCCTCCTTGTCCCATATAGGCTCCGCCACTCTGTAACCGTCGGGACCGAGTGTGTGTTCCCCTAAGTTCAGCTCCCGCATTTCTTTCCCCCACTTACTTGATTCGGAGTTTGCGGTGCTCGAGCAATTGATCTTGAAGTCGTTGTAGTCATCTTCGGTGATCGAAGGATTTTTCTCCTTGATCTTCTCATAACTCTCACCTTTCTCGATCATTCTCTTCACATTGCTTTTCCAAGTAGACAGGGCCTTGCTCATCTTCGTGAGGGCAGCATTGTTCACTTTATTCCCTTTGAGGCTTGTGTTTTCAAATTCAGCGGGGAACTTGTATCGTTCGTGCAGCTTCGTGAAGAGGAGGTTGCGCAAATTCCCTTGGTCAGGATGCCTCAGGTTCTCGGTGTTGATCGAGACGATGCTCCGGAGAATGCACCCGAGATGAAGCGAGTACCCCTTGACTATTCGTTCGGGCGCCGTTGGATTCCCGTCGGAGCCCACTTCAGTAACTTCCTCCTTGAGGGTGCGGAGCACGGTCGGGCGCCGGTCCTTCCGTTGCCTCTTCGGTTGGCTGCCATCTGTGCGTGCGCCACCATCATCAGTGGTGGCATCCTCGGCGGCACCATCAGTGGTGGCATCAGTGGGGTCATCCTCGGTGGTACCATCAGTGGTCTCAGGATCGGTGGGGAAGGCGGTGTCCTCATACAAGTGAGGTTGTTCCTCCATCTCCTGGGACAGCTCCCAGAATGCCTTCACGCCTGAAACCCCGGCCTCATCGTTGTTGGCCATGTTTCTCTCTAAATAGGAACAAAGTTTGGTCAAAAAGTTGGTTATTGTCAAGGAACAAGATCTCTAAGTTGACCAAATAACCTAATTCTCGAGGAATGTCGCCAAAAAGTTGGTTATTGTCAAGGAACAATTGAGAGATGTTTGTGATATTGCCTAGGTGTTTTGGGATAGAACCTATTAGTGTGTTGTTGCTAAGGTCCAAGTCCACATTCTCAGGGTAACCTAGTTCTTGAGGGGTGTGTCTAGAAATTTGGTTGCTGCAAAGATACAAGGTTGTGAGTTTGGTCAAATTGCCTATGATGTTTGTGATATTGCCTTGGATCTTGAAGGCACTGTTGCATGATGCAGTGGTACAGCCAGCATGGGACCTCATCTTTTGCAGGCTAATTTTCTAGATTGTAACACTTGGATTTGTGCACAAGCTAAACTAGCTAAGACAGTAGCTTCCTTGCAACCCACAAAAGACAAAGGAAAAGCGGTGAAAAGGGGGAGATGGTTAGCTTTGATGAGCAGGCAACATCTTCCTAACCCCCTTCTTCTTGTCTCCTCTCACTATCTCTCTCACACACATGGCAAGCAAGGGTGTCTGAGTGTGTGAAAAAAATACTAAACTAATCCAACCACTAAAGCAAATTAATTTTTATTTCGGTTGAGAATCGGGCACCTTCTAGGTCAAGAAAATTGGGCATGACCTTTGCTAATTTTCTTGACCTAGGAGTGCCCCATTTCTCAACTGAAACGGAAATTAATCAACGTTTCAGGAGAAAGGGGTCATTTTAGAAGATCACAAGTAGCAGCAGCATCACTTGACAAAATCACAACTAGCAGCAGCATCACAAGTAGTACAGCAGCAACATCATCACAAGTAGTACAGCAGCAGCAGCAGCATCATCACAAGTAATACACTTAGCTACCAGTTCAGAAATACAGCTAAGATAAGATCATCACCACATTTTAGAAACATAGCTCATCATTTTCATTCTTGCAAATAAGATCATCGCCACATTTCAGAAATACAGCTTCATAGGTTGTTCTCTGTATGCAAGCAGTAGACCATATATATGTGACATTTTCATCTCTCATTAGCGCTAAGATCTAACGTCTATTTTTGCTCATGCTGATTACTCACTTCAAAATAGGTTGCTTAGTAGTACAAAACAACACACACCAAGCTCCATCAAAAACAGAATAAAAAATGGCCATGTCATGCTTGGCAATAGCACAAGTGACATGAAAATTCAGGAGTAGGAGATCACAAAAGTACAGTCCACAGGTTACTCCAAGTTTCTGAATTTTCAGTAAATTTTCTGTAAGAAAAGAACTAAAAGAAAAGAAATCCTAGGGTTAAAAAATCTGGAGCAAGTCCTAGCAGAACCACAAAATGTTCATCTACTCAAATTAATGTCCAAACAGTGTCATATCTGAAATTAACCTGTCATGTTCACTGCTCAAACATGAAGTACCAGCAACCTTCAACAAGAAGTACTCAAACTGTCAAACATGAAGTACAAGCAACCTGCTATGTTAGGAGTACAAGAAGGATCCTGCTGCTGCTCCAAACAGCACTGGGAAACAGACATACTCCAATAGTTGATTGCGTGGTGGTGTTTAGGGATGGAATGCACAAAAATTGCAGGTGGCTCGGCCTACCAGAACCATTGAAACGTAGTGAAACCCGCCCTGACATCGGTCAGTCCCGTGCACAGCACAGACACGTATGCACGCTGCTATGCTAGTGTCCTAGCGCCAACGAGGACACCAAGCAGATAAAATCACCAACGGTTGTCGCAGTTTAGTTTGATTGCACATAGCAACAGCAAGCAAGCAGCGGCGCAACAAGCAAGCAGTAGTTCATTGTGCACATATAAAGAAGCAGCGGCGCAACAAGCAAGAGCAGCAGCAGTGCAAGAGCAGCGGCGACGGCAAGAGCAACAGGAAGCAAAAGCAGCAGCGGCAGCGGCGCTATAGGCAGAAGCAGTAGCAAGCGAGCAGCAGAAGCAGAGTAGCAGCAACGGGCGCGCGCGAGGCGCAGCCAGGAGATGGTGTGGGCGGCTACGGGCGACGACAGGCACGGTGGGGGCGCAGTGCAGCAGCGGCAGCAGGTCAACATGGCAGCGACGAATCGAGGCGAAGTAAAGGGGGATCCGGAGGAGAAGCTCACCACGAAGTTGGGGACGTGGTCGGGGAGGCCGGGGACGGACCTGAGCGGCGGCAAACGGCGATGAACGACGACGATGTACAACGACGGGGCCACGCCCAGGAAGACACGGCGGGAGGTGGATGCTGCTCCTCGGTGAGGTGGACGCACTGCTGCTTCTCCTTGTCGGCGGGGGGGTCGGCGGCGGCGGTGGAGAGCGGTCACGGGGAGCGCGGGAAGGCTCGCGCCGCCGTCCGTCCGAGGAGGTCGCGGGCTCGAGGGGGAGGAAGGGGAGAGGGAGGCGGCGGGGGCGCGTGGGCGGCTGCGGCGCAGTGGGTCGGGGCAGCGGCGGCGGCGGCGCAGTGGAGGGAGGGACGAGGGAAGGAGCGGCGTGGTGGATCGAGGGAGAGGGAACTGGCGAGGGGGAGAGGGAAGGGGGGATCGGGCGAAGGGGGAGAGGGAAGGGGGGATCGGGCACAATACTAATGGCGCACCACCCCTCGGTGCGCCATAAGTACATCCATACTAATGGCGCACCTCACCGTGGTGCGCCATTACTATTTTTTTTATTTCTGCTCGAGCCAACAGGTTATCTTCCACTTGACCTGATCCACACCAAGTTCCCTCTACTAGCTCGACTGGTCAGTAGCCAGTTCTCACACCAGGAGGTCCTGTGTCCGATTCCCAGGCTCCACAAATTTTTTTATGCATTTAAAATGTTGTTTGATACTTATTTGTGTTTAAATATGTTCAAACTTGTTTAAATCATAACAGTAATATTTTTTTATAAGACAGTAATATTTTTTTAAAAAATATCATCAAAGAGTAATGCCGGTGGAGCGGGGGAGGGTGCGCGGGGTGCGGGGGGTCGGCGGCGGCGGTTGAGTAGGGGAGGGGTGCGGGGGGTCGGCGGCGGCGGTTGAGTAGGGGAATCGAGGGTGCGGGGGGTCGGCGGTGGCCGGTGGACCAGGGGTGCTCGGCGGCGAGGGGGACCGGATCTGGCGAGGTGGGATAGCGATCGAGATGGAGGGGGATCGAGATCGAGTGTCCATGAAATTTAAAAATATTCATGATAGTTCAAAAAGTGCCCATGAAATTCAATCGAGAAATGAAGGCTACGATTTAAATACAATCGATCTTAGCTAGCTATCTGTTCACAATCTTCTTGCCCTTCTTTTTCGCAAATGGAGTTCTTTTGTGGAACGGACGTCCTTTAGGTAGGGTGGTCCTGCTTCTTCTTGTGGTGTATGCTGCTACTTCATCATCGTCGTCATGTTCGATCCTCGGGTCGCCATACTTGTCGAAGTCTTGCTCATTGGCTACTCCATCCATTCCGATGATCTTCCTTTTGCCTCTCCTCACGACAACACGACTGGGCTTTGACGGGTCGGTAATGAAGAAGCATTGGTCCACTTGGGAAGCCAGTACCCATGGCTCATTTTTCGCGGTGACGTTTGCGCCCGCGGTCTTGGATTTGGCTTCGGGTATAACCATGGTGGTGAAATACTGGTCTTCTTTTAGGACGCTCTTGGACCATCTGACACGGAACATCGGGACCTTCTCTCCAGCGTAGCTCAGCTCCTAGATCTCCTCGATCCTTCCGTAGTATCTGTCCTTGTCTTTACCGGTGTAGGATTCCATCGTTACCCCGGAGTTCTGATAACCATCGCTCTTCATGTCCTTGGCCTCGATGTAGAATGTGTAGCCGTTGATATCGTACGCCTCATAGGTCATCAGGTTGTGCTCGGCGCCCTGTGACAAGGCGAATATGAGTTGTTCTTCCGCGGAAGAATCCTCATGTAAAGGGTACGACAGAAGCTTCTGCTTGAACCAACGCGTGAAACATGAGTTGTGCTCTTTGAGTATATCTCCGTCCGTCCTCTGTTGGCCTCGGTCATTGTACGTCTTCTTAATAAAGGTTTAGTGCTCTACCACCCAAGGATCGACCACGTCTATGTGTTGTAGCGTGACTAGGTTTGCTCTTTCAAAGTCGGCGAGTCGACCCTCGAAGTCGACATGCATTTCGCAATGACCCTCACGGTGACCCCATCCAGCGAGCCTGCCGAGGTGCCTGTTGACGGGCAGACCAACAGGGTTCTCGATGCCTAGATAATTCGTGCAGTAGGAGATGCACTCTTCGGTCAGAAAGCCCCTGGCTATGCTTCCCTCTGGACGTGACATGTTGCGAACGTATCCTTTGATGACACCATTCATCCTTTTGAACGGCATCATGCTGTGCAGGAACGTCGGCCCGAGTTGGATAATATCGTCCACGATATGGACCAGCAGATGCACCATAATGTCGAAGAATGCGGGCGGGAAGTACATCTCAAGCTCGCATAGTATCACCACGATCTCTTCCTGTAGCCTTCTGAGTTGCCTCACGCCAAACAGACTTCCGAGAGATGACGTCGAAAAAGTTGCATAGGCCAAATAGGGTTTCACGGACATGCGCATCCATGATCCCATGGATTGCAACTGGAAGTATCTGCGTCATCAGCACGTGACAGTCGTGAGACTTCATCCCGCTGAACTTCAGCTTCGTTGGGTCTAGGTATCTGCTTATCTTCTCCGCATAACCGTAAGGAAGTTTTACTCCTACGAGGCAGGTGAAAAACTGCTCGATCTCCTCCTGACTTAGAGTGAAGCACGCGGGAGGGTAGTCATTTCCGGTCTTCTTGGCCTTTTTGCCTTTGCGACGACTTTCCGTGTCCTGCTTCGCCTCATCATCATCATCATCATTATCATCATCATCATGATCATCATATATAGCGTGAAGCTCCTGCCTGATGCCCATTGATTTCAAGTCTGCCCTTACTTTCGGCCCATCTTTGGTCCTCTCTGGCATGTTGAGCAGGGTACCAAGCAGACTCTCGCACACGTTCTTCGTGATATGCATGACATCAAGGCTGTGAGGCACACGGTGGATCTTCCAGTACGGCAAGTCCTAGAAAACAGACCTCGTTTTCCATACCTTCAGCAGCGGCTCTGGCGCCTTTCGCTTCTCTCCCGGCTCTGGCGCCTTTTGCTTTTTTCCCGGCAGTGGACAGTCTTTCCAATTTTTCAACAGCTCGTATATTTCCTCGCCGCTCCTCGTACGCGGGCGTCCTTGGGGTTCGGTTTCACCATCGAACAGATCCTTGCGTTTTCTCCACGGGTCATCGTCGCGAAGCCACCTTCGATGTCCCATGAACACGGTTTTCGAAGACCCGGGATCTCTATCTAGCTGGCGATACATTGTGTCATCCATGCACCTGACGCATCCAGAAAATTCGTGGACCACCTGCCCTGCGACATATCCGTAACCGAGATAGTCATGCACCGTCGTGAGCAGCGCGGCTCTCATAGGGAAATATTCTTTCTCTGCGGCGTCCCACGTATTGGCTGGCGTTTTCCACAGGGTTTCAAGCTCCTCTTTCAGCAGCCCCAGATACAGATTGATGTCGTTCCCTGGTTGTTTCGGTCCTTCAATTAGCATACTCATGTGAATGTACTTCCTCTTCATGCACAACCAGGGGGGAAGGTTGTACATCCACACAAACATAGGCCAGGTGCTGTGTGTGCTTCTCTGGCTGCCAAACGGATTGACTCCATCGGTGCTCGCGCCCAGCACGATGTTCCTTGGATCGTTCCCAAATTCTGGGTCTTCGAAGTTCAACGCTTGCCACTGGCTCGGATTCTTAGGGTGACTCAACATCTTGTCTTTTTTATCTATCTCCGGATCATTTGCGTCATCTTCTCGCTTCTTCTCCTCCCTATCCGCGTGCCAACGCAGGAGCTTTGCTACCTTAGGGTCCGCGAAATACCGCTGCAGACGAGGAGTGATCGTAAAGTACCACACCACTTTTCGAGGAGCTTTCTTCCTCTTCTTGTATCGAGTGACGCCGCACACCAGACATATGGTAGACTCCGCGTGCTCGTCCCGATAAATGATGCAATTGTTCATGCACACATTGTATTTCACGTGCGGTAAATCCAGAGGACACATGATTTTCTTCGCCTCCTCCAAACTGGTCGGGCACTTGTTCCCCTTGGGAAGACGTTCGTGCCAGAATGACATGTTCTCGTCGAAGCATGCGTCGGTCATTTTGTGTTTTACCTTCATCTCCAGAGCCATGAGCGTTACTTTCAGGCGGGTATCCTCGGGCCTGCATCATTCATACAATGGAGTAACCGCGTCTAACTCAAGTTGGTCCATCTTGGCTTTCTCTCGGGCGGCAGCTCTTGCGTTATCCGTCTGCTTGAGAAGCAGCTCTTGAATATGAGGGTCCTGCACCCAGCCCATCAATGGTCCAGCGTCGTCTGCTCCGCCGGCATCATCATCTTCATGATCATGCCCGTCGTCTGCTCTGGCATCTTCCTCATCATCATGTCCTGCATCTTCTACATGATGACTGTGTACAGCATCACCGTCGTGATCATCTCCTGGGGATTCTTCGTCTTCTCGCCTGCCCGAGCCATGGTGGTTGTCTTGCTGCCCTTCCTCATTTCTTGCCCGGCCCCCATGGATGACTTCGTAGTCATCTTCATCACCTTGCCACCGATAGCCATCCATGAAACCACGCAAGAGCAGGTGGTCCCGCACCTGCCCGGATTCCGGGTCCGCAATAAGGCTCTTCAGCTTGCATCTTTGACACGGACATCTTATCTCCGTCTCGTTCTTTTGAAGCATCTCGGCCTTCGCGGACCTCAAAAACCTATTCACGATGCCTTCGGTCATCATGCGGACCATGGTCGCCTGCGGGGTAGAGCAAAACGATATTTTAGAACCAAGAAAAAATTTGGCATGACTTTTCCTAAAAATAGGACCAAAAAGAATGCTTAATGCCAAAATTCTCGCCGAAACGGAAATGAATCAACATTCCGGCAAAATATTGGCAACTATCGCATTTCAAATACCGGTACACCTCCAAACACAAACACATATGCAACACCACAAACATATGCAACACCACGAACATACATAGATCTAGCTAGGCCATAAAAAGTGCATGTGCACATTGTTGTAGGGAGAACAACATAAATATAGCTTCCCCCCTTACTTACCTATCAAAACAAGGTAATTTAACCACTTAAATTGAATGAATCTATGGTGGAAATGAGGTGAAAAAGAGGAGGCACCCGAGACAAGGAGGAGGTGGAGAGAATGAAGTGGGAAGAAAGTGAGTGTGGGTAGGAGAGGCTGTCCAAAATATCTTGTTGCTGCCCATTAGTAATGGCGCACCAACTATAAATGCGCTATTAGTAATCCAGGTTACTAATGGCGCACCTTCTGTTGGTGCGCCATTAGTAGTTTTGCAAAAAAAACATATTAATGGCGCACTGTCCCACGATGCGCCATTACTAGTTTAAACTAGTAATGGCGCATGGTGGAACAGTGCGCCATTAGTAGTTTTGCAAAAAAGGAATAAAAAATATAATAAAAAAACAACATTAGTGGCGCACTTTCCGACAGGTGCGCCATTACTAGTTACAACTAGTAATGGCGCACTGTGTCTGGATGCGCCATTAGTATGTTTGGACAGGCGCACTAGTTTAAAAAAATATTTGATACTAATGGCGCACCATGGGCCTGGTGCGCCATTAGTAGTTTCAACTCTAATGGCGTATCAGAAGGTGGTGCGCCATATACTAATGACGCACCGCTTGTCTGGTGCGCCATTAGTGTCAATTCCATCTATAACCCTTTTTCTAGTAGTGGGTGGGCGCGGGACGACTACCTCCGCGACGAGATGGTCCGGCAGCGCCGGGCCCTGGAGGAGATCGCCGCCCGCAAGCGTGGGCGCGAGGACGAGCACGGCGTCGTGGTCCTCGACAGCGACGACGACGACGCCCCCGGACCGTCCAACCCGCCGCGCCAACCGGGGGAGGGATGCAGCAGGGACGGCGGAAGCACAGGCGGGGGCGGCGACGACGACGACGGCGGCGGTGACTACACGCGGTTCTACAACCTCCTCGGCATGTAAAACCGCGTGGACGGGCGGCGAGGCGGGCGGCGAGGGAGACGGCGGGGGTAGCCCGCGGAAGTTTTTTTCTTTTTTGTAAAATATGTTTAAGTTCAAACGAACTCGCCGATGTTTGCGTTAAATTTGAGTCGTTTTTGCACCGTTTTTGACTTTTTTTGACTAACCATGGGCGCCGCGACTGGGGGGCATCACGTCCCCAGTGCGCGGTTTAACGCCGGCGCGCCCCTAGGGTGCGATTTTTTGCCCCTCCTGGGGGGTCAACGGCTGGAGATGCCCTTAAGCGAGCGGTTCGCAGACGGCCCAGGGCCAGTCGGGCCTGTGTGTGCTTGAAGTCCTTGTGCAACGGGCCGTGCAGCTGGGCAGGCCAGCAGGCGCGGGAGGCTCCTCGGAAAAGCTAGCTGGCTGCGTGAGCTGAGGCCTAGGCCCAAGGAAAAACTGCAAATGCAAGTCAGATTTGTTTTTGGATGAAAAAAAGAGGTCCCAATAGAGGTTGATACGGTGCTTAAGGGCCACTAGCAAATCAGGGTGCTTCTGGTGCATGGCATGAGCATCAATGTGGCCAGTTTTTTTATAAATGTTGATGGTTAAACAAGTTTCACACCGGAGATGACATGTGGGTTCCGATGATCATGTCTAGAACACGTCTAGAACATGTCGCAGATGATCATGTTCTACATGGGCATCAAGCAATGCATTGTAATGTGATGGGATAATATGGCGTAAGATGGAGCACGGTTGTAGTCAAACAAGTTTGGATGGGCCGGACTTAACAGGCTGATGGATCGACAGGGATGTCAGTCAGTATAGAAGACATATGAGTGTAGTGCTGATGGTGACCGACTTATGGGGCGTGTAAACACGTGGCGCGGGTCTGAGGACTTACATGCGTAAACATGGTGATTGCACGGGGTTGATTTGAGATGGTGCACATATGGGAGATTGAAATGGACAGGGCGCGGAGTAGTATGGCTAGCTATTTGGAGTCATGTTGAAGATTGGTGGAGTTGGAGTCTAATGGAAGACTTCCCTTGCCTGATGGAGGGGCTACGACATAAGAGCTCCGAGAGTTGAAGCCTAATTCAATGGGAAGGCGAGAGACACGTGGTTCAGACTGTGGCTCAATGGTCTGATGGAAACGTGATAGTCGGCATCATTTGCGATGACAGATGGTTCTTTGCAGTAGGGGTAGAGGCGGTGTGTGATAGCTACCCAGGAGACTTGGCCAGGATAGCAGAGGCTCGACGCGGTGATAGCGGCGAATCGTGGGGTAACCACGGGACATGGTGACAAATCAAGGCACTGGTGACAAATGTGATCGGACAAAGTGTGCAGAGGATGCTGAAGCAGAGTTGGCGCATACCAGGTTCATGTTGGTGACTACATCTATAGAGCTTGACGTTTTAGTTGGATGGGAGTTGAACATGGAAAATCTAAGAAAGTGGGAGCAAACTTTACTTGGAGATCGCAAAGATGAGTTCAGACGCATCCAAGTGAATTGTTTAACCATCCTCAACAAGGATGTCATCGACCATGCCAGGGTTTTCAACGGCGGCGAACCTACCGGCCTGAAGGAGATGCAAGCTGCATTAAGCAACATGATCTCGATGCTGATGGTCCGGTCTCCCTTACGGATATGGTAAAGTACTTAAACGATCCTTATTATGATGATGCATTATAAAAAGGAGAGTAGCAGCTAGATATGCTATTGTGGTTCTATAGTGACTACTCAACTACCGTTGTTCTGTTTCAAAACTTGTCTGGCTAGCTATCTTAATTAAGTACTCCGTTAAATAATTCATAATTGCTGTCCATGTCTTTTAATTAACTTAAACAGTTTCCTAATTATGGCATGCAAGCTTCGTTTTATATGTACATCGATAATCAAAAACGATGATGTCATAGCAGTGTTTTATTGCTACCTTCAAACTAGGTAATGGCGGTGGAGACCGGAGAAAATACAATGCCTCTAACTTTTTGACTAGTTTGTGGCGTCAAAATATGTCGAACGCCAGCTATACATATGACATTGTTTTCGTGCAGGTAGGTCCAACGTCATCAGTATATATGATACTACTGACATGGGCATCTAATGCCACTAATTTCTAACACTGGCTCCATACTGATGGTGTAGGGCTCAAACGTCACCAATGCCGTTTTTGCAATGCCACAACTAGGCTTTTCTGCACTAGGGATATAATACCACTCCCTCTGTCCCATATCTTGCAAAATGATCTTATATTATGGGTCAGAGAGCGTAGATGATTACCCATGTGTTGCCACAAAACAAATCAAAAATTCTAATTCAGAAATGTGTATTGTACTTGACAATAGTGACAAGTATCCACACTCCCACCTTCATTCAGAGCTGCATTAGATCTGTGCATATCTAGTAGTATATGATGGATAAACAATAGAAATGACATCAAAATACCTACTTCAAAGTCCTATGAACAATACCTCTGGGTGCAAAACAACTACTTGTCGCCGCTGCCGCCCTCAGGTGCTCAATACTTACTTGAAAGTTCCATATTTTCTTTTCTAAACCACCACACATGTCTTCTTCTTACGAACATATTCATAAAATAAATAAATAAAATATCACTAGATTCATAAATAATGTTCATATTTGTTTATGAACTTTGTCAAAAGCTTACTAAGTTTGAGTAAAAATATCTTATATATGCACTATAATTTGGCGAGGTGGGAGTACCATTCATTTTGAAATGTATATCAGTTCAAAAATGTCAGAAAAATAAAATTTGGATGGCAATTACTATTTGTGAAATTCATGCCTGTAGAAGAAGGAAACCCCGAGCTGTGAGCTGGCTTGACCCGCCTGGGTCAGGTCCGTGGACCGCGGACCTGTGTCGTCAGTGTCTCTGCAGTTGGCTTCCTTCCCCCACATGCCTCGCATCTCCTTTTTTGTCATCTCATCTCAAAAGAAAACCCTCTCTCTCACTCTCCAGCCTCCGCCACCCCCACCGCCGTCGCAGCGCCGCCCGCTCGAGCGGCGATCTTCCTCCTCTCGGTAAGCTCTAATATTCTCCGAGCAACCCTACCCACCTGATCTAGCTCCGAGTCCGATGGCGAGAGAGACGGTATTCTTGAGAGCCCTGCTGCCCTAGTGTAGGCTACCGAGATGCATCTGCCGCTCCCCTGCTCTTGCAACGCCCTCGAACTCCCTGCCCGTATTTCCTCAAAAACAGCCATGCTGCTTTGGTTGTGATGCTCGTGTTTCTCACGGTAGTTGGTGCACCACTGCTTGATTTTTTATAATGAACGTAACCGATTTTCACCTCTCGGATCTACCGCCATGCAATTGTTTCCATATGGATTGGGTGAATTCTAGCCTGTATAGATCCTACTGTCAGTGTCAGGTACGATCATCATGGACCTACTGTCAGTGTCAGGTAGGTTCGTCATTGAATTTGTTGCTAATCTTATATCAACTTATATCTTAGTTGATCTTAGGATTATAATTGTCCATCATTTCTTCTCCATGAAGAAACTCTTCATCTAGAGATCGATGGAGTATATATCATATCAGATACATAGGAGTTTTCGTTTTAAAAGAAGATACATACGAGTTCTTGTTACATGTGTGTCCTCATACAACAGAATCTACTAAGTTGAACCACTTGGCATGAGTGGTAAGCTATATAAAAAACAAAGAATCTACTAAGTTGGACACTTCATAAACAGCGAAGATAGTCCAAAATTGTTATATGTGTTGGCCAGCCTTTGTGACTAGATTTCTCTTGTTGCTTGGACGACCTACCTGTTGCAAGTGTTGACGTTTTTGTGTAAATAAAAACTGGACTAAAGCATCTGCATGCTGTTAACTTTGTTTTTGACCTGAAACAGTTGGGGCGTCCCCTATGGTGTTTTCTATTTTATATAGGTGAAACAAAGTTACATAGTTACAAAGGTCAAAGGGCCCAAGCTAATGCAAAGTAGTCAACCAAGCAGACAGTAGAGCTTGAAGGTGGGCTTAACCCTATGACCAGTAAGACCAATATCTCTCTGATTTCGGATTAAGATCGATGCCTTGTAGGGTAGCAACTCTGAAGGTTGCACTAGCTTGCTAGCTTCTGTAACGGTGAGTCTTGTTGGCTGATTTGCCATTTGCCGGCCGCCACCTTCCCCCGCCCATCCCCGGCACGCGGACCGGAACCGGCCCCTCCTTCCCCTCCCCCTTTTCCGCCCTTGCGCCGCCTCCCTGGGAGGCGGCCTGGGCGGCTCCCACGCCTCTGCTCTCAGCCTCGCTTCCCACATCCTCTCCCCTGCCGTCGCCAGAGGGCTCCCCCTGCCCCGACCCGGTGGTGCCGGTGGCGGCGGGATCTCCTCTCCTCGTGCGCTCGTCCTCCTGTCCTGGGGCGGCGGCGGTGTCGCTTGGCTTGGTAGCGGTCCGGTGACCCGGCGGGGTGGCCGGCGACAGACGTGGTGGCGGCGGGGCTGCGTGGTGGCGCGGGGTGGCTGGCGGCGCGTCCCCGACTTAGGTCTGGGCCTTGCGGGCCCCATCTGGGTCTTAGCGGGCCGGTCCCTAGCGTGGCTTCATTGTCTTCTATGTGGTGAGGTAGAGGAGCAGCTCGGACCAGGGGCGGCGATGCCGACGTCGTGCCTGCTGCAGCGCGAAGGCGGGAGCTTTATGGGCCTAGGAAGGCCTGGCCGGGCCTGTGGGCCCACGGGCCTGGTATGCTCCTGCTATTGCGTCTGGTCGGCTACCATTGCTGACGGTGGAGGTTGAGCCCTCCCGCGTGCCGACGGCGCTGCTGCTTCTAGTCCCGACTTCTCTTCTTCGGTGCGCAGACCTCACTTTTTGGTGTCATGGTGAGACGGCGTGAGAAGTTTCAAGACCATGTTGGCGCAAGGTGGTGGTCGGTTTGGTGGTGAGCTCTGGAGCACCTGATGCGATGGTTGGGATCGGGAGAAATCCCTGTCGGCATGGCCGGCACCGACGCGGTGGCGCTTGAGGGTGCCGCCAGACCTTCCAGGAGGGCGTCGGGGGCTACCCGAAACCCTTGGCAGCAGCATCGTCATCATCGCAACCCTTCTTGAAGGTGTTGATTGGTACCGGCGCTTCGGAGTCTAGGAGCTTAGTGGGAGATCTACGGTGGGCGCAGTGGGCGCAGTGGGCGCCACACTTTTTCGTTTTTTGTCGATCTGCCCTTGTCGGCATTTGTTCCTTTTGTTTTCTCTTTTGTTTTTTTGGGCGTGCATGTCTGTGTTGCTTCCGCCTCAGTACTTATCATTGGTTGTATTGGTTGGTTGATTTGTAATATAAAGCGGGGGAAAACCCTTTCTCGTCATTTGCCATTCGCCTGTACACTGTCGATACAAATTCTACCACCTCCCCTCAATCCAGCATGCCTTCTGCATTTGCCTGTGCTCGCTGTTGGTTCTATTCCATAGAAAGTGGTAGTAAGTTAATTGGGAACTTCATGTTTTCTTCCAACGTGCCGCACCTGCATCACAATGAAAAATTAAATCTTCCATTTAGCATTTAATTGGCATATCAATTACTGACTGTCACCGAGATGCCTGCGCAAAATCCTTTACTAACATGAAAATCAAATCCCTGACAGCCAGCCTGCCAGAATGTCCCCGAAGAAGCGCCTGCACTTGTCGTCCGATGGTCGCAACCCAGAAGACCACGTCGAGGAAGCAACTCCCAGTGTCTCTACCTCTGGCACGGAAGGTACGTTTGGCTGACTCCTGCTCACAATGTGCACGCGCATCACATTCTTTGTTCTGTGCGGGGTTGTTGAGTGGCTTGCGTGTTTGATGAGCTCACAGATTCCGAGGAGGAAGAGAGGGAAGTTAGTGACAGCACCACCAGCAGCAGCAGCGAGGACAGCAAAGACTACGGTGGCGGCCATTCGTTTCAGATTGACGGCGCCGACATCGACGAGTAAGTGAACTGTGAAAACCTCTCTTCCCTGCTGCTGCTTTCGTTGGGGTGCCTGTGTTCCTGATTATAATTAATGGTATTTCTGTTGCTATATATTGTGGTTGCTGCACCACTGTATGATCGATGACGTGTACCGCACCTTCAATTGTTTGCATATGGATTGGGTGAATTCTAGCCTTCTATAGATCCTTCTGTTAGTGTCAGGTAGCGGGACCTCATGGAATTTTTTGCTAACCACATCATCTTCTGCTAGATCTTAGGATTATAATTGTTCATCATTTCTTCCTGTGGAAGAAACTCTTCATCTTGAGAGATCGACGGAGTATATATCATATCAGATACATAGGAGTTATTGTTATATGCATGTCCATCTAATAAGCTAGATACTTTTTTTATAAAAAGTGTTTTGTTTATATACATAAATAAACAATAATAACAAGATAAACATCAAACATAATCCAAAAATCGTTATATATGTTTGCTAGCGTTTGTGACTAGATCTCTCTTTGTTGCTTCTATGGCCTTAATTACCTGTTGCAAGTGTTGACATTTTTGTGTAAATAAAAACTGGACTAAAGCATCTGCATGCTGTAAACTCGGTAGTGTAGCCACTCTGAAGGGCGCTCTAGCTAGCTAGCTAGCTTCTACTCCCTCCTTTCCTAAATATTTGTCTTTTTAAAGATTTCAAATGGACTGTCGCATACAGATGTATATAGACATATTTTAGAGTGTAGATTCATTCATTTTGCTCCGTATGTAGTAACTTGTTGAAATATCTAGAAAGACAAATATTTAAGAATGGAGGGAGTATAAAGGTGAGTCTTCTCGGCTGATTTGGCATTCGCCTGTACGATATCGATACCAATTCTATCACCTCCCCTCAAACCCAGCATGCCACACCCGTATCATGCCTTGACTAACATAAAAGTAAAACCTTCCATTACCAATTGCTGCTAGGCTGAGATTGTGAGCTCCCTCGTCAGCCTGCCACCAGCGCACCCATGTTCATGTTGTCAAGAAGTTCTATGGAGACGCCACGCTCTCATGGAAAATATCATTCACGACCATGCAGCCCATGTATGCTCTTCCGGTTGGGTTATCAGTTTCGTAACAGTCCACCTTTGTCTGGATTGGGAAACCCCTTCATGTTTCCTACAGTGCATTCGAAGTGTCCCCAAATTTCTTGGTCATGAATTGTCCTGTCGTGATCTCAATATATTTTTGGTTCCACTGTTGCTATCCTGACCCCCATGATTCCGATAGCTCTTGAGTTGTTTAGGTGCCTTAAATCAGTTTTGTGCAGATCATTTCTCTTATCCACGTGATAGCGTATGATTTACCTTTCATCAGCTGTCTTTCCGAAACTCTCCCCAGAACTGAAATTCAGAGCTGTTTCAGTTGATCTATCCTTGCTACTAGAATTCATAAGTAGACACATAGATCGTTATTCTTTTTTAGACAGTTTTTCTGTGTGTATGTGTCTGAGAAGTTATATACAGTGCTATTGATATAAAATGGAACTAGAAATTTATATTTAGAAAAAACGGCAGCAATATTCTATAGTAATGTACCACTAAGTTTGCCCGGGTTATAAACTTATAATACAATTTGGTGAATATATATGCTGAGACAAATAGGGGAAGTAGAGAAAAATGTTGAAGTTTGTTGCTACCCTGTGAAAAACTTATAATCAAGTAGAAGTATCACTTGATTGATAATACCATATGTTCCGTTTTACTCCCTAGCAACTCATGAGTATATATGCTGAGTGAACCACGCATGTAACATGTATATTATTCTTGATTGCTCAAGACTTAACCTTGCAGGCTAGGCTTAGTGTGGTACTTTGTTCTGTATAAATGAAGTATTTATGCAGTAGATTTCTCTTCTTGCTTCTACTGTTCTTTTATTTAAATAATGGGCTCGTGTTTTGTGTACTGTTCTACATCCTATTTTCTAACAATTGTTGATGTTTTTTTTGCTAGCTCATCTGGAATGCATATCTTTGTCAAGACCCCCACCGGCATGACAATCCGCCTCAAGGTCCACTCATCAGACATCCTGTACACCGTCAAGGCAAAGATCCAGCAGCACTACCGCCTCGTCTTTGACGGGGTGCGGCTAGAAGACAACCGTACATTGGCCCATTATGGCATCCAGCATGACTCTACGATTGACCTCCAGGAAAAGTTGCAAATCTACGTGACGAAGACGCGGGGTGGCAGGACCATCGCCCTCGAGGTCAACAGCCTAGACACCATCGGCAACGTGAAGTCCAAGATCGAAAAGATGGAGGGCTATCCCAAGGGCCAGCAATGCATCATCTTTGCCAACAAACAGCTGGAGAACGACAACCGCACCTTGGCTGACCACAACATCTGGAAGGAGTCCACCCTTCTCCTTGTCCTCCGCCCATGTAGGCCAGCAGAAAGTAGGATAATGCAGATCTTTGTCAAGAACCTGGAAGGGAAGACCCTCACCCTTGAGGTCGGGCAATCAGACACAATCAACAGCGTCAAGGTGAAGATCTACGAGAAGGACACCATTCCCCCTAGACAGCGGCGCATCATTTTTGCTGGCAATCAGCTGGAGGACCACCACACCCTGGCGGACTACAAAATTGACAGGAAATCTACCCTTCATTTGATGCTTCGCCTTTGTGGCTGCTGACCTGCATGGCCTGCCATTTAACAACCAGTTTTATTTCGCTGGAGCCTTCCTTCCAGTAGTGGTGCATTATCAGTAAACTATCATTTTAGTACTGTACATTACTATAATATATATGTATGTATGTATATGCTCAGGTATTGTTCACAGTAGAGGTGTGGTGTGTTATCAGTGAAGCTACATAGAGTTAATGTGTTGAGTAGTTCTTTTTATCCATCTATCAAGAGTCCTTGGTCTGTATTTGTCATCAGTTGATTCAAAATACAGATTGTATGCAGTTTGACCGACAAACAGCCTCCTTTCTTTACTCATCTCTTTCCTTTCCGTATACCAGTGCAGTTAATTTATTATCCATTGTTATTAGAAGTACAATTGTGTAGAGATAAGAGGAATAAAGATAGGATTATTCAAGCAAACTACATCTTGTCTTGTACTCCAAGTTTTACCCCATATTGTACTCTATATATACAGCTATGAGAGTCTGATCAATATAATAGGAGTACAATATTCATCCATCCTATAATTTCTACATGGTACCAGAACGCTAAGTCTCATGGCGCCGATCCTAGGTCACATCCATCACTTCCGCAGTGTGCCGTCCCGGTCCTCTCCCGAGGGGCGCTGCATCCAATCAATCAAAGATTTGATCGGTTATCTTAGTTATTAAGTTAGATTAGATCAATTTCAGTTTTCGAAATTCTAGTAGATTGATTATTTTTCTGTTACAAATAATCCGACGAGTCTCAAATTCAGGTTAAAGCAGTGCAGAATCAGCGGCGACTACGGCAAGACATGCGGCGGATCCGAACGAGCAGCACACACGGCCTTCCACATCGACCTCAGGTCCATCGTCACCCGCACCTACATCGACTTGCGCCCGCGGGGCAACGGCACACGCGTACTGGGTTCAATCCGATCTGCATGATGGATCTCGCGCGCTCCGCGGATCACGGGAGGGCTGTTTCTTCCGCTCCATCGACTTCACCGCTCATCCTACTACGCCGACCAGCACGCCGAAAACTATATCACGCAGATGCACCATCAAGCTTCATATACATGCACGGCACGACCAAGTGCATGCCGATGGAATCAATTGCCATACATGGGACACTCTCGTAGTAGGGCTGGAGCTGCTCTCTCTCCCGACCCCGCTCTCCCGCTAGGGTTCCTCTGCACAGCCGCCGTCCACTCCCGCCGCTGCCGGCCGCCGGGCGCGC
>NC_041384.1:734926924-734962614 GCF_002162155.2 Triticum dicoccoides | reverse complement strand
TCCCCTCCCGGTCCGGCCCCTACGCCGCCTCCCCACAAGGTGGCCGGGGCGACGCACCCCCTCCTCTCCCTCTCGGTCGTCCCCGTCCTGCCTCTCCTCCCCGCCGCCGCGTGCGGGCGCCCCTGGCTCTAGCTCGAGTGGTGGTGGCGGTGGCAGGACCTCCTGTCCCAGCGCGCGCGGCTCCCCTTCCCGAGGTAGGGGACGGCGGCGGTGCTGCTCGGCTGGGTGGTGGGCGAGGTGGTGGTGGTGGCCCTTGGAAGCGGGGCGGCGTGGTGACAGGCGGTGGCCGGCAGCGCGCCCCCGACCCCATATGGGTCCTAGCGGGCCGGCCATTGGCGTGGCTTCGACGTCCTCTGCGTGGTGCGGAGGAGGAGCAGCTCGGACTCGAGTGTGTTGGCACCGATGGCGTGCCTTCTGCAGCGTGACGGCGGGAGCTTTACGGGTATCTGCGGACCCGGTCGGGCTTGTGGGCCCATGGGCCTCGTGTGCTCTTGCTGTCGCGTCCGGTCGGTTAGCATCGTTGACGGTGGAGGTTGGGCCCTCCCGCATGCCGACGATGCTGTTGTCTTGAGTCCCGGCTCCTCTTCTTCGTTGAGCAGGCCCCATTCGCGGTATCGTGGTGAGACGACGCGGAAGCTTCAAGACCGTTTTGGCGCATAGTGGTGGTTTGTTTGGTGGCGTGCTCCAGAGTGCCCGAGGTGAAGGTTGGGATCCGGAGGAATCCCAGTCGGTCGAGCCGACACCGACGCGGTGGTGCCTGAGGGTGCTGCCGGACCTTCCTAGAGGGCGTCGGGGTACCCTTCCTCTTTCCTCGTTGCGTACTAGGGGGAAACCATTGGCAGCAACGTCATCATCGTCGCGTCCCTTATTGGAGGTGTTGAGTGGTACCAACGCCTCGGAGTATAGGAGCTTAGTGGAGGATCCTCGGTGGGCGCGGCGGTCGCGAAACTTCTTCGTTTTTTGTTGATCCGCCGGTGTCGGCATTTGTTTCTTTCCTTTTTCTCTTCCGTTTCTTTTAGGAGTGCATGTGCTGCTTCCGCCCTAGCACCTATCTGATTGTATCGGTGATGTTTGCTTTGTAATACAAAGTGAGGGGAAACCCTATTTCATCAATTGCCATACATGCATGTGGCGGGTCCATAGGCATGCTACGATCAGGCTCCAACCAGACAGCATTGGCACCGAGCTTCATCGTGGCCCGGCTCCATGCGTCTCCAGCTTCATCGACCCGCACGATCTCCAGCATCGGCATCTCACGGACGCGCCGTCAAGCAGCAGCAGTTCTACGGTACATCTACTCCAACATGGATAGGTGTAGCCAGCCGAACACATATACACCGAACCGGCCTGATGCAACTGCATGGACATCTACACCACCGATCGACACGCCGCTGCGACGCCATTGCCCACTCTTCATCAACGTGGTCCTCATCACCGTCATCGTCAACACACTACTGCCACCTCGTCGACAAGATGGACACCTAGCGTCCTCTAACAGATTTTTCTGCAAGACGCCACCTCGACGACGGCAATGACCGTGTCACGACGACGGCATTGATCGCGTCATCTACGACGGCACGACTGCATCGACACGACATCACTATAGTGACGACCCTTGCACGGCCACACGGTTCTGGAAAAACCGATGTGTGCTCCATGGGTTTCCTCCGGTCCTGGCAAAACCGGTGGACTCATTGTCGATGATACCCTCTGACATCTACATGGTGCATCGTCCACGACTGCAGCTCCGTCATCTACAACATAGTGCATTTCTTTGCGCCTCCGGCTTTGTGCGGCTTCATCATCCCTGACGGCGACTACACCATCGACCACGACTACCTTGAACACGGCTACCATGATCGGCTACCTCGACATCGACATTAATAGCTTGGTATACAGTAACTCATCGGCAACAACTCTAGTCAACAGTGTCCGTATCATCACTAGCGTCCATGCCACTTCCACTGTGATTGCGGGAGAGGATAGAGGAGAGACAAGCAAGGCACCAGAAGGGAACACAATCACCGCCTTAGGTGCCGACCTATCAAAGACGCAGTTGATGATGGCACAACGAAGAAGACGGCGAAAGCACAAGACTTCAAATTCAGCCATAATCGTCCGCTTCACTACCACTACGAGTGAGGGGGAATGTTAGAAGTACAATTGTGCAGGGATAAGAGGATAAAGCTAGGATTATTTAAGCAAACTACATCTTGTCTTGTACTCCAAGTTTCACCCCATATTGTACTCTATATATACCCCTACGAGGGTCTGATCAATACAATACAATATTCATCCATCCTATAATTTCTACATCCATGTTTTCATCTATGTCAAAATAAATTTGGGGGAATCTATGCCAAAAGTTGAAGTGATGAGGATCATAACACTTCGATTGAATGTTTTTTTACAGAGATTTATTATCGCATATTTTGAACCACAGGAATGTCGCATCGAGTTGGAATCGGGACTGCAAATCAGAGTTGGAAATCAAGTTGTCCTCGCTGTTGGAGCAGCAGGAGGAGGAGGACAGCGGTAGGAGAGGACCGGGACGATGTGTGGCGCATGAGGGGCGGAGGAGGACATGGAGGCGTTGGTCAATAGGTCCCCCTTAGCCACCATAAAGCATTGGGGGCATAGTCACCTTGCTGCGAATCATGGTGGGTGGCATGGCATTGTGGATTTGGGGGGCAGCGTTTAGGGCTTGAAGGCGGATTGGGTTTTGGGGCCGATGACGGGGTATTTATAGGAGGGGAGGCTAGAGGGCCATGGAGTGGGCCATGAATGCTTGCTCGTTAGTTCTTAGAGGAGTATGTAAGGTGGGTATGTAGGGTTTAGGCATAAAGACAGGTCATAAGAGGCTGGCGGGCGAACACCGGGCAGTGAGTGGTTGTACCGAGATCGAGATGGAACCTTTTTATATGTCAAATTAAGGAAGAGAAAAGCTAGTCTCCCTAGACAGAAGTGGCGACCCAGCTAAGCCAAAGGATAGCCAGAGATGAGAGATGTACAGGAGCGCATCATGGAAAGCAGAAAATTAATGGATGCCAGACTAGAGAGATCGGCAACCACGTCTTGATATCACAAATAAGTACCCGTGCTTTAAAAAGAAGCGTATAATTTGAGATACACGCAATGCAAACGTGGCTGAAGCTGAGCGCTTGTTACACTAAGAGTATATATAAGGTCGCACTCCATCGGTGAACTGCATGCATGCGCGCGAATGATTTTTAAAATAACTATTTGCCATATTTGCTAATTGCAGTCGATTGATTTTCAATCGGCACCCAATCAAATTTTGGACCATACAATCGCATGTTTGCAAAGTTCCTACATGATTAGAGTTGAAGAGGTAGGTTTAGGGTTTTGCGTGGGGTGGCTAACATCCAGCCTCACGTCTTAATATATAGATGATCAGAATGCAAGTATATACGTATACAAATATGTTACATTTATAATATGCTAGACCCTATTTTACATGTCCCCTCAATTTGAACTATATACAAAGATTCAGATTGGTTCTAAAGCGGTCTAGCATCTGTCGAGTAGCGGGTTTAGTAAATACATCCGCTCTGATCATCAGTTCAGATGAACCTGACTTCCAGTTTACCAACAGCTACTCGTTCTCTCACAAAATGGAAACCAATCTCAATGTGTTTGGTCCGAGCATAAACACTGGATTCGCCGTCAGGTAAGTTGCCCCTAAGTTATCACACCATAATATGAGTGTGCGCTGCCGTTTGACTCCATGTTCTGTGAGAACTGTGTCTATCCAAATGGCTTCGGCTGCGCCATTGGCCAATGCCTTATACTCTGCCTCGGTGCTAGACCTCGAGACTTTAGGCTGCTTCTTGGAACTCCAAGATATAAGATTGGGTCCAACAAATACAACAAAGTCATCAGTGGAACGCCTGTCGTCAACACAACCTGCCCAGTCTGCATCAGTGAATATACCGACTCCAGTAAATCTGGACTTACGAATCCGTAGTCCCGTGTCTAGCGTACCTTTGACATACCTCACAATACGCTTAACTGCTTCCCAATGAACCTCCATAGGCTGAGACAGGAACTGGCACACTTTGTTCAAGGCAAAGGAGATGTCTGGACGTGTCCGATACTGAAGTGCTCCAACTACACTGCGATACCTGAAAGAATCATCGGTACTCAGCAATGCACCACTATGACGCGAGAGGCTCTCGCATGTGGCAAGAGGAGTGGAAGTGGACTTACAGTTCTCCATGTTGATGCGATGAAGGAGATCAAGTGCATACTTCTTCTGCGTCAATGTCATGCCCCCTGAATGAAAGGACGCTTCTAGTCCAAGAAATTACTCCAGTCGGCCCAAGTCTTTAATGGGAAAACTCAAAGACAAAGGACTGCACAAGGCGATCCACCACAGTAGGTGTAGAACCAGCAATCACAATATCATCAACATACACCAGCATGTATATCTAGATAGCACCATGTGAAAAGAAGAAGAAGGACGCATCTGCCTTGGAGGGAACAAAACCAAGCTGTAAGAGACGCTGACACAGCCAAGCATACCAGGCACGCGGCGAATGTTTGAGCCCATAGATAGACCCCTGGAGTTTGCAGACATGAGAGGGATAACGAGCATCCTCAAAACTAGGGGGCTGCTGCATGTAGACATCTTCGGCCAAAAAACCATGGAGAAAAGCATTACTCACATCAATCTGTCGAAGACTCCACCCGCGGGAGACAGCAAGAGAGAGGACCAGACGAACCGTGGCAGGCTTCACCACAGGGCTGAAAGTATCTCCATAGTCGATCCCTTGCTGTTGAGTAAAACCACGAGCAACAAGGCGAACTTTGTGCTTGTCAACAGAACCATCCGGTCGAAGCTTGGTCTTAAAGATCCACTTGCAGCCCACAACATTAACACCAGGAGGCCGAGGCACCAACACCCATATGTGCGTATGACAAAGGGCAGCAAATTCCTCAGACATGGCGGAATGCCAAGCCGGTTCACCAAGAGCATCATGATGAGAAGTGGGTGCGGCGAAGAATGCACGCCGATGAGTGTTGTACCGCACCATGCCATTTGTGTAGGTCTTGGGCTTACGCGTATGATCGCGGTGACAGGTGACCATACTGTGCCCGGGAGCCGCATCATCGGTAGATGGTGGCGGCGAGGACGGAGACCCGACTGAAGGAAATATGCCCTAGAGGCAATAATAAAGTTATTATTCATTTCCTTATAATCATGGTAAATGTTTATTATTCATGCTGGAATTGTATTAACCGGAAACATAATACATGTGTGAATACATAGACAAACAAAGTGTCACTAGTATGCCTCTACTTGACTAGCTCGTTAATCAAAGATGGTTATGTTTCCTAACCATAAACAATGAGTTGTTATTTGATTAACGAGGTCACATCATTAGTTGAATGATCAGATTGACATGACCCATTCCATTAGCTTAGCACCCGATCGTTTAGTATGTTGCTATTGCTTTCTTCATGACTTATACATGTTCCTATGACTATGAGATTATGCAACTCCCGTTTGCCGGAGGAACACTTTGGGTGCTACCAAACGTCACAACGTAACTGGGTGATTATAAAGGAGCATTACAGGTGTCTACAAAGGTAGATGTTGGGTTGGCGTATTTCGAGATTAGGATTTGTCACTCCGATTGTCGGGGGAGGTATCTCTGGGCCCTCTCGGTAATACTCATCACATAAGCCTTGCAAGCGTTACAACTAATATGTTAGTTGTGAGATGATGTATTACAGAACGAGTAAAGAGACTTGCCGGTAACGAGATTGAACTAGGTATTGGATACCGACGATCGAATCTCGGGCAAGTAACATACCGATGACAAAGGGAACAACGTATGTTGTTATGCGGTCTGACCGATAAAGATCTTCGTAGAATATGTAGGAGCCAATATGGACATCTAGGTCCCGCTATTGGTTATTGACCGGAGACGTGTCTCGGTCATGTCTACATTGTTCTCGAACCCGTAGGGTCCGCACGCTTAAGGTTACGATGACAGTTATATTATGAGTTTATGCATTTTGATGTACCGAAGGTTGTTCAGAGTCCCGGATGTGATCACGGACATGACGAGGAGTCTCGAAATGGTCGAGACGTAAAGATTGATATATTGGAAGCCTATATTTGGATATCGGAAGTGTTCCGGGTGAAATCGGGATTTTACCGGGTTACCGGGAGGTTACCGGAACCCCCCGGGAGCCATATGGGCCTTCATGGGCCTTAGTGGAAAGGAGAAAGGGGCAGCCCAAGGTGGCTGCGCACCTCCCCCCTCCCCTAGTCCTATTAGGACTAGGAGAAGGTGGCCGGCCCCCCTCTCTCTCTTTCCCCCCTTGGGAATCCTAGTTGGAATAGGATTGGGGGGGAGTCCTACTCCCGGTAGGAGTAGGACTCCTCCTGCGCCCTCCTCCTGGCCGGCGCCCCCCCTCCCCCTTGGCTCCTTTATATACTGAGGCAGAGGCACCCCAGAAACACACAAGTTGATCCACGTGATCTATTCCTTAGCCGTGTGCGGTGCCCCCAGCCACCATATTCCTCGATAATACTGTAGCGGAGTTTAGGCGAAGCCCTGCTGCTGTAGTTCATCAAGATCGTCACCACGCCGTCGTGCTGACGGAACTCTTCCCCGACACTTTGCTGGATCGGAGTCCGGGGATCGTCATCGAGCTGAACGTGTGCTCGAACTAGGAGGTGCCGTAGTTTCGGTGCTTGATCGGTTGGATCGTGAAGACGTACGACTACTTCCTCTACGTCGCGTCAGCGCTTCCGTTGCGATCTACAAGGGTACATAGATCATACTCTCCCCTCGTTGCTATGCATCACCATGATCTTGCATGCGCGTAGGAAAATTTTGAAATTACTATGAAACCCAACAGTGGCATCAGACCCTAGGTTTTATGGTTTGATGTTATTTGCACGAGTAGAACACAAGTGAGTTGTGGACGATACAAGTCATACTGCCTACCAGCATGTCATACTTTGGTTCGGCGGTATTGTTGGACGAGACGACCCGGACCAACCTTACGCGTACGCTTACGCGAGACCGGTTCCCTCGACGTGCTTTGCACATAGATGGCTTGCGGGCGACTGTCTCTCCAACTTTAGTTGAACCGAGTGTGGCTACGCCCGGTCCTTGCGAAGGTTAAAACGGAGTCTATTTGACAAACTATCGTTGTGGTTTTGATGCGTAGGTGAGATTGGTTCTTACTTAAGCCCGTAGCAGCCACGTAAAACTTGCAACAACAAAGTAGAGGACGTCTAACTTGTTTTTACAGGGCATGTTGTGATGTGATATGGTCAAAACGTGGTGAAATATAAGTTGTTGTATGAGATGATCATGTTTTGTTATCAGCAACTGGCAAAAGCCTTATGGTTGTCTCTATATTGCATAAGATGCAAGCGCCAAATAATTGTTTTACTTTATCGCTATGCGATAGCAATAGTTGAAAGAGCAATAGTTGGCGAGACGACCGTGTGACGACACATTGATATAGATCAAGATGATGGAGATCATGGTGTCATGCCAGTGACGATAGAGATCATGACAGTACTTTGGAGATGGAGATCAAAGGCGCAAGATGATGATGGCCATATCATGTCACATATTTTGGTTGCATATGATGTTTATCTTTTATACATCTTATTTTGCTTAGTTTGACGGTAGCATTTTAAGATGATCTCTCACTAATTATCAAGAAGTGTTCTCCCTGAGTATGCAGCGTTGCCAAAGTTCGTCGTGCCCAGACACCACGTGATGATCGGGTGTGATAAGCTCTACGTCCATCTACAACGGGTGTAAGCCAGTTTTGCACACGCGGAATACTCAGGTTAAAATTGACGAGCCTAGCATATGCAGATATGGCCTCGGAACACGGAGACCGAAAGGTCGAGCGTGAATCATATAGTAGATATGATCAACATAACGATGTTCACCATTGAAAACTACTCCATCTCACGTGATGATCGGTTATGGTTTAGTTGATTTGGATCACGTGATCACTTAGAGGATTAGAGGGATGTCTATCTAAGTGGGAGTTCTTAAGTAATCTGATTAATTGAACTTAAATTTATCATGAACTTAGTCCTGGTAGTATTTTGCAAATTATGTTGTAGATCAATAGCTTGCGTTGTTGCTTTCATATGTTTATTTTGATATGTTCCTAGATAAAAATTGTGTTGAAAGATGTTAGTAGCAATGATGCGGATTAGATCCGTGATCTGAGGTTTATCCTCATTGCTGCATAGAAGAATTATGTCCTTGATGCACCGCTAGGTGACAGACCTATTGCAGGAGCAGATACAGACGTTATGAACGTTTGGCTAGCTCAAAATGATGACTACTTGATAGTTTAGTGCACCATGCTTAACGGCTTAGAATCGCGATTTCAAAGACGTTTTGAACGTCATGGACCATATGAGATGTTCCAGGAATTGAAGTTAATATTTCAAGCAAATACCCGAGTTGAGAGATATGAAGTCTCCAACATGTTCTATAGCTAAAAGATGGAGGAGAATCGCTCAACTAGTGAGCATGTGCCCAGATTGTCTGAGTACTACAATCGCTTGAATCAAGTGGGAGTTAATCTTCCAGATAAGATAGTGATTGACAGAATTCTCTAGTCACCATCACCAAGTTAGTAGAACTTCGTGATGAACTATGATATGCAAGGGATAACGGAAACGATTCCCAAGCTCTTCGTAATGCGGAAATTGACGAAGGTAGAAATCGAGAAAAACATCAAGTGTTGATGGTAGACAAGACCACTAGTTTCAAGAAAAGGGCAGAGGGAAGAAGGGGAACTTCAAGAAGAACAGCAAGCAAGTTGCTGCTCAAGTGAAGAAGCCCAAGTTTGGTCCTAAGCCTGAGACTAAGTGTTTCTACTGCAAAGGGACTGGTCACTGGAAGCGGAACTACCCCAAGTGATTGGCAGATAAGAAGGATGGCAAAGTGAACATAAGTATATTTGATATACATGTTATTGATGTGTACTTTACTAGTGTTTATAGCAACCCCTCAGTATTTGATACTAGTTCAGTTGCTAAGATTAGTAACTCGAAACGGGAGTTGCAGAATAAACAGAGACTACTTAAGGGTGAAGTGACGATGTGTGTTGAAAGTGGTTCCAAGATTGATATGATCATCATCGCACACTCCCTATACTTTCGGGATTAGTGTTGAACCTGAATAAGTGTTATTTGGTGTTTGCGTTGAGCATGAATATGATTTGATCATGTTTATTGTAATACGGTTATTCATTTAAGTAAGAGGATAAATTGTTGTTCTGTTTACATGAATAAAATCTTATATGGTTACACACCCAATGAAAATAGTTCGTTGGATCTCGATCGTAGTGATACACATAATCATAATATTGAAACCAAAAGATGCAAAGTTAATAATGATAGTGCAACTTATTTGTAGCACTTCCGTTTAGGTCATATTGGTGTAAAGCGCATGAAGAAACTCCATGCTGATGGGATTTTGGAATCACTAGATTATGAATCACTTGTTGCTTGCGAACCATGCCTTTTGGGAAAGATGACTAAAACGCCGTTCTCCGGAACAATGAAGCAAGCAACAGATTTGTTGGAGATCATACATACTGATGTATGTGGTCCGATGAATATTAAGGCTTGCAGCAGGTATCATTATTTTCTGACCTTCACAGATGATTTGAGCAGATATGGGGATATCTACTTGATGAAACATAAGTCTGAAACATTTGAACAGTTTAAAGAATTTCAGAGTGAAGTGGAAAATCATCGTGACAAGAAAATAAAAGTTTCTACGATATGATCGCGGAGGTAAAATATTTGAGTTACGAGTTTGGTCTTCAATTAAAACAATGTGGAATAGTTTCACAAACTCATGCCACATGGAACACCACAGCATAATGGTGTGTCCGGACGTCATAATCGTACTTTATTGGATATAGTGCAATCTATGATGTCTCTTACCGATCTACCACTATCATTTTGGGGTTATGCATTAGAGACAGCTGCATTCACGTTAAATAGGGCACCATCAAAATCCGTTGAAACGACGCCTTATGAACTGTGGTTTGGCAAGAAACCAAAGTTGTCGTTTCTTAAAGTTTGGGGCTGCGATGCTTATATGAAAAAGTTTCATCCTGATAAGCTCAAACTCAAATCGGAGAAGTGCATCTTCATAAGATATCCAAAGGAAACTATTGGATACACCTTCTATCACAAATCCGAAGGCAAGACTTTTGTTGCTAAATTCGGAAACTTTCTGGAGGAGTTTCTCTCGAAAGAAGTGAGTGGGAGGAAAGTAGAACTTGATGAGGTAACTGTACCTGCTCCCTTATTGGAAAGTAGTACATCACAGAAAACTGTTTCTGTGACACCTACACCAGTTAGTGAGGAAGCTAATGATGATGATCATGAAACTTCAGAACAAGATACTACTGAACCTCGTAGATCAACCAGAGTAAGATCCGCGCCAGAGTGGTACGGTAATCCTTTTCTGGAAGTCATGCTACTAGATCATGATGAACCTACGAACTATGAGGAAGCGATGATGAGCCCAGATTCCGCGAAATGGTTTGAGGCCATGAAATCTGAGATATGATCCATGTATGAGAACAAAGTATGGACTTTGATGGATTTGCCCGATGATCGGCAAGCCATAGAAAATAAATGGATCTTCAAGAGGAAGACGGACGCTGATAGTAGTGTTACTATCTACAAATCTAGAATTGTCGCAAAAGGTTTTCGACAAGTTCAAGGTGTTGACTACGATGAGAGTTTCTCACTCGTATCTATGCTTAAGTCTGTCCGAATCATGTTAGCAATTGCCGCGTTTTATGAAATCTGGCAAATGGATAAACAAAACTGCATTCCTTAATGGATTTACTAAAGAAGAGTTGTATACGATGCAACTAGAAGGTTTTGTCGATCCTAAAGGTGTTAACTAAATATGCAAGCTCCAGCGATCCATCTATGGACTGGTGCAAGAATCTCGGAGTTGGAATATACGCTTTGATAAGTTGATCAAAGCATATAGTTTTATACAGACTTGCAGTGAAGCCTGTATTTACAAGAAAGTGAGTGGGAGCACTACAGCATTTCTGATAAGTATATGTGAATGACATATTGTTGATCGGAAATAATGTAGAATTATTCTGCAAAGCATAAAGGAGTGTTTGAAAGGAGCTTTCAAAGAAAGACTTTGGTGAAGCTGCTTACATATTGAGCTTCAAGATCTATAGAGATAGATCAAGACGCTTGATAAGTTTTTTCAATGAGTACATACCTTGACAAGATTTTGAAGTAGTTCAAAATGGAGCAGTCAAAGAAAGAGTTCTTGCCTGTATTACAAGGTGTGAAGTTGAGTAAGACTCAAAGCCCGACCACGGCAGAAGATAGAAAGAGAATGAAAGTCATTCCCTATGCCTCAGTCATAGGTTCTATAAAGTATGCCATGCTGTATACCAGATCTATTGTATGCCCTACCACTGAGTTTGGCAAGGGAGTACGATAGTGATCTAGGAGTAGATCACTGGACAGCGGTCAAAATTATCCTTAGTAGAATAAGGATATGTTTCTCGATTATGAAAGTGAAAAAAAAGGTTCATCGTAAATGGTTACGCCGATGCAAGTTTTGACAATAATCTAGATAACTCTAAGTCTCGGTCTAGATACATATTGAAAGTGGGAGCAATTAGCTAGAGTAGCTCCATGCAGAGCATTGTTGACATAGAAATTTGCAAAATACATGCGGATCTGAATATCGCAGACCAGTTGACTAAGCCTCTTCCACGAGCAAAACATGATCAGCACCAAGGCTCCATGGGTGTTAGAATCATTACAGTGTAATCTAGATTATTGACTCGAGTGCAAGTGGGAGACTGAAGGAAATATGCCCTAGAGGCAATAATAAAGTTATTATTTATTTCCTTATAATCATGATAAATGTTTATTATTCATGCTGGAATTGTATTAACCGGAAACATAATACATGTGTGAATACATAGACAAACAAAGTGTCACTAGTATGCCTCTACTTGACTAGCTCGTTAATCAAAGATGGTTATGTTTCCTGACCATAAACAATGAGTTGTTATTTGATTAACGAGGTCACATCATTAGTTGAATGATCAGATTGACATGACCCATTCCATTAGCTTAGCACCCGATCGTTTAGTATGTTGCTATTGCTTTCTTCATGACTTATACATGTTCCTATGACTATGAGATTATGCAACTCCCGTTTGCCGGAGGAACACTTTGGGTGCTACCAAACGTCACAACGTAACTGGGTGATTATAAAGGAGCATTACAGGTGTCTACAAAGGTAGATGTTGGGTTGGCGTATTTCGAGATTAGGATTTGTCACTCCGATTGTTGGGGAGGTATCTCTGGGCCCTCTCGGTAATACACATCACATAAGCCTTGCAAGCATTACAACTAATATGTTAGTTGTGAGATGATGTATTACGGAACGAGTAAAGAGACTTGCCGGTAACGAGATTGAACTAGGTATTGGATACCGACGATCAAATCTCGGGCAAGTAACATACCGATGACAAAGGGAACAACGTATGTTGTTATGCGGTCTGACCGATAAAGATCTTCGTAGAATATGTAGGAGCCAATATGGACATCCAGGTCCCGCTATTGGTTATTGACCGGAGACGTGTCTCGGTCATGTCTACATTGTTCTCGAACCCGTAGGGTCCGCACGCTTAAGGTTACGATGACAGTTATATTATGATTTTATGCATTTTGATGTACTGAAGGTTGTTCGGAGTCCCGGATGTGATCACGGACATGACGAGGAGTCTCGAAATGGTCGAGATGTAAAGATTGATATATTGGAAGCCTATATTCGGATATCGGAAGTGTTCCGGGTGAAATCGGGATTTTACCGGGTTACCGGGAGGTTACCGGGAGGTTACCGGAACCCCCCGGGAGCCATATGGGCCTTCATGGGCCTTAGTGGAAAGGAGAAAGGGGCAGCCCAAGGTGGCTGCGCACCTCCCCCCTCCCCTAGTCCTATTAGGACTAGGAGAAGGTGGCCGGCCCCCCTCTCTCTCTTTCCCCCCTTGGGAATCCTAGTTGGAATAGGATTGGGGGGGAGTCCTACTCCCGGTAGGAGTAGGACTCCTCCTGCGCCCTCCTCCTGGCCGGCGCCCCCCCTCCCCCTTGGCTCCTTTATATACTAAGGCAGAGGCACCCCAGAAACACACAAGTTGATCCACGTGATCTATTCCTTAGCCGTGTGCGGTGCCCCCAGCCACCATATTCCTCGATAATACTGTAGCGGAGTTTAGGCGATCTACAAGGGTACGTAAATCATACTCTCCCCTCGTTGCTATGCATCACCATGATCTTGCGTGCGCGTAGGAAAATTTTGAAATTACTATGAAACCCAACACCGACCAGTGGTGTCGCAGCTGAACGATCTTCAGCAGTAGGCGACACGGGCCGAGGAGACGCGTCGGGCTGGGCCGGACCAGGCAACGACAGAGAGCCGGGCAGAGACGGCAGTCTAGGGGACACGGCTAGCGACCCGGCGACGACGGGCGAGGCGGGTCGGGCTGACCCAGGCGAGTCGGGAGAGGCAGCGGGCGACCTAGTCGGGCCCGCGGTCGCGCCGGCGGTTGAGGCAGACTGGGCCGCGGACGCGCTAGCGGGCGAGGCCGACGAGGCCGCCTCGGGAGACGTGACATGCACATCGGGGCCATGCACATCGATCATGGCGGATGCAGTGTGGCGACGGGTTCCTTGGAAGAAATTAGAGCAGCATCTGCAGAAAAGAAGTCAGGTGACAAATATGATAGGTCGTATTTCCGCACATGGACATCCAAAACCGGTTCATTAGATGGAAAAGTGAGGGCGTTCTCAATAGAAGCAATGTCAACCGAGACACCTGGGCTGGAGTAAGAGAAAACTAACTCGTCGAAAACAACATCACGAGAGATATAGATCCTACCCGAGGTGCGATCAAGACACTCATAGCCCTTATTGAGAGGGCTATAGCCAAGGAAAACACACATCTTGGAACGAAACTCCAGCTTGTGAGCATTATACTTGCGGAGACTAGGCCAGCAAGCACACCCAAAAATCCTAAGAGAGGAATAATTGGGCTGGACATGAAACAGGCGGAACAGGGGCGTGTCCTTGTTGAGAACCGGAGTGGGCATACGGTTGAGGAGATAACATGTCGTAAGAAAGGCCTCATCCCAAAACCGAAGTGGGAGAGATGAATGCGCCGGTAAGGTGAGGCCGGTCTCGACCAAATGACGGTGTTTGCACTCGGCAATACCGTTCTGCTGAGATGTATGTGGACATGACACATGGTGAGAGATGCCCATGCATTGAAAATAGCGATGGAGCTTGTGGTATTCACCACCCCAGTCGGACTGAACGACCTTGATTATGCAATCCGAAAGGCGTTCGACATGAGCCTGAAAGTTATAGAAGGCTTGCTCAACATCAGACTTGTGTTTAAGCAAATAAATCCATGTGAAGCGTGTGTAGTCATCAACAAAGCTAACATAATACTTGTACCCCCCTCCCCCCGAAGACACGATAGCGGGACCCCAAACATCTGAATGAATTAATTCAAGAGGTACAGTAGTGACATGGTAAGATGTACAATACGGTAGTTGATGACTCTTAGCAAGCTGACATGCATCACACACTAATGGTGAAGTTTTTGAAGTAGAACATGGAAGGTCATGGCTCCAAACAATGGAGGTGACCACAATATTGGTAGGGTGACCTAGACATTGATGCCATTGCGAGGACGAAACTCGGACACTGGATGAAGCATGGCGAGATGACGAGGACGATGCACGAGCAAAGGGAATCGGGTAGACCCCTCCCCGACTGCTATCTTGAAGAATGATGCGCCTGGTTGATTTGTCCTTAACAAAGAAAAAACGATGGTGAAACACAACAAACACGTCATTATCACAAACAAGGCGATAGACAGAAAGAAGATGATCTTTGATGTGTGGAACATGCAGGATGTTGCGCAGTTTGAGAGATGAACCGGGTAAACGAGAATGACCAATGTGTGAAATAGACAAACCTGCACCATTGTCCACTTGAACCTGGTCCTTGCCATCATAGCGCTCGTGAACCTGGAGACGTTCAAGATCACATGTCAGGTGATCCGTAGCCCCGGTGTCCAGTACCCAAGGATAGTCGATGGTGTTGGTGGAGGCCGAGTTGGCGGAGCGAGTGTTGTTGTCTTGGTCATAGCGCTTGCGATAATCATCGGCCTCATGTCCCCAGTTTTTGCAAATTTGGCACCGGGGGCACCAGGGATTGTTGCGACGGCCACCGCCGCCATTGTTGCCGCCGTTACCCCCGCCACCTTGCCGACCATTGCCGGCGTAGGAGGGGTTGCAATCACGGCCACCGTTGCCGCCTTGGCGGCCATGCCCGGGTTGGCCGTTGCCATCGGCCGAGCGAGCCCCACCCTGTGAGGGGTAGGGCTTCGAGTAGGGAGCGCGTCCGCCCTGGCCGTAGGGGCCGGAGCGAGTCACGGCGTTGGCCGAGGGAGTCCACCCCTCCGACGCACTCTACTGAGCCTACAATGCTTCGAATGACAAGATGAGCGAGTAGAAGCTGGAGTAGGGCATAGGTGCGTTACTCACACCGAGGGAGGCGGCGATGGGGTTGTAGGCGGAGCCGAGTCCTGGGAGGATGTGATTAATGAGCTCATCATCACGAATTGGAGAGCCGGTGGCAGCCATGTTGTCAGCGAGAGCCTTCATCTTGTGCATGTACTCAGCCGTGGACATCTCCTCCTTCCTCGGCATCTGAAGTTGACGCCGGATGTGACGGACGTTGGCGCAACTCTGTGCGCCGTACATGGCACCGACGGCCGTCCATACCGCCTGCGCCATCTCATAGCTGATGAGCTGACAGGTGATGTCCTCCTCCATGGAGGTGAGAAGGAGGCCCTTGACCTTCTGATCCTGAGTCCACCAATGGTGGTACGCCGGGTTAGCGGCGGTCATCGCGGCATCACCAGTCCCGACGATGATGGTCTTGTCGGGTGCCGCCGTGGTGCCTTCCAGGTAGCCATGGAGGTTGGCGCCGGTTAAGACGGTGCCGGCGATGCCTCCCCACAGCCTGAAGTTGTGGTGGCCAAGGCGGACGGAGATCGCCGGAACGGCGAGGGCGGCGGGAACGGTGGCAACCGCGGGCGAGGTGATGGTGCCGACACTGTTGGAGAGCGAAAGGGCGGTGGACGACATCGCAGCGGCGTGCGGCGGCGGCGCGGAAGGCCGCCGCGCGACGGCGGATGGATCGGGCGGCGGCGTAGGGTTCGCGCGGCGGCCTGGTGGCTATCTAATACCAAGTTGAAGAGGTAGGTTTAGGGTTTTGCGTGGGGTGGCTAACATCCAGTCTCACGTCTCAATATATAGATGATCAGAATACAATTACATACATATACAAATACGTGTACATGTACAATATGCCGCCGGCTTCGCCTCACGAACCCTACGCCGCCGCCCGATCCATCCGCCACGTGTATACGTAAAATAGTGTCTCGCATATTATACATGTACACGTATTTGTATACATACGTAATTGTATTCTGATCATCTATGTATTGAGACGTGAGGATGGATGTTAGTCACCCCCTGCAAAACCCTAAACCTACCTCTTCAACTATCAGTCCTTTGGTCAGGTCCTTTTTGCCTCATTGGGTCTACCCCCACCCGTTTTCTCTTTCCTCTTTTGACTTGTTTCCTCTGTATGTTGTGTGTTGCCCGTCGTATATGAATACTCTCTCAAGTCCTTGATCATGGGAGGCTGGCATTACCGGCTCCATCCCTGCAGTTAAGGATGACTACTTATTATATACAAATATCGGTGTTAATTATGCCAATATTCACCTTTTGTAGACACTACTCAAAGCCTTAAACACCTTCACAAACTTTGTCACCATGTGATCATAATCATCACAAATAGTTAGGGGGGGTTCAGCCTATTTCACCCCTGATTGTCCAGAAACTCTAGGTCCCCCAAAAATTTCATGTGTTCCTCTGGTTGCTTTCCCATAACAAACTTATGACTAGAGAACTCTTGAGGAGAAACATATAATAAAACCCCACGAATGTGTTTTCTGCCCTGATGAGGAATCTATTTCCCATCTGTTTTTCTCCTATGTTGGAGCTAAAAATCTTTGGGCATTCATTGGTGAATATTTTAAGATTCCTGTGGGCCATGATTATGAATCGGTAGCCAGATTCTGGAGCTCTAATAACAAAAATTCAGTGTTGAATATCATAATTTCTGCTGTCCTGCGGTGTTTGTGGAAATATAGGAACTTTATCATTTTTAACAACACCATATGGATTCCAATTATTCAGGTGTGGAGGCTGATACTAAAAGACCATCAGGTTTTGGCCAGCTTTGACGCCCGAGGACAAAACACACCTGATGAACTTTGTGGATTCCCTCACAGAGTTCATTCGGAGATCTCTGCTTATCCTAGGTGGCTGATGAAGCCATAACTACTTCTCGCAAAGGACTTGTGGAGCAAGATCAAAATCTCTGAGCCGCTGGGATCGGGGGCCTTCTACTCGCAAATCAAGAAGAGGGACTTGGGCGTCAAGACTTCAACGAGCCCACTATCTACGCTGAATGGATGTTGGTCACCGGAGGCGGGTGGCCCCCGTCGAAGACCAGGCACGCTGTGCCTGAGATCTGTGATGTTGCAGTAGATTAGCAGTTGCGTTGTTGCTGTTATGTTTATCTTTTGATCTGTCTTTGGTCTTGTTATCTTAACTATATGATTGTTGAGATTGCTCACTAGGAGCTGGTGTGCGAATCTTGGTTTCTTTTGATAATGGAGCAGGTGCTGCTCCATCCATGCATAACAATGGCAGAAAAACTATAGAGGAAGAAAGCAAGCATAAAATATATAGCTGAACTGTTTAATTTCTAGGCGGTGGTCACTCATTTTCTGAGATAGAATAATTAACTAGCTACGAGAGACAGCAAATACCCCCGTGTCGTCCTCACGTAGACAGCAAATACCCCCACGTCGTCCCTAGGGCGGCTCGGGGGAACCCTAGGAACGCCGCCGCCGCCCCCCCTCCCGCCGCTGCCGGATGAGTCCGCCGGGCGAAGCCCGCGTCGGAGGACGGTGGCGGCGGGGATCTCCGCTCGCTCGGCGGCCTAGGTCGCCGGCGTGAGCCCGTGGTTGTGGGAGTCTTGTCTTCGGCGTCTCCGGCCGGCGTGGCGGCTCAAGATGGCAACGGGCCCCGAAACCCGCGTCCCCGCGGGTTTTTACCCTATTAGGGGATGGGGATGGGCGTCTTTTCATCCCCTTGGGGCTGTTGTTGGGCACATTATACAACCCGACACGTTTCGTGGGTTTGCACCCGTTTCGGTAGTTCCCGAACCCAGAATCCAGCAAACCCGGAAAAATACATTTTTTACCAACCAGTGCTCCTGCGCGGCCCAACCCAAAACTGCCGAGCCCCCCACCCCCTAGTGTCGAAGGCCAAACAGCCAGTATCGCCAGCTCCTTTCCCCCTCGCTCGAGCCCTCATCTCTCTCTCCCACATAATACCTAACCCTAAAGCTAGCCTGGCTCGATCCCATCTCGCAAGATCCGCCGACCACGATCTGCGCCGGCGAGCCTCCTTCCTCCACGTCTTCTCCCCTGCCGCCGGTCTGATCTGGAGAAAGGGCGTAGCCACCGGTGACGAACTCAATGGTGGCCTCTTCACGTCCCAAGTCGGGTTGTTTTTTGTTGAAATTTGCTTTAGTTGTGCTGCTGAAATGTGCTTTTTTTGCTGTTGAAATGTTATTCTTTGTTGCCACTATGTTTGTTTAAATATTTTGATTTTCTCGTGGGTTCCCCACGGGTTCCCCGAAACCCGATGGGTTTAGGGGACGGGCGGAAAACTAGCCCCGCGCACGATGATGGGGACGGGGACGGGTTTGCGATTTTCTCGTGGGGATGGGTTTGGGAAGGCAAAACCCGATGGGTTTCGTCCCCGTTGCCATCTGGAGTGGCGGCTGCTCGGCACGGCGTCCTCGACCTTTCGCAGGTGATGGGCTGCCGGCTGCTCGTGGCTGCCTCGATGCGACGGCGTCCCGAGGTTTCAGATCTGGCCGTGGCGGGCTCGGCCGATCTGGCCCGTTGGCTTCGGCCGGCGGTGAGGTTGGTGGTCGTGCATGGTGATGGCGCCGCCGCCGCGCATGAGGTGCTTGGGCCAGTGGGTTCGCATGCTGGCGGCGCTGGGTTCCCCCATCCTCGTCCGGCAGCGTGAGGGTGTGGAGGTAGGGTTGCTCCGGGCGAAAGCCGACGGCGCGGTGTCTGCGGATGTCGCTCTCCTCCTGGGGGCCGTTGTGGAGTTCTCCGACCTCCTCCGCTCTCGGGTCACTTTCTTCGGGTGAAAGCCCAGGACCTGCGGTGCAGGACCAGACGATGGCATGACATCGCTTCCCCTCCTGAGGGCGTCGTCTTGAAGATCGTGATTCCCTGCGTGCTTTCCCAGAGCTAGACTTGCACGACATCGCGGCAGGTGGCCGGCGATGCGCTCATAGGTGGAGCGGTGTTTCCTCCTCCGCATCGAAGACGCCGGATCTCAGCGGCGTGGCGCAGCGGAGACTCGGCGCCCGATGCGTGTAGATGGACTCGCGCAGGAGGAGGTGGCTGTCTAGCGTCATGGTGGCGTCGATGGCAGAGTGGCCTAACGAGGTAGAAGCCTCAATATCTGCTCTGAAGACGGACCTGTGGAAGATGGCGGCGACGACACATATGAGTGCGTCAGACCGGTTTGTGCCCCAGACCCGATATGTGGCTCGGCTGGGGCTTCCGGCTTTTGATGGTAGGTTTAGGTGAGTGGTCTGGGTATTTGGCCCAGCTAGTATCCCTTCATCATATGAATAGAAGTAGTGGCATATGTTGCCAAGATGACGGATTCAGACATATTGTTGTAATACTTTGTAAGGTTAACGAGAATAATCAATAAAGTGGCTGTATGCATCTCCCAAATGCAGAGGCCGGGGGTCATCTTCCTTTAAAAAAAATAACTAGCTACGAGCCTCAACGGCAATATTACTAGGACTATGGGCTAGAAGGGTCAAGGACATGGCCGGCAAAGACCACAGCCCCGGACACGTACTCCATCCACTATATAAAACGCAAACGGGTGGTCAGCGACGAACTCCCTCTGAATCGTCTTCCCCGAATACTTCCTGACGCCAACGACAGCGGTGCAGGCCGCCGCTTTGGTGCCTTCCTCGTTCACCTCGAGGACCGCCTTGTGGAACACCTCGTCCAAACGCACGTCGCAGACACTCTTTTTCACCAGGCCGGACAGATCAGCTTCCTCCTCGCTGAACGCCTGCCGGACTCCCATACTCTCGAGCAGTTGGGCGAGGCGGCAAAAGAAGGAGAGCTTGAACTTGGGCAGCAGGAGCTTACTCACGCTCCTCGGGTACTTGGGCACGTGGTCGAGCAGGGAGCCGCCGGCCGCATCGAGAGCATCGACCATGGCGTGCAGCCCGTCACGCTCGTGGGGGAGGAACACGCACATCGCGTACCGTGCTGCGGCGACGCCGGTCTTGTAGGGGAGTTTGAGGACGTCAAAGTCTTTGTGGTAGGAGACGAAGATCTCGTGTTTTCCCGGGGCAAAGGTCATGAAGGGGACATTGATGGCCGCCGCGCCGCCCAGCCGGTGGAACTTGCGGTTCACGGTGAGGTTCTTGGGGAAACGGCTCTTCCACACGCCCTTGAAGTAGATGGCGTTTGTGAGCACGAACCTCGAATTGTCGGACAATGACCCCTCCGGCAGGATCTCCGAGATGAGATTGTTCGTTGCCGCCGCTGCCCATTCATTAATCTCCTCCCTGATCTTCTCTATATCACCCTGCATGCATGCAGGAATTTATTATATACAATTGTAATGTCGATCGAGCAAGCACCGGTGCCACAAAATGAAGACGCTGACCTTAGGGCATCTCCAGCCGTTGGTCCCCCAGGGCGTCTACAAGCGCCGCCTGGGGGTGAGCCGGCGTAAAAAATGATTTTGGGGCGAGTTGGTCCCTAGCCGTCGGCCCCAGGCGCGTATTAAAAAACAAAAAAAATGTTCGGCGAAGTTAGATAAAAACTAGTTAAATTTCGGCCAAACATGGCAAATTACGGCAAAATTCATCCAAATATTACATTAACCTAATCTAAAAAAAGAAAGGGGCTGAAGTCGTCGCCGCCATCGTCGTCGGCGGCCTTCTCCTCCTTGACGCGGGTGCCCCTGCTGGACCCCTGCCCGGCGTCGCCATGGCGAACAGGCGGCGGCGCGTCGTCGTCGTCGTCGATGTCGCATAAGACGACAACCCCGCCTTCCTCGCGGCCGCGTCAACGCTCCTCGAAGCGGCGTAGGGCAGCGCGCTGGCGCTCCTTCTCCTTCTCCCGGCGCGCCTTCTCCATCGCAATGTAGTCCTCCCGCGCCCATTCGAGGGCCGCGTCGTCCTCGTCGAACTCCGCCTTCACCGGCGCCAGCCCCGGCTCCGTCTTCACCGGCGCCAGCCCCGGCTCCGTCTTTGGCTTGACGAAGCGCGGAGGAGCCGACGAGGAGGAGGCGCGCCGACCGCCCTCGTTGATGACGATGCCGGCGCTGCGAGTGCGCCGGCCGAGCGGCGTCTCCGCCGCGGGCTCGGCCTTGACGCCGAGCAGCGCCGGAGAGCCGGAGGAGTGTGAAGAAGAGCGTGATGAGGAGGAAGAAGAGGAGGCGCCGAACCTCCTTGGCGCCCATGGCCCGACGCGACGGTGCTGCGCCGGGGCGGCCACCCTCGCCGGGGGGTGCGCCAACGGCGGGTCGTTGACGCCCTCGAAGTGCGTGAGCACGCCCTCGAGTGTGCGGCCGGGGACGCCCCACCGGAGGTGGCGCCCCTCGCTGTTCTGCCGGCCGCCGACCACCGGCGCGCCGTTGGTGGACGCCAAGCGCTGCTGCTGGCGGTGCTCGAAATACGCCGCCCAGGCCACGTGGTTGTCGGCGGCGTACTGGGGGAGGGAGAGCTGGGCGCCGGTGAGGGACGTGCGCACGATCTCGACCTCCTCGGCGAAGTACTTCGGCTTCGCCACGGCGTCGGGCAACGGGGGAATGGGCACTCCCCCGGCGCTGAGTCTCCACCCCGTTTGGCCGGCACGCATGTCCGGCGGCGCCGGGATGTTCGCCTGGAACAGGAGCCAGGACTCCTGTTCGTGGAGCGAACGGCGGCCGAAGCCGTTGGTGGCCGTCTTGTCTCCGGGGAAGCGTTCCGCCATGGCGACGGTGGGGCTGGGCTGGCTCGGGAGAGGTAGAGGGAGGGGCTGGGCGGCGGCGCTCGGGAGAGGCAGGGAGAGGGAGGGGCTGGACAGCGGCGAGGGGCGGGGCTGGTGTGGGTACAGGCGAGTGGAGGCCGCCGGCTTTTATAGCCGGGCCGCGCCGTCCCGTGAACGCGCCGCCCGTGAGGAATCAATGGCAAGGCTGACCGGCGGCAGCCTTGCCATTGATTCCCTGCGGGAACTGAGGCCGTTGGGGGAAGACGCGGCTGGTCCGCATCTTTTTCGCGCCAAAACAGCTCGCCCCGGTGCCCCCGGGCGCCCCCCAGCCTGCCGGGTTCTGCCTGGGTCCGTCGGCGCTGTTTTCGGCCCAAGCCGGCGAAAAACGGGCTCCTGGGGGCGCGACTGGGCCGTTTTTTCGGCGCCGGCGTGAAAAAATCGCCTGGGGAGGCCTTCCTGGGGCACTACTGGACCATTTTTTCGGCGCCGGCGCGAAAAAATCGTCTGGGAAGGCCTTCCTGGGGGCGCGGCTGGAGATGCCCTTAGCGAAGTCGACCGCGCGTATCTCGGCCTTGTAGGACTCGGCGGCGGCGTGCACGTAGGCTCGCGTCGCGTGAGTTTCATCTTCTTCTGGTGGAAGACACCGTAGGCGTAGGTGACGAGGGGCCCACCGGAGCCGGAGGTGTCGGAGGCGAGGCCGCGCACGAACCCGGCAACCTCGTCGGCGGACGAGGCGCCGAGCAGAGCGAGGAGCTCGTTCAGGGTTTTGCCTCGTGCTCCTGCCACCAGCAGGCCGAGCATGGTGTAGATGGATAGCGGCGAGAATGCGACGTTACCGTCGCCGGCGGCGAGCTTTTTTTCCAGGCCGTGCGCGAACGCCGTCAGGACGCCGGAGCCCACGGCAGGCGATGACGACGACGCGCGTGCCTTCTGGCTTGGCCTCGTCTGATCCTCCATTGTCGTCTGTCTGACACAATTGACGCTCGTGTGCGCCCGTAAGGGAAGGTGAATTAAAACGACGGGGCAAGGGTATATTACATGGTATTATTAGTCAAGATGCTAAACCCTAATAAAAATAGGTTTGGGCAGCGGATACCTTCCGATTATTGTAATTGTCAAACGAAGGGATAGGTTCCATCCGTTGGATCTCATCAAGTTAGGGAAAAAAATGATATAAAGGGTGTTTTTTTTATTGATTCATAATGTAGTAGAGGTATACAATCATAATGAATACACAACCGGCTTCTACATAATTAAGATGCACACAACCAACACAACACCCAAACAAAATGATCACGCCGACATGACGCTATGCCTAAATAGAGAGAGAGAGAGAAAAAAAACTTAAGTAATGAAAACAACAATTGACAAAATATAACAGTGGCCATCAGCCCCAACCGTCTCTAGAAAACACAAAGACTATGAGAAAGGTTTTTCAAAAGCGGCGCCTTCAGAAAAGGAATGACGTACATGTGTCGCCATCCCAGATCCAACCACCAAAGGTCATATCATCGTTTTCACCTTGAATATCAATTCTGAGCAAAATCCGAGCAATGGCATCATCAAGGTAACGACGCAAGGAATGCCGCCATTGTCAGGTATAACCAATTAGGGTTTGACCAGAGTTTTCACCCTGGAGCTCAAGACTGTACTCGAGAAGTATCACCTAGTCGAAGTCAAATAATATTGTCTCCTCCACTTGCCTTGGTCCCAATAATTGCATATATGCGCACGGTCCTTATGGCGAGCAATGACCACGTTCGTACAGGTAGGACGGCGAGACTCGACAAGAGCCACTCATTACCATCCGAAGAAAACTTGACAAGGAGAAAGGACATCGACACTGCCAAATCCTGAGTTCTGGACACTTCGGAGGCCTGTATCATCCTCACAAATGGCAGTCGGTGCTGATCTGCATGAGACGACAGCACCACTCGTCGCCAGTATCTCTGTCGTCCTCACTTGTGGGCGTAGATCATACAATTTAAGTCCTCTCAGGTGACAACCGTTTGGCAGAAAACCGCCCAACAACATGTTGGCCAGATTCATGGCACCACCTGACCTTGCATCCGAGCCTGGGTGGAAGACCACCATGATCGCGCCTCCCAGCAGCTCTCTCAACAATCTACCCGCCCTACATATTTTGAGATATCGGGTTATTAGTCGTTAACAATTTTTCTTGCTCTTTTTCTAATATATTACTGCAACGAATGCTACATCCACGAAAAGGCATGTAGAGGAGGGAGGGGCCCACCCCCATGAAAATCAGGGAGATGAGAGAATTTAGAGGAAGATTGTGTAACACACTTCGTAAGGTTTTGTAGGTCTAAAATTTATGTATTACTGTCCTAGCAATTCTAGTCTCTTGGGTCTTGTCAGTTGTTCTACTCTTCATAGTGAGCATTTGCGTGTGCACCTTGAGAGGGGAGGTTAAGGACCATGGTCCACCCGAACCCCATGGTCACAGTCGGTGCAGTTTGATCTACTACCATGGACCACCCAAACCCCATGAACCCCATGGGCCATAGGGTTCTTCCTAGTCAGCTGTTGTGTGGTGCTGGTGGGCCCTAGTTGGCCGGATGGGCTAGTTTCACCGGCCGGTAATATGGCATGTGGGTTGTTTCCACCTGTCTTGGTTGCAACACTCTATGGGCAGAGCCTGGTGCAGGCATCATAGATTCCGAACGACGAGCTGTTCGGTGAGTGTCTGAGTCATGGGTCGGCTTGAGATGATATCATAACCAACAAGGAGGTGGGGTGGTAATGCTGGAGGCATCAATACGACCTGATCCAACGCCTCGCATGACTACCACAAGCCATACAAAGGGTCCGGAAGTACTTCTAGTTGAAACAACATCAACATAAGGGGTGGCAGGGGCGCCGCTGACAAGGGCTACAACTAGTTTGAAATGTTTCCGATTAGGTCTCCTTGGCCACTTCTAGATTGTTTACAAGCCCCCCACCCCAAGCAGCACCACCACTATTGCGCTTCTTGTGTAAGGTAGAGGGGCACGCTACAATTGACCTACCATACCATACACCAGTGCCCCAACTCTAAATGATGGGTCACGCTGTTCGTGGAGATCCCGCAGCGGCAACGGTGTCGAGGTTGGCAGGATGAGCGGCATTCTATGTACCGTGCCGATGGCGGCGGGTCTTGGCGGTATGGTGCAGCTGAGTCTCGATGGCAGATGCATCTGGATGGATGAGCGTAGGGTGGTGGTGCCGTTGGGCGTCGTGGTGGCATCGACGGATGGCCGGACTGGCAAGGATAATGCAGATCTCTTCCGTGAAGATGGGTCATCGGTTCGATGGTGGTGGCGGATTCTAAAACATGTACATGTGGTGCATGCCTTAGGTTTCCTGCTCCGGCTGTAGGTTCCGACACATTATTCAGATGGATCGGAGACGACAACGGCTCTAGATATGGGGAGTGAGAGTACTCCTCACTATCGAGGTTGTAGGTGTGGGTGGTGGCTTCGGATGGTTTGATGCATGTTCTCATCACACATTTGTTGAATAATGAATAAAGATGATTGTATGTATCAATTGATGCAGAGGTCAGGGGTTTTAACTTTTAACCTCCTTTTCCAAAATAGAAAATTAACTTAGTAGTAGAGGAACCAGAGGGGACCGGCATGTGGTCCAACTCCCAAACATGGATCTCTTAGTGCTCTGTACCCCTGAAAACAGATCCTTCCCATATGTTTGAAGAGCAAAGAGTTGAGATTACCGCTGAAGAAAATCGACATGGTGTTTGCAGAAGCTGTAGTGTACTCTTGAATGTACATAGGTTATTTTGTAGGGAATCCCTAAGTCTCTCCGCAAGAATATTAAAACATTGATCTGATGAAAAGTGAAAAGTGACGCTGCAACCATAACGTTATTTCACAGTGATCAATGAAATTTCTCTCTTCGGGGTGGAACCAGTGCTGTGATCGGCGTGTGTTGCATCAACCCAAAACCAAGTAACAACAAATCACTACAAATCGTACGGTGAGAGCACCAATGACCACACTTGCTTGCATCGCCAGTCTATATATCATCATGTTACTCGCGGCAATATCTCTCAGGTCATGATGGGATGACCATCGATATTTTAACGACACAAAAACATACAGAGGGGCCAAATAAAGCTTGAAATAGCAACAGAAAATATATAGTCGATTTGTTTAGTTTCTTGACGATTATCTGTTGAATATATGGTTTGTGCATGTATATTGTATAGTCCGGCCCACCTCCTAATCATTGTACAGTTGAGGTTATGGCCCACCTTGTACTCCATATATACGTGCGCTATGCACCGATCAATACATCGAGTTGCATTGCCAAAATATTCGTTTCCAACATGGTATCATACCTACGATCCTAACCCTAACTCCTGCCGCCGCCGCCGCGATCCCATCGCCGCCGCCGCCGCCGCGCCGCCGCCCCCCTGTGTGCCGCCGCCGCCTCGCGCTTCCGCCCGCACCCGCAGCGCCGCCACCCGCGCCGCGCCGCCATCCCTCCCGCCGCGCCGCTTCACCACGCGCCGCCGCCCTCCCCTCTCGGCCATGGCCTCCCCCGGTTCCACCGGTACCACCCGCAGCTGCCGCACCAACCCCTTCGACGGCCCCGATCCCGTCGTCATCCGTGATCTCAATATCCTCGCTCGGGTTCCCATCATTCTCGATCAACTCACCTCCACCTACTATGCCTGGAAGACGTACTTCTCCCTTGTGTTCCGTGAGTACAATCTCCGGGATCACATCGATGGCTCCGTGGACTCCCGCTTCATGGAGGACGATGAGGAGTGGACGTCCATCGACGCCACTCTGATCTGCTGGTTCTACACCACCATCTCGAAGGACCTCTTCCACATGGTGGTCTCCGCCGATGATGACGCTCACGCCGTCTGGACTAAGCTCAACGGCCTCTTCACCGACAACGCGCTCCAACGCAAGGTTTTCTTGCACGGCGAGATTTTTGGGTGCAAGCAGCTTGACTCGTCGGTCGACGATTATTGTATGCGCCTCAAGAAGCTTGTCGACGAGCTCCGTGACCTCGGTGAGAAGGTCTCCGACGAGCTCCGCCTCAGCACTCTCATCGCCGGCCTGAAAGAAGACTTCGGGAACGCCGCCTCCAACATCCCTCTCATCACCAACCCGACCTTCCCCAAGATCGTCGCGTACCTGAAGCTGGAGGAGAAGAGGATTCGGATGTCGCGCGCCCGGCCACCCATATGGCCCTCACTGCCGGAACCCGCGGCGGTGCGCCGCCTACCACTCCGGCTCCCCCGCCGCGGCCCGCCCAGGGGCCCCTCCACGTGCAGCCGCCGCCCGGGTTCCCATATCCCACGCTACCGCAGGCCCCTCCGCCGGCCCCCGCCGAGCAGCAGCAGCGCCAGGGCGGGCGTCGGGGCCGAGGTGGCCGCACGCAGTAGCAGCAGCCGCCAGCTGCCCATGGCGGGGCGCCGCGCCAGCCGCAGCACCCGCTCCCGTCGGCGCCCTGGCAGGCCGGCCAGAACCCCTGGACGAGGATTGTTCACGCATACTCCATGCCCATACCGCGCGCCCCCATCCCCGGTGTTTTTGGCGCCCGCCCGGCCCCTCATCAGGCTTTGTACGCGGCCCCTCAGGCGTATCCGCCGGCGCCGCTCTACGGCCCCTCGGCGGCCTATGGGCTGCCTCCGGCCGATGGGCTCGTGGCGCCGCCGCCACAGCCTCTGCCGTCGGCCCCGGCCCTCCCGCCGGCACCATGGGACCCCGCGTTGCTAGCGGCCCTCCACACCGCCCCCACGCCACAGCAGTACACCGGCGGTGGCGACTGGTACATGGACACCGGAGCCACGGCTCACATGGCCGCCAACCCCGGTAACCTTCTTATCGCTCACCCTGTTCACACTGCTGCTCGCATTACCGTGGGCGACGGTTCTTCCATGCCCATCACTCATGTCGGCCATGCTTCTTTTCCTTCTAATTCCGTTCCATTACATATTTCTAACGTACTCGTTTAACATGACATCATTAAAAATCTTGTTTCTGTTCGTTCTCTTGCACATGAAAATCATGTCACCGTTGAATTTGACATGTTTGGCTTTTCTGTTAAGGATGCCCGTACCCGGATGGTGCTCCACTGATGTGACAGCCTCGACGATCTCTACCCGGTCCACTCCTCCACATCCTCCGTCGCTGCACCCATGGCGCTTTCCGCTGGAGTGGACCTTTGGCATGCTCGTGTCGGTCATCCCAACCCCGCCACCCTTCGTCATATTCTTTGCAGTTTTTCATTCACGTGTAATAAGATCGACGATCACACTTGTCATGCTTGTCGTCTCGGCAAACATACTCGTTTACCCTTTAGCACTTCCTCGCATGTTGCTTCATACCCCTTTGAGTTAATTCATAGTGATCTTTGGACCTCTCCTGTTGCAAGTAACATGGGCTATCTCTATTATCTTGTTATCCTTGATGATTTTTCGCACTATGTGTGGACCTTCCCGTTGCGGCGAAAGTCGGATTCTGTTGCCACTCTCACCGCATTCTACTCCTATGTCTCCACGCAGTTTGGTCGCCCCATTCATGCGTTGCAAACAGACAACGGGAAGGAGTTCGATAATCTTGCAATCTGCAACCTTCTCGCCACACACAGCACAATTTTTCGTCTCACTTGCCCGTACACTTCGCAACAAAATGGCCGCACTGAGCGCGTGCTTCGCACTCTTAATGACTGCGTTCGCACCCTCTTCTTTCACGCCAACGTGCCACCACGTTTCTGGCCTGACGCGCTCGCCACCGCATCACTACTCCTCAACATCCATCCCTGTCGCACTCGCGGGAATTTTGCTCCTCATCATCTTCTGTTCGGCACGCCACCTTCCTACACCGAGCTTCGCATTTTCAGTTGCTTGTGCTACCCTAGCATCGCTTCCACTACTTCTCATAAGCTCGCACCACGGTCCGTGGCCTGTATTTTTCTTGGCTATCCCCCCAACACCAAAGGCTACCGCTGCTATGATCCTATCTCACATCGGGTCATCACTTCCCGACACGTTTACTTTGATGAGATGGTTTTTCCGTTTCAGCAAGTACCTTCGGATGTTGTGGCCTTGCCCGCTCCTGGTGACGGCCGCTCGGGCGCTTCTCGCGGGCCGCCTCCTGGCTTTGAGGGTGCCTCCCGTGCCTCGGGTCGAGTTCCTCCCCGGCCGGTTTCCTTCGGGGCTGCACCCCTCCCGGCGCCTGCGACGCCCCCTGCGCCACCATCGGCGCGGGCCTCCTCGGCGCCCCCCGCGCCCTCGCCGGTGGCCTCGCCCGCGGCGGCCTTCCCCACGCCCTCGCTGGCGGCCTGCCCCGCACCCTCGCCGGCGGCCTCGCCCGCGGCCTCACCCGCGGTATCACCCGCGGCATCAGTGGCGGCGGGCTCTTCTTCGTCCTCGCCTGTCGCCCCTGACTCGCTGCCCCGCCCGATGACTCGCTCTCGGGCCGGTACCTTCCGCCCGAGTATGTGGTACACTAGCGATGAGTATCTTCTCGCTGCTTCCGTCTCCGAGCCGTCCCCTCTCCCATCGTCAGCTCGAGCCGCCCTTCGGGACCCTCATTGGCTCGCTGCGATGCAGGAAGAGTTCGATGCGCTCCAACGGAACCGCACCCGGCAGCTTGTCCCTCGGCCACCTCGTGCCAACATCATCACGGGCAAGTGGGTCTTTCGGCATAAGACTCGTCCCGATGGGAATCTCGAGCGCTACAAAGCTCGCTGGGTGGTTCGAGACTTTCGGCAACGTGCGGGCGTGGACTTCACCGACACTTTTGCTCCGGTTGTTAAACCGGGCACGATCCGCAGCGTGCTTCAGCTGGCCGTCTCCCGAGCTTGGCCCATGCATCAGTTGGATGTCTCCAATGCCTCCTTGCACTGCCACCTCGCCGAGCAGGTGTTCTGTGAGCAGCCCACCGGCTTCGTTGACGCCACACATCCGGACCATGTGTGCTTGCTCTCCCGTTCTCTTTATGGGTTGAAGCAGGCGCCTCGGGCCTGGTACCAGCGCATCGCTGCCTTCCTGCAGACGCTCGGATTTACATCGACCCGCTCCGACGCGTCCCTCTTCGTGTACTATCATGGGGTTGACACGACCTACTTGTTGCTCTACGTCGACGACATCATCCTGACGGCTTCCACTATCGCGCTTCTCCAGCGGCTTACTGCTCGTCTTCGCGATGAGTTTGCCCTGAAGGACTTGGGGCCCCTCCACTACTTCCTCGGCATTGAGGTGGTTCGACGGCCAGATGGGTTCTTTTTGCACCAGCAGCGTTACGCCCATGAGCTTCTCGATCGTGCCGGCATGCTTAACTTCAAGCCCGCTCCCACGCCTGTTGACACCAAGGCCAAGGTTTCAGCTCTGGAGGGCTCTCTCGCATCCGACGCGGCCTTCTATCGCTCCATTGTGGGTGCCTTGCAGTACCTCACTCTGACGCGCCCCGACTTGTAGTATGCTGTTCAGCAGGTCTGTCTTCACATGCATGCTCCGCGCACTACACCACAACACCAATGTAATGGCATGCAATCTGCCGGGAGAAAGCTCTTAAGAGGGCAGAGAAACTACCAGGATAGTAGTTCTCCCGGCAGATAGAACTGCCACAAGAACGGCTGCCGGGGATTTGTTCTCCCGGCAGTTAGATTATTCCCGGCAGTTTATCTGCCCTAGCTTATATATCTGCCGGCAGTTTGCTTTCTCCCGGCGGACTGTTTGCGCCAAAGGAAATACAGTTACCGACAATGTTACTGCCAGTACAAGCATGTTGACCCGGCAGATAGAATGCCAGATCATTGTGTTTAACTAGCAAAAACTGTTTTACGTATGCAGCATATACCTAATTAAGAATCCATTTTGGCAATCAGGTAGATCTCACATCTTAGACATACACTTCAATCGAAGTTACACATAGGCCTCATCAAAAACCTTAAATTTCCTTCAATATAAACATAACATGCCAGATACATATGTTTCTGGATACATACATATAGGAAACAACCATACATAAGGACTTGTGCTGGCACAAAATAGTACGTATGTTTCTAAATGTGCCACACAACCAAAATGAGAATCCAGTGGCTTGTGTACCAAAACAACCACCAAAATAAGCAGAACTTGCCAATGTCTCCAGGTTCAACAAACTAGGTGCACTACATTATCACTACACCAACTTAATTGTATGTCCTCCAAACCTTCAGCCGCTGTAGAACTTCCAAACCGTCAACCGCTTGTATGTAGATCTTGCAATCCTCCATCAACTTGTGTATCTTTGGAAAACCTGCAACAGACCGGAAACTCAAAATGGAGCTCTCATAGAACGATAAACCTGTTGTATCATAAACATGCAACTAGTAATGGAAGCACAAGACAGCACAATAAAAATGCAATCTTTATATCACATAAGGACAAGTGTTCTAATGCAAATAGCAGAAGTCAATAGACATTTCTTCAGGACATCAACTAAACATAGTCCAGGCACTTTGCAAGGAGGCTCCAGGCCAAGCATTTTTCAGCAAGGACTTCTATCCAAACATCAATAGTCCTGCTCAGTTTTTAAAAAGGACGTCAAGGGCTCCAAACTGCTCAGGCTCTGTTTGGGTGAATAGTATATGTAAAATTGTAGTATTCGAAAACTACAGTTTCTAAACCTCTAGCTGCAAAATACCAGAGTTTGTGAAAACCATAATATTATACAGTATTTGCAAAATCATGAGACGTATCGCAGATGCAATATTTACGACAGTATTTTAAACTAAATCACGTGAGCTTGCACAGCCAGCCACTGATACAACAAAATATGTGTACATGTGCCCTTCACCTTTCCACCATATATCTACCTGACGTGTTGTGTAAATTTCAGAAACAATTAAGCTAGACAAACTTACCAATTGTTGATTATTATAATCAAAGAAACAGACTAGTCCTGCTTCTGGACAGTTTGTCATTATTATAGCAATCAATGAAAGTCAATCAAGGCCTTTAACAGTTCAGGCAGTGTGTAGCAACATAAAAACAAGGCTATTCAGGCAGTGTATAACAACAATCCAGTCAGTGTATAACTGTCGCCGCTGGAGATTCCCCGTAGAGGGGCGTCCTCTTTGGTAACCTAAAAAGCCTTGAGCATGGCTATTCAGTGCCGTTCTCAGTTCTTACGCCTGCAAACAGTAACAACTACTCCCTCCGTCCCATAATGTAAGACAGCTTTTTAACACTAGTGTAGTGTCAAAAAACATCTTACATTATGGGACAGAGGGAGTAGCAACTAGCTAACTAGAAAAAAGTGAGTTCTATGCATGTGCATGGCTGTCTGATGATGATCCATAATCCATAATCAACAAAATTGCTGTAAGTAACTAATAAGGATGGTCCTTGAAGGATGCCACCTGAAGAAAATGTTAGCCCAAAACTACTGGCGAGTAACTAGCTCTCTGTCTTGTACAATCTAGCAGAGGACTAAATAGCAGCCAGCTGCACACTTGCTGCGGCAACACACAAGAACAGAGGAACTCACACAGTAGCAGTTGTGTGCTACTAACTATTTATGCTTAAGCATTCTAGCAAAACACATACACGTATATGTAGTAGTACTACACTTGAGGCTTGGCTGGATAGAAATGAAATGGCCCTGATTTACAATGAAGGAGCACGGCTCCTTTTATAGGGGATTACAAACTGCCTATTGCAGTTGTACGTGAATGTGAGGTAGCTACCTAGAAGCTTGCTGCTGCCAGCTCAATGCACTAAAGCTTGAAAAGTCTAGTTCAGCTCAACCTTTTCAACTAGGGAAAGCGAACTATTGCTTAGCTGCTTCTCCTCCTCAGCCTTTTCACAAGATAAAGTCTAATGCTATTTAGCTACTTCTCCTCCTCAGCCTTTTCACAAGATAAAGTCCAATGCTATTTAGCTACTTCTCCTCCTCAGCCTTTTTGATCGGAGAAAGCCTAGCAAACGACTCCCACTAGACTGGGTTGATCAACAGAAAACACTATCAGAATCAGATCAGGTGTTGCCGCTTTTCAACTATCCCTGTGTCACATACCTGCTTTGATTGCCCTCATCATCCCACATGCAAGGTCCCATAGCAGAAGCAGAAAAATCTTTTTGGAGCCGCTGTTATCAGTGACAGTGTTATGTATGGACCAGATGCATATATCCTTGACAACTTCAGTATCAGAAGATTTGGCAAAGAACGAGATTTAAATGTACTATACCTTTCTTAGAACATGTTCTCCACCTACACTAGGTGCCTTCCCAGAAGCAAGCATTATTTGGTTAGATGCATCTATGCCCATGACTCAAGCACCACCAAAAGATGGTTCATTCTGCATAGCACGGTAAAGAAATTACAAGAATGACACAATTAAACTTGGAAATAAAGGAATCCAACCAGAATCCAACTGCAAAATTGCTGGAAGAAATATGTTGGCAATGGACAGCAGTTTCAAACAAACAGATAGATAATCCACGAGAATTAGCAGTCCAAATTATGAAGGTCTTTTGACACTAGCTATGCATCAAGTGCCACTTTGCATTCACAAAAGGCATGAAAACCAGACTGCTAACATACGCATGGGGTCAGATCATGTTCCTATGTTAAGATCAAACATTTTCATGAGCAAATAAGGCAGGTACTTATTATGCGTCTTAATATTCTGTTCAACCTCCTAAACCATAACATGCAAACAAAACAAGGTTTTTACGTGTTATTATTTGAAACAAAATAATCATAGTTGACAAACATTTTTCAATTTACACATCTAACAAAAGTTGGGCCAGAATCATGAATTCCTTGCCCAACCCAATTTCTACTTTGATGTTGCTATTACTAAAGTGACCATATGTTTCAGGTCAGACAAGATACCAGGCAGCAATTATTAGTAAAACATGCAGTACATAGTGTAGGCTGAATGTTTACAGCTGAAAATAGCACTTTGTAACAAGTATTTACCAGTAAAACAAAGCGGCAACTATTTCTAGAGCCATAGTTTGCACTGACTGAGGCTGACTTCTTCCATCAGAGTGCTCTGCTATTTTCCTCAAAGCAGAGGAAGAAGATTTGGCAGATGTGCTCATGTGTGTTACAAATCATTGGAAAAATTGAAAGAACAGTAAAGAATACAAGAGAACGGGAAGCACCAGGACCATACCTTGCGCTCGAAGTACAAAAGGGGGAGGTCGGAGGAGCACGGACGAAGGACGATAGGCTGGAGAGCATGATGGTCGGTGGCGCAAACCCTAGGAGAGACGGTGCCGCCCGGGGAGAAAGCATGGAAGGAGAGGCGACATCTGGGCGGCGCTGGGGATGGGCGGAGGGCGAACGAGATCTGCGTAGGAGGGTACTTGACGGCGACGGAGGAGGGTGCTCGGCGGCGGCGGTGGTCCGAGAGGACAGCTGCTGCGATGGGTGGTCAAGGGCGGCTGGGGTCGGGCAGTGGTGGGTGCTCGGCGTCGTCTCGTGTTGGCGGCGGCTAGGGTTGGAGCAGATGGTGATTTGGGCTAGATCTGGGGCGGCCGCTAAGTCTCTGGAGCGAAGTATTTGGGCTCTCGTGCGCTCTCCGCGCTGGCGCGCCTTTGGGCCCAATTATTTCGTTCTCGCGCCATTAACGCCTCCCGGCAGATAATGGGCCAAGGTTTAGTTCTGCCGGCAGATAGAGTGACCTAAATGGTGGATATCAACGCCGGCAGTATGTATGCCATTATTGCTCAACTTCTACCGGCAGTTATTCTGTCTGCAAGTACTTGTGTCGGCAGTTAAGAGATCCCCGGCAGTTGGTTTGCCCTTATATAGATATTTCTCCCGGCAGTTAATTGCCCCCAATCAAGTGTTGTGGTGTAGTGGCGTGACTCTCACTGGACCTTGGTGAAGCGTATCCTCCGTTACATACGCGGCACTACGTCCATGGGACTTACACTGACGGCCTCCGCCTCTACCGACCTTGTCGCCTACTCTGATGCGGACTGGGCTGGCTGCCCGGACACACGGCGCTCCACTTCGGGGTACTGTGTCTACCTTGGGCCATCTCTGATCTCTTGGTCTTCCAAGCGACAGCCCACAGTCTCTCGCTCGAGTGCCGAGGCAGAGTATCGGGCAGTGGCTAACGCCGTTGCCGAATGCTCTTGCCTTCGTCAGCTGCTCCAGGAGTTACTTTGTGATGTTCACAAGGCCACACTTGTCTACTGCGACAACGTCTCCGCCGTGTACCTCTCCGCCAACCCGGTCCATCATCGACGAATGAAGCACATTGAGCTCGACATACACTTTGTTCGTGAGCAGGTGGCCCTTGGGCGCATCCGGGTCCTCCACGTCCTGACGGCGCAACAGTTTGCCGATGTTATGACAAAAGGACTGCCTACTTCTGTTTTCGAGGAGTTCAGGTCCAGTCTTTGCGTAT
>NC_041384.1:734907414-734926420 GCF_002162155.2 Triticum dicoccoides | reverse complement strand
GGGGGGGTGTTGAATATATGGTTTGTGCATGTATATTGTATAGTCCGGCCCACCTCCTAGTCATTGTATAGTTGAGGTTGTGGCCCACCTTGTACTCCATATATACGTGCGCTATGCACCGATCAATACATCGAGTTGCATTGCCAAAATATTCGTTTCCAACATTATCTATAGTTGTTCGAGGCAGAATATTAATTAACTACTAGTATGAGCTCTAATAAAACTAGACGATGCCCCGCATGTTGTTGCCGGAATATTTTGCAATAGATTTCTAAGATATTAATAATTTATGGAAATAAGACTATTTGGAGAAATAATATGTGAGCTAAAACTAAAAATACATATTGTTATTTGTGTTTGATTATAGTATTTTTGTAAAATATTTATTAAATATATCATGCATGTTTGCACGTTGAAGTGAATATTTTCCTATGGCTCATTGAATGTTGAAGTGAGTCTTTTCTAATGCATGTTGCTTGATGAGGTGTCATACTTGCATGTTGAGAGAAATAGAGTAGTGGGGGCTAACTATTTAGATATAGAAGATTACTACTACAGCTGATTATTACGGTGAGCTAGAAGGGTCCAGTACATGACCGGCAAAGATCACAGCCCCTGAGACCTCCTCCACGATATAAAACGCAAAAGGGTGGTCGGCGATGAACTCCAACCTCATTGCACATTTCTTCTTGCGGCCGATGACGGCGGCGCAGGCAGCCGCCACGGTGCCCTCCTCATTCACCTCGACGACGGCCTTGTGGAACACCTCGTCCAAGCGCACGTCACAGACGCTCTTGTCCATGATGCCAGACAGGTCGGCGGCCTCCTCGGTGAACGCCTCCCGAAGCCCTAGGCCTCGAAGGACTTGGGCGAGACGACAAAAGAATGACAGCTTGAACTTGGGCAGCATAAGCTCCCTCACTCTGCTTCGGAGCTTCGGCACGTGGTCAAGCAGGGAGCCACCCATATCCGCGAGAGTGCTGACCATGGCGTTGTTGGCACAGCCTGAGAAGGAAGAAAAAAGGACATACACAAAAGCTTGAGATAGAAGAAGAGCACACAGAGAGTTTTGCGGCACCGCACACACTTGTGCCTTTTCTCTGTTTCTTCTCTACAACTCATCTCATCATCTTAAATACCAGTACAAGAGACCCACGCACGCACGGGTCAGCCGCCACACTCGGCTGCTAACCCCACTAATCCAACTAACCCACTACATGCATGCACACACCGGCCAAGCCACACACAAATGGCTTGATCCGTTTTTGACTCCACACTACCTACCTTCATGCATGCACGTTCAGCACTAACTAGCCGAACGTCGCGCAACGGCCACACAGCTCGGCCGTTCACCTCCATGGATGTAGTCTGTCACTAACAAACACTTGACCACACTAATACATGTGCATGCAGGTCACATCTCTTCACATGCACTGATCACTTGGTCACCTAGTACACACGTACATGACTACGGCCACTCATCTTCTGGCTTGCCGATCTGTTCGCGTGCACTCGCTCTATCTCTGTGCTGCTGATCCGGCCGCTACGCCATGTTGCCGAGCATGTAATTTTCTTTGTACTTCGCTGACTAATGCATCTCTATGTGGCTATTACACAATGCAACAAATTAAACATGACCTAATCTTAAATGCTTAATACTAATAACAAGATTAGTTCCAACAGGCGTGCAGCCCGTCGTCCTCGTCCGGGAGGAAGACGCACATCGAGTACCGCGACATGGCATCATCACCGGCCTTGTAGGGGAGCTTGAGCACCTTGAAGCCTTCATTGTATGAGACGAAGAGCTCGCATGTTCCCGGCAGGGTCATGAAGGGGACGTCGACGGGGTCGGCGCCGTCGAGGCGGTGGAACTCATGGTCCTCGGTGAGGTTCTCTGGGAAGCGGGCCTCCCACGCGCCCTTGAAGTAGATGGCGTTGGTGAGCACGAACCTCGAGTGGTCGGTCAATGAACCCTCCGGCAGGATCTCCCAGATGAGATTGTTCGTCTCCGCCGCCGCCCACTGGTTGATCTCCTTCCTGGTCTCCTCCCTGACCTCATCCTACACATGCACGTTGTAACAAACAATGACGTACCATTGCCAATATGAAACAGCGATCAACGTCAGAGATGAAGAAAAAAAGTTAGACTGCTACCTCAGCGAAGTCGACGGCGCGTATCTCTGCCTTGTAGGACTCGGTGGCGGTGTGGAGGAAGTCCAGCGTGAGCTCCATGTGTTCCTGGTGAAATACACCGTAGGTGTAGGTGATGACAGGCCCACTGGAGCCGGACGGGTCGGAGGGGAGGCCGTGCACGAACCCGGCGAGCTCGTCGGCCGACGCGGCACCGAGCAGGGCTAGGAGCTCATCCAGAGTTCTGCCGCAGGCTCCGGCGGCCACCAGGCCGAGCGTGGTGTAGAGGGACAGCGGCGAGAAGGCGATGTTGCTGCCCCTGGTGTTGTCTCCCTCGGCGAGCTTCTTGGCCAGGCGGAGCGCGAATGCAGTCAGGCCGTCGGAGCCCATGGCCGGTGGCGGCGACGACCTGCGCTCCTTCTTGCTGTTGGAAGTTGGAACTCGCCTACTTGTTCTTCTCTTTATATTTTCTCCTTTTCTCAACTCCAGCGGTTCAATCTTCACGCAGGGTTTATATGCAACTACCAACCGACTAGCAAAGTCTTCCCTATACGTAGACAGCTAACACGGTTACCACATCCTTGCAATACTAATTTGACTACGTACTCCCTCCTTATCAAAATTCTTGTCTTAGATTTATCTAAATACGGATGTATATTAAAACGTGACTTGATACATCCGTATTTAGACAAATTTAAAATAAGAATTTTGAGACGGAGGGAGTACTAACAATGCCGAATCTGACTACTACTAGGACTCTACACCCAGGACACGTACTGCTACGACGCAAACCTAGACAAGATTACCCAACACTTGCTTGGCCTCTCCGGCTCTTGGTCTGCCATGTGGTCGATGCGATTGACGGTGCTCAAGTGTTGGCGTAAATTAAGAACGGCGGATTGGCTGCGGGGTACCTCTATGCACTATCGGTGACTCAAGGTTACGCTCCACGCATTGCCTTGGAGAGAGAGTTCTCATCCAGCGGATGAGATGTGACGACCACTGCGCCGGATGGGAGTAGTCGTCCTCTCGGTCGTGGTAGAAAGACCCGTCGTCAATGCCGCAGGAGTAAGCGGAGGCGAGTCTGATGATGTAGCAACCCCTGGCCCCACTGGTACAGCTTCTTGTTGCGCTCTCTAGCTGGGCCAAGTGGAACCACAACAGTCAGAGCACGGTGAGGCGCAGACTTCTGCAGCGAGGTCGATGACGCAGGAGTAGGGAGATCTTGGTCTGGGTGTAGAAAATGAGGCTAAAGCGTATGCTCTTAGCAGTGACGCGTGCATGTTTATATAGGTACAAGGCCGCGAGATATACAAGGGTTGTTAGGCTGTGGATTGATCTACAAGTCATAATCTAGATAAGACACAATCACAACAGCCCAACTATGGTTACAACTAACTACATGCACGCACGCGTATACGGTTTATAGATACACCGTATATACATTGTTTAACACTCCCCCTCAATCATAACTTATCTAAGTTGAGGTTGTGTCGAAATGCCTCCAGCTCCCTCAAAGAAAGGGGTTTAGTAAACCCATCTGCAACTTGATCACCAGTAGGAACAAAGCAAACATTCAACAGCTTGTTGGCGACCCGTTCCCGAACAAAGTGATAGTCTATCTCGATATGCTTTGTCCTAACATAAAAAACAGGATTGGCAGATAAATACGTCGCACCCAAATTGTCACACCATAGTGATGCTGCCTTGGGATGATGAGTACCCAACTCTATCAACATGTTTTGGACCCAGATCACTTCAGCAGTGGCATTAGCTAGGGCCTTGTACTCAGCTTCGGTGCTAGACCGAGACACGATAGCCTGCTTACGAGCACTCCATGAAACCAGATTTCCTCCAAGGAAAACTACAAAACCTCCTGTGGATCTCCTATCATCAGGACAGCCTGCCCAATCTACATCAGAAAGCGCACTAATGAGCATGGAGTCTGACTTGCAAAGCTTAAGCCCATGACTCTGTGTTCCTTGAAGATATCTAAGTATCCGTTTTACAGCAGTCTAATGAACAGTAGTAGGAGCATGCAAAAACTGACAAACCTTATTGACAGCATATGCAATATCTGGACGAGTCAATGTTAGGTATTGTAGTGCTCCCACGATGCTCCTATACCTGGTGGAGTCTTCGGTTGCAAGGATGTCTCCATCATGAAGGGATAACTTCTCGAAGGTGGCTAAGGGTGTAGGCGCAGGTTTATATCCTGTCATGCTCATCCGCTGAAGTATCTCTTGCACATATTTTTCCTGTGATAGAAGAACACCACTTGCAATGTTTTTGACCTAAATACCAAGAAAGAAATGCAAGGCACCTAAGTCTTTCAGTGCAAAATCCATACTCAGATCCTTAAGGAGTGTTGTAACTGCTTTAGATGAGGAGCTTGTAACAATAATATCATCAACATATATGAGCATAAAAATAGTTACTCCATGCCGATGATAAAAGAACAGCACCGTATCTCCCTTTGACGCAAGAAAACCAAGGGATCGAAGTTTGGAGTACAAGCAATAGTACCAGGCTCTTGGTGCTTGTTTCAAGCCATAAAGTGCTTTATCAAGTTTGCAGACATGTCGTGGTGAGACCGAGCTCTCATGCCCAGGAGGCTGCCTCATAAACACTTCCTCTTCCAGAACACCATGCAAAAACGTGTTCTTTACATCTTGTTGACGCATGCACCAATTCCAATAAATTGCAATGGAAAGAACTAGACGGATAGTAGCAGCTTTTACCATAGGGCTAAAGGTGTCCTCATAGTCAACTCCATACCTTTGCTTGAAGCCTTTGGCAACCAACCAAGCCTTGTACCTGTCAATAGTGCCATCAGACTTCCTTTTGATTTTGTACACCCATTTGCAGTCAATGACGTTCCTCCCTTTGACAGGTGGAACGAGGCATCACATTTTGTTATCCATAAGAGCAAAGTACTCCTCATCCATCTCCTTCCTCCACTTGGGGTCACCAAGAGCATCTTGTAAATTTCTTGGTTCACCTGCAGCACAAAAAGACCCCCAACGAACACACCCGTCTTTGTAAACTTTTGGTTTAGCAATGCCACTTTGAGACATGGTGTGAGTGCGCTGAAGGAAATATGCCCTAGAGGCAATAATAAAGTTATTATTTGTTTCCTTATATCATGATAAATTTCTATTATTCATGCTAGAATTGTATTAACCAGAAACATAGTACATGTGTGAATACATAGACAAACAGTATGTCACTAGTATGCCTCTATTTGACTAGCTCATTGATCAAAGATGGTTAAGTTTCCTAGCCATTGACATGGATTGTCATTTGATTAATGGGATCACATCATTAGGAGAATGATGTGATTGACTTGACCCATTCCGTTAGCTTAGCACCCGATCGTTTAGTATGTTGCTATTGCTTTCTTCATGACTTATACATGTTCCTATGACTATGAGATTATGCAACTCCCGTTTACCGGAGGAACACTTTGTGTGCTACCAAACGTCACAACGTAACTGGGTGATAATAAAGGTGCTCTACAGGTGTCTCCAAAGGTACTTGTTGGGTTGGCGTATTTCGAGATTAGGATTTTTCACTCCGATTGCCGGAGAGGTATCTCTGGGCCCTCTCGGTAATGCACATCACTTAAGCCTTGCAAGCATTGCAACTAATGAGTTAGTTGCAGAATGATGTCTACTGAATGAGTAAAGAGACTTGCCGGTAACGAGATTGAACTAGGTATTGAGATACCGACGATCGAATCTCGGGCAAGTAACATACCGATGACAAAGGGAACAACGTATGTAGTTATGCGGTCTGACCGATAAAGATCTTCGCAGAATATGTGGGAGACAATATGAGCATCCAGGTTCCGCTATTGGTTATTGACCGGAGACGTGTTTCGGTCATGTCTACATAGTTCTCGAACCCGTAGGGTCCGCACGCTTAACGTTTCGATTACAGTTATATTATGAGTTTATATGTTTTGATGTACCGAAGGTTGTTCAGTGTCCCGGATGTGATCACGGACATGATGAGGAGTCTCGAAATGGTCGAGACATGAAGATTGATATATTGGAAGCCTATGTTTGGATATCAGAAGTGTTCCGGGTGAAATCGGGATTTTACAGGAGTACCGGGAGGTTACTGGAACCCCCTGGGAGGTTAATGGGCCTTAGTGGGCCTTTACGGAGAAGAGGAGAGGCAGCCAGGGCTGGGTCACGCGCCCCTCTCCCCCCCCCCTAGTCCGAATAGGACAAGGAGAGGGGGGCGGCACCCCCCTTCCTTCCTCTCTCCCTCCTCTTTCCCCCTCCCAAGTCCTAATCCAACTAGGAAAAGGGGGGAGTAGGACTCCTCCTGGCGCGCCCTCTCTCCTGGACGGCCGCACCCCCCTTGCTCCTTTATATACGGGGGCAGGGGGCACCCTAGAGACACAATAATTGATCAGTTGATCTTTTAGCCGTGTGCGGTGCCCCCCTCCACCATAGTCCACCTCGATAATACTGTAACGGTGCTTAGGCGAAGCCCTGCGTCGGTAGAACATCATCATCGTCACCACGCCGTCGTGCTGACAAAACTCTCCCTCAACACTCGGCTGGATCGGAGTTCGAGGGACGTCATCGGGCTGAACGTGTGTTGAACTCAGAGGTGTCGTGCGTTCGGTACTTGATCGGTCGGATCGTGAAGACGTACGACTGCATCAACCGCGTTGTGCTAACGCTTCCGCTTTCGGTCTACGAGGGTATGTGGACAACACTCTCCCCTCTTGTTGCTATGCATCACCATGATCTTGCGTGTACGTAGGAATTTTTTTGAAATTACTACGTTCCCCAACAGTGGCATCCAAGCTTGGTTTTATGCGTAGATGTCATATGCACGAGTAGAACACAAGTGAGTTGTGGGCGATATAAGTCATACTGCTTACCAACATGTCATACTTTGGTTCGGCGGTATTGTTGGATGAAGCGGCCCGGACCGACATTACGCGTACGCTTACGCGAGACTGGTTCTACCGACGTGCTTTGCACACAGGTGGCTGGCGGGTGTCAGTTTCTGCAACTTTAGTTGAACCGAGTGTGGCTACGCCCAGTCCTTGCGAAGGTTAAAACAGCACCAACTTGACAAACTATCATTGTGGTTTTGATGCGTAGGTAAGAACGGTTCTTGCTAAGGCCGTAGCAGCCACATAAAATTTGCAACAACAACGTAGAGGACGTCTAACTTGTTTTTGCAGGGCATGTTGTGATGTGATATTGTCAAGACATAAGGCTAAATTTTATTGTATGAGACGATCATGTTTTGTAATCGAGTTATCGGCAACTGGTAGGAGCCATATGGTTGTCGCTTTATTGTATGCAATGCAATCACCCTGTAATGCTTTACTTTATCACTAAGCGATAGCGATAGTCGTAGAAGCATAAGATTGGCGAGACGACAACCATGCTACGATGGAGATCAAGGTGTCGCGCCGGTGACGATGGTGATCATGATGGTGCTTCGGAGATGGAGATCACAAGCACAAGATGATGATGTTCATATCATATCACTTATATTGATTGCATGTGATGTTTATCTTTTATGCATCTTATCTTGCTTTGATTGACGATAGCATTATAATATGATCCCTCACTAAATTATCAAAGTATAAGTGTTCTCCCTGAGTATGCACCGTTGCGAAAGTTCATCGTGCTGAGACAGCACGTGAAGATCGGGTGTGATAGGCTCTACGTTCAAATACAACGGGTGAAAAACAGTTGCACACGCGGAATACTCAGATTAAACATGACGAGCCTAGCATATAACAGATATGGCCTCGAAACACGGAGACCGAAAGGTCGAGTGTGAATCACATAGTAGATATGATCAACATAGTGATGTTCACCTTTGAAACTACTCCATCTCGCGTGATGATCGGACATGGTTTAGTTGATATGGATCACGTGGTCACTTAGAGGATTAGAGGGATGTCTATCTAAGTGGGAGTTCTTAAGTAATATGATTAATTGAACTTAAATTTATCATGAACTTAGTACCTGATAGTATCTCGCTTGTCTATGTTGATTGTATATAGATGGCCCGTGTTGTTGTTCCGTTGAATTTTAATGCGTTCCTTGAGAAAGCAAAGTTGAAAGATGATGGTAGCAATTACACGGACTGGGTCCGTAACTTGAGGATTATCCTCATTGCTGCACAGAAAATTTACGTCCTGGAAGCACCGCTAGGTGTACCACCTGCACCAGCAACTGCAGACATTGTGAATTCCTGGCAGTCATGTGTTGATGACTACTCGATAGTTCAGTGTGCCATGCTTTACGGCTTAGAACCGGGACTTCAACGACGTTTTTAACGCCATGGAGCATATGAGATGTTCCAGGAGTTGAAGTTGATATTTCAAAAGAATGCCCGGATTGAGAGATATGAAGTCTCTAATAAGTTCTACAGTTGCAAGATGGAGGAGAATAGTTCTACCAGTGAGCATATACTCAAGATGTCTGGGTACTGCAATCACTTGATTCAACTGGGAGTTAATCTTCCGGATGATAGCGTCATTGACAGAATTCTTCAATCACTGCCACCAAGCTACAAGAGCTTCGTGATGAGCTATAATATGCAAGGGATGGATAAGACAATTCCCGAGCTCTTCACAATGCTAAAGGCCGCGGAGGTAGAAATCAAGAAGGAACATCAAGTGTTGATGGTCAATAAGACCACCAGTTTCAAGAAAAAGGGCAAAGGGAAGAAGAAGAGGAACTTCGAGAAGAACGGCAAGCAAGTTGCTTCTTAGGAGAAGAAACCCAAGTCTGGACCTAAGCCTGAGACTGAGTGCTTCTACTGCAAGCAGACTGGTCACTGGAAGCGGAACTGCCCCAAGTATTGGCGGATAAGAATGATGGCAACGTGAACAAAGGTATATGTGATATACATGTTATTGATGTGTACCTTACTAATGCTCGCAGTAGCACCTGAGTATTTGATACTGGTTCTGTTGCTAATATTTGCAACTCAAAACAGGGGCTACGGATTAAGCGAAGATTGGCTAAGGACGAGGTGACGATGCGCGTGGGAAATGGTTCCAAAGTCGATGTGATCGCAGTCGGCACGCTACATCTACATCTACCTTCGGGATTAATATTAGACCTAAATAATTGTTATTTGGTGGCAGCGTTGAGCATGAACATTATATCTAGATCTTGTTTGATGCGAGATGGTTATTCATTTAAATCAGAGAATAATGGTTGTTCTATTTATATGAGTAATATCTTTTATGGTCATGCACCCTTGAAGAGTGGTCTATTTTTGTTGAATCTCGATAGTAGTGATACACATATTGATAATATTGAGGCCAAAAGATGCAGAGTTGATAATAATAGTGCAACTAATTTATGGCACTGCCATTTAGGTCATATCGGTGTAAAGCGCATGAAGAAACTCCATACTGATGGACTTTTGGAACCACTTGAATATGAATCACTTGGTACTTGTGAACCGTGCCTGATGGGCAAGATGACTAAAACGCCGTTCTCCAGTACTATGGAGAGAGCAACAAATTTGTTGGAGATCATACATACAGATGTATGTGGTCCGATGAATATTGAGGCTCGTGGCAGATATCGTTATTTTCTCACCTTCACAGATGATTTATGAAGATATGGGTATATCTACTTAATGAAACATAAGTTTGAAACGTTTGAAAAGTTCAAAGAATTTCAGAGTGAAGTTGAAAATCAACGAAACAAGAAAATAAAGTTTCTACGATCTGATCGTGGAGGAGAATATTTGAGTTATGAGTTTGGTCTTCATTTGAAACAATGTGGAATAATTTCGCAACTCACGCCATCCGGAACACCACAGTGTAATGGTGTGTCCGAACTTCGTAATCATACTTTACTAGAAATGGTGCGATCTATGATGTCTCTTACTGATTTACCGCTATCGTTTTGGGGTTATGCTTTAGAGACGGTCGCATTCACGTTAAATAGGGCACCATCAAAATCCGTTGAGATGACGCCTTATGAACTATGGTTTGGCAAGAAACCAAAGTTGTCGTTTCTGAAAGTTTAGGGCTGCGATGCTTATGTGAAAAAGCTTCAATCTGATAACCTCGAACCCAAATCGGAGAAATGTGTCTTCATAGGTTACCCAAAGGAGACTGTTGGGTACACCTTCTATCACAGATCCTAAGGCAAGACTTTTGTTGCTAAATTCGGAGTTTTTCTAGAGAAGGAGTTTCTCTCAAAAGAAGTGAGTGGGAGGAAAGTAGAACTTGATGAGGTAACTGTACCTGCTCCCTTATTGGAAAGTAATTCATCATAGAAACCGGTTCCTGTGACACCTACACCAGTTAGTGAGGAAGTTAATGATGATGATCATGAAACTTCAGATCAAGTTGTTACTGAACCTCGTAGATCAACCGGAGTGAGATCCACACCAGAGTGGTACGGTAATCCTGTTCTGGAGGTTATGTTGCTAGACCATGACGAACATACAAACTATGAAGAAGCGATGGTGAGCCAAGATTCCGCAAAATGTCTTGAGGCTATGAAATCTGAGATGGGATCCATGTATGAGAACAAAGTGTGGACTTTGGTTGACTTGCCCGATGATCGGCATGCCATTGAAAATAAATGGATCTTCAAGAAGAAGACTGACACTGACGGTGATGTTACTGTCTATAAAGCTCGACTTGTTGCAAAAGGTTTTCGACAAGTTCAAGGGATTGACTATGATGAGACTTTCTCACCTGTAGCGATGCTTAAGTCTGTCAGAATCATGTTAGCATTTGCTGCATTTTATGATTATGAAATTTGGCAAATGGATGTCAAAACTGCATTCCTGAATGGATTTCTGGAAGAAGAGTTGTATATGATGCAACCGGAAGGTTTTTTCGATCTAAAGGGAGCTAACAAAGTGTGCAAGCTCCAGCAATCCATTTATGGACTGGTACAAGCCTCTCGGAGTTGGAATAAATGCTTTGATAGTGTGGTCAAAGCATTTGGTTTTGTACAGACTTTTAGAGAAGCCTGTATTTACAAGAAAGTGACTGGGAGCTCTGTAGCATTTCTAATATTATATGTGGTTGACATATTGTTGATTGGAAATGATATGTAATTTCTGGATAGCATAAAGGGATACGTGAATAAGAGTTTTTCAATGAAATACCTCGGTGAAGCTGCTTATATATTGGGCATCAAGATCTATAGAGATAGATGAAGACGCTTAATTGGACTTTCACAAAGCACATACCTTGACAAAGTTTTGAAGAAGTTCAAAATGGATCAAGCAAAGAAAGGGTTCTTGCCTGTGTTACAAGGTGTGAAGTTGAGTAAGACTCAATGCCCGACCACTGCAGAAGATAGAGAGAAAATGAAAGATGTTCCCTATGCTTCAGCCATAGGTTCTATCATGTATGCAATGCTATGTACCAGACCTGATGTGTGCCTTGCTATAAGTCTAGCAGGGAGGTACCAAAGTAATCCAGGAGTGGATCACTGGACAGCGGTCAAGAACATCCTGAAATACCTGAAAAGGACTAAAGATATGTTTCTTATTTATGAAGGTGACAAAGAGCTCATCATAAATGGTTACGTTGATGCAAGCTTTGACACTGATTCGGACGATTCTAAATCGCAAACCGGATACGTGTTTATATTGAACGGTGGTGTTGTCAGTTGGTGCAGTTCTAAACAAAGCATCGTGGCGGGATCTACATGTGAAGCAGAGTACATAGCTGCTTTGGAAGCAGCAAATGAAGGAGTTCATATCCGATCTAGGTGTCATACCTAGTGCATCGGGTCCAATGAAAATCTTTTGTGACAGTACTGGTGCAATTGCCTTGGCGAAGGAATACAGATTTCACAAGAGAACCAAGCACATCAAGAGACGATTCAATTCCATCTGGGATTTATTCCAGGTTGGAGACATAGAAATTTGCAAGATACATACGGATCTGAATGTTGCAGACCCATTGACTAGCCTCTTCCACGAGCAAAACATGATCAGCACCAAGGCTCCATGGGTGTTAGAATCATTACTGTGTAATCTAGATTATTGACTCTAGTGCAAGTGGGAGACTGAAGAAAATATGCCCTAGAGGCAATAATAAAGTTATTATTTATTTCCTTATATCATGATAAATGTGTCAGGACCCCGATTCCAAGTCACATCAATCTAGCCGGTAACACCTCATATCACATTGCGGCCTCACGCACGGTATCCCCACGGGTGTCGCCTTACCATGGCCCGGGACCGTGTGCGCCTTTTGCTCACGTATATGATAGTGTCGCTAGCATCCATATGACAGAGAACCCGGGCCGACATGGCTAGTCGTGAACCCAAAGTGGCGCAGACCTATGGAGACAGGCATACATGAATCACATCGAGCATGTCGGTAATCAGCGAGTAAATCCAGGCTGTAGCACACTGGGCTAACAGGACTCCGGGGAACCCAGGCTGTAGCAGGCTAGGCAGGACTCCGGAGTCACCGCGTGACATTTCCCCGAAGGGACAGACATAGGAACGAAGTGAAACACATGCTGGCCAGTCAAGTGTCCTGAGCAGTAGTGCTGGGCTAGCAGGACTCCGGTGAACCGGGCTGTAGCGGACTACTATGGCTCGAGGAGCACTAGACTACGTTTCCCCATAAGAAAGGCTGCCAAGGATAAACAACTAGATTGTTGGATCCCACACATACCAAGCATTTCAATCATACACACAATATGCTCGATATGTGCAAATACAACATGGCATCACAACAAAACTCTACAACTCAAGTACTTTATTTAAAGGCTCTAGAGAGCCATACATAACATGTTCATACAGGTAGGGATCACATGACCCGGCACTCAAGTCATACAAACATACAAGCACATGCGGAAGCAAATAGTCTGACTACAGACACTAGAAAGCAAGAAGGCTTCTCAAAGCCTGTCTATCTACATAGGGCCCTCCACACTACTAGAAAAAGGGCTATAGATGGGATTGACACTAATGGCGCACCAGACAAGCGGTGCGCCATTAGTATATACTAATGGCGCACCACCTTCTGATACGCCATTAGAGTTGAAACTACTAATGGCGCACCTGGCCCAGGGTGCGCCATTAGTATCAATTTTTTTTGAACTAGTGCGCCTGTCCAAACATACTAATGGCGCACTTTTCCCTTGATGCGCCATTGCTATTTTTGATACTAATTGCGCACTTTTCCATGCGGTGCGCCATTGTGGTTTTGTAGGCAAGTGTCGTAGCCCGACCGCCCACCATCTCTCTCCTCTCTCTCTCACACGGAAACCCTATCCTCTTCTCCCTCACCCCACGCACACACGTCTCTCGGCCTCGCCCCGGCCCCGATCCATGCCGCCTCCCAGTGCTCCCTCCTTTTCCTGCGCGGCGGCCCTTGCCCTCCTCTCTCTTCGGTCCCCTTCGCGCCTCCTCGCGGCAGTCGCAGCCAAGGAGCCCGAGCTCGGCGGTGACGGATCGGAAGGCAGCGTTGGTGCTGGATTTGGGAGTGGTGGAGCCGCCGCCGTCCCCGCTCCACCCTCTCCCGCGCCCCCACCTTCTCTCCCATCCGCAGATCGAGAACCTTCTCTCCCATCCGCGGATCGGGAAGGGAAGGTCCCAGATCCACATCGGGTGGGTGGGTGGGTCCTTGCGCTTCGGCGCGCCGCCGTCCACCTGGGCCGCGACCACCGAGGTCCTCGAGGCCGGCCATGGAAGTCCGACCTGCCAGCAGCCATGCCTCGCGCCCGAAACCCTCGCATGCATGCCGCAGGAACGAGGTACAGCACCGGACCCCTATGCTCCTCCTTCTTCCATGGACTTCTCACCATGAGAGGTCTCATCTCTGTAGGAAGGAGGACAACGCCATGGAAGCTGCTCCTTCCCCTTCCCCACCAGGACCACGCACGCCATGGAAGGTATCCTCTCCTGTTGCTGCTACCTTAGCTCTTTTTCCATCTCTAGATCTGATTCCTGAGCATTTGTGTCTCTGACCTGATTTGGTCAAGGGGGAGAAAGAGAAGCTGCTCCCATCTGCCCGTGCCTTCAGATTTGGCCGCCCATACAGTACGCACACGGTTTAGGGTTGCTCAAATCCATTTACACTAGTTTGGATGAAACAGAGGCTGTCACAAATGCATCACCTCATGTAGCTTCTTGGTCCGCTAGCAAGTTAATAACTTGCATGTATTTTTTGGTGACAAACAAGTCTGACTCCAATGGATTAACTCTGTCCGTATCGCAAATTTGTTGGATTAACCCAGCAACGCTTTAGTTTTACTTCCCCCTCCCCCCTAGCTAGCTAACTCTTTTAAGGTCCAGTAGTGCACTGTGATTAATTGTTCGGTTAAATTCAGTCCTGCTAGTCCGGCACACACAGATTTACTTTACTGACGATGAATGGGCTTTATATGTTGTCGTTCCATATTATTAAGGGTTCACTGCTCTTTAGCGGGATTTTTTTAGTGCTAGTAGTATGCAGTCTTGTTTAATTAGTGTTTCTTCCTTTCTTGTGCATTTTTTTTGGATTCCTTGTCATGTAGTGATGACGTGTTAGCATCACTGGCTGAGTGCTAGTGCTGCTTTCATGCATACTACACCAGATACGTTAGTATCATTGGCACATGGTGACTGTGTAATTACCAACATGGTAACATGGCTGAGTTACTCGTTTTCTTTTTTGCTTCTGTTCGCTACTTGCTTCTCATCGGTAGAAAATCTTCTAAACTCTCTCACTTGCAGATTGGGTCGATGTGGACTTCATCACTCTCCCCACCAGCATGGACTTCATACAGGTAGCACCTCCCAAATGCCACTCCATTTATCTGTATTCATGCATTCTATACCAGCTTATTAAAACTACACGAGTGTGTTGTATTGTTGGCCTGTGTCATCTTGTTAATTCTGGTTGGTCTCTATTTCTAGAATGCCTGCCTGCCTGTGATATTTGTTTTTTGGCAATGACAGGGCTGCCTATATGGTCCTATATTGTAAGTTTGCAAACTCGTATGGAACAATATCTATATTCCTCTATCTCTAGAATGTAGGCAGTTTGCTTCGCTCACATCACCAAGTTCTCCCACTATGCTTAAATCTATTCTACTCCATTTCCTGAGATGAAATTGTGATGATGGGAGTGACATTAAACAGCTTGAACATCTAATTGTGCATGTACTCCATTGTTATATACTGATCCATCTTGTCTTTGCCTCTTATTAACATTCAAATTGTTAATTGCATTCAAATTGTTAATTGCAGGAGCAGACACAGAGGAGGAATCTGCTACCTCAAAGCAGTTGATCGACGCCGGGAGGGTGGGTACGTGATGTCGGAGGCTGCCGGGAGGGTGGTGACGAGCTACCGAAGAGATGAGTTCTGGCTCTCCTCGATGCCAGGACGAGGCGCTGCTACCGATCGGACGTGGACTCGATTGATTTGATTTGAAATATGACGGGTTGTAATGTAAAATGCACTTCAGTTCAAAATTTCCTCCCCTTGCGAGAGGTATTCTTGGACGGAGGGAGTAGAAGATTAGTTATAGGATTTTGTTTTATTTCTGTGCAATTTTCTTTTTATTGGATACTTGTAAAGACATGGTAATATTCTTGCTATAATAAAAATTATGGTTCTATTTCATTTTTTGTTTTTAAATTATTTTTCCTTATAGGTTGTTTTTTTAAATTTGTACTTTTTGTGTTTTTCAAATATACTATTAGTGGCGCATTTCAGCCTTTATTGGTGGCGCACCTAGCTTTTTAGCTAGTGGCGCACCTCTAAGGTTACTAGTGGCGCACTTGGCTTTATTACTAGTGGCGCACGTAAGGGTTAGTCTGGGATAGTAATGGCGCACCAAATGTGCGCCATTACTAAAACTTACTAATGGCGTGCTAGTAATGGCGCACCTAATGTGCGCCATTAGTAGCCAAAATAGGTGCCATTAATAACCTGTTTTCCAGTAGTGCCATGGCCATGATCACCACCTGGGTGGCAAGTCACTCATCAACGTCGAGATCTACATAAAACCCATCGGAGGGGGTGGTGTTGTCGTCTGAAAACAGTAATTAAGCAAACATGAGTACAAAGGTACTCAGCAAGTCTTACATCAGAACCTACTATACATGCTCATTCTTAAGAAGGGGGTGGAGTTATTGCAGCAAGCCAGCTTTTACTCTTGGCTAAGCTATCCTACAGAACTCCACTAGTAAAATAGTTTTCGCACATGAGTCCACTAATCACCAACACAATACTCCACCGGGGATCCTCCCTCGTCATCCTACGAGGGGGCTGTCGGTGTCAAAACCGGCGGATCTCGGGTAGGGGGTCCCGAACTGTGTGTCTAGGCTGGATGGTAACAGGAGGCAAGGAACACGACGTTTTACCCAGGTTCGGGCACCTTGATGGAGGTAAAACCCTACGTCCTGCTTGATTAATATTGATGATATGGGTAGTACAAGAGTAGATCTACCACGAGATCAAGGAGGCTAAACCCTAGAAGCTAGCCTATGGTATGATTGTTGTATGATGAAGTTGTCCTACGGACTAAAAACCTCCGGTTTATATAGGCACCGTAGAGGGTTAGGGTTACACAAAGTCGGTTACAATGGTAGGAGATCTTGAATATCCGCATCGCCAAGCTTGCCTTCCACGCCAAGGGAAGTCCCATCCGGACACGGGATGAAGTCTTCAATCTTGTATCTTCATAGTCCTGGAGTCCGGCTGAAGGTATAGTCCGGCTACCCGAACACCCCCTAATCCAGGACTCCCTCAGTAGCCCCCGAACCAGGCTTCAATGACGACGAGTCCGGCGCGCATATTTTCTTTGGCATTGCAAGGCGGGTTCTTCTCCAAATTCTGTGTACCTGCTGAATAATGTCTGATTTTCGTAATGTAGCGCACCTTGGCTTCCACGCCCAATAATGGTCGTCTTCCACATATCAAACGAATGCGAAAAGTCGGGGTATTTTTACATTCACACCCCTAGTTGCATAAACGAGCCGCCTATTTAATGGGATGGGGATTCAGATCCAAACCACACCTTCTCCTCTCCGCGAGTAATCATCAGAGCGCCTCCAGCAAAGGTCCATTCCAACATGGCCAGCCGTCGCAGCTCCTCCTCTCGCCCTTCCAGTCCTAAACCTAGAGACTGGGAGAGGTGCTCCATCCCGCACAACGAGCTTGTGTCGCTTCAGGCCAAGGGATTTCTCCCTTAGGCCTGTATGGTCCGAGTCCGAGCCGGACTCGCCACCTATAATGGCGGAGAGCAAGCGGAGAGCACCCCCAATCCCTTCAAAGGAGAGCGGGTGTGCCTCGTCCCTTATCTCATAAGAGGACTTGGATTTCCAATTCATCCATTTCTCCGCGGGCTTCTGGAGTTCTACGGCCTCCAGCTGCACAATCTCACGCCTGGCTCTATATTGCATATCGCGGGCTTCGTCGCCTTTTGCGAGCTATTCCTGGGTGTTGAGGCTCATTTCGCGCTGTGGAAGAGGTTATTCTGCCTGGTGCCCCGCTCTAAGGAGGGGTCAATGTATCAAGTGGGCGGAGCCGAAGTGTGGCGCATCGCCGGGACCGGATATCTATCCGGAACCCCAAAGAAGGCGTCCGAAGACTGGCCTTCGGAATGGTTTTATATAGAGGACGTCCCGCTGTTGGATCCTGTTCGGATCGGCCTCCCTGAGTTCGACAGTGCTCCCTTAAAGAAGCGCCTGAGCTGGCGTCCACGGAGCCCTCAAAGGGAAAGTGACAGGGAAATCATTTACTTGATGGGCCGAATAAGATTGTTAGCCCATTTCGGACTGACCATAATCGGGGTTATGGCCGAATGCATTATGCGGGGGGTGCAACCACTTCAGTATAGAAGCCACCCCATGTGGGACTTCAACGGGGAGGACGACGCCACCCGCTATGGCCGTAAGGGGCCGGATTCGGCTGCCGCTCTACTAAAGATCTTGTCCACTTTGTATAAGGGAGAAGAGGAGGAATTTCTCCACGTCAACCCACAGGGTGGATTCTCTATGCACAATCCACCAAGATGGGTAAGCGGCCGCATTTACCTGCCCATCCGTTTTGTATTCCCATTGTTAAATATTTAGTCTAACGACTTCAACGCAGGAACTGCGCCGGGCTTTTAAGGAAATAAACAGCCCTCCTCCACATCCCGAGGACCCAGGAAGGTCCCTCGACCTGGCCTCTCAAGAGGATCCGGACATATCTGTGGAGCTGATTGATGGAGTGTTCCATCAATTGAACAAGGACAACGCCTTGGTGGCCATTACGGCCGATTACCCACGGCTAATCTTGGCCTCCCAGGTAACTGAGATCGAAGTCCCAGTACCCCGAATAGGTGTCCGCCCTCTCGTGTTTGCAGTTTTCTGATTACAACCGAGCTTTGCAGGGGAGGTTTTTGAGACGGGAGGCCGAACCTGCGGCGGCAAGCCAATGAGGGGCCGCAGGGCCCCGTGGGAAGAAAAGAGGTGCAGTCCAGACCGAGGCGTCAGCGCAAAGGTATGGCGCGCCCCCTTATCCCAGGTGTTACACCTGCAAGGAATATTAACACTCGTGCTCTCTTCAGGACAAAGAGACCTCGCCAGACTATACCCGGAGAGGCTACCAACCGCGCCTCCACCAGCCAGGCTCCAAAGCCTGGTCCGGAGGCGGAGGCAAACACAAGGCGCGCACCGGACGCTCCTCCGATGGAGGATGTGGACAGGTTGTCTGCCACCAACTCTGAGGTGGAGAGTGCCATGAACCACAGGCGTCGCCGGATAATTCTTCGCGATGCTTGTTTCTCCCAAGAGGCATTAGATGCCTTTAATTCGGGAGATGCGTACCTCCGTGCCGCTCAAAATGGTCTAGCCAGAGCCACGGAGCAATATGTAAAAGACATACAGGCAAGAAAATTTTG
>NC_041384.1:734866555-734907138 GCF_002162155.2 Triticum dicoccoides | reverse complement strand
TATATACCAGTAGCCCCCGAGACTTGAAACAGTTAGGGTAACTGATTTAAGGATCATTTGTTATGCAGGTTCTTACAGAGAAGAATACCGTACTGTCCCAGGAGCTGGAAGAGTGCAAAGCCCAACTAGAGGCCGCACTAGCCGCGACAGGGGAGCCCAAAGAGACCCCCTCTGGTAAGATACACTTCGAAAGATTAGTATCTTGCGAAGTGCGCCGTGGGTGTAAATCTGACAAATCATATTGCAGATGGCGCCGGACTAGATCCGGAGAGGCAACAACTCTTACGCTGGCTAAAGGCCGGTGAGAGTATGCTGACAAGGGTGAGGCGGGAGAAGAATGATCTTTAAGACGCCAACACCAAGCTGGACGTTGAACTTAAAGATGTTCGTGGCCAGCTGTCGGACTCCACTAAGGATAATCAGCGGCTTCAACGCGGCATATTTAGTAAGTGCTTAAGCGAATCTTTGAAAGAAAAGAGTTCGGCGAGGAAGTCGACTAACAGAGTAATGTCTGTAGGTATGCTAACGGGTCATCCTGCAGAGGAGATGCCCGGTTCTACGGGTGACCTTCTTCCCGAGCTCTCGCAACTGCACAAGCAAGTTCGGCAGGCGATGCGAGGCGTTGCCCAAGCCTTATGGCCTTCCCACTCCATGCCCGAGGGCATTGGAGAGCTTTCAGAGAAGCTTAAGGGAGCTCGGCGGCGCTTCCGGTTGTGGAAGATATCGGCTTGCCGACAAGGCGCTAGGGAGGCCTGGGCCATGGTGAAGACGCGGTACACGAAGTCTGACCCAAACCACATGGCCGAGGTCGGACCTGTGGGGCCTGACGGGAAGGAGATCCCTGTAAGCTTAGTGTACGGCCAAGTAGAATTGGCCACAAAGTATTCCCAGCAGGACTGTAAGTTAGACAGCCTGTTAGATGGTATTGAAGAGGAATACAATCAGTCAGAGTGACTATGTAATTTTTAATTGACATGTGTAATGCCTTCTAGCCGGATTGTAGATCGTTTGTCGTTGCCGACCTTTTCGCTTCAACCTCAGGACCTGACGGTCCGGAGTGTGTCCGAATACCCTACCAGTTATGTAAGAACCGGGGTATGCATGGAGACCAGGCGTAGGGGTCATTAGTGCTTTATCAGACAAGTGCCCAACTAGTTATGTTATATTACATGGTTAGTAAGAAACATCTTCCAGAGAGAATAGTTCCGTTAGGGGTTCCTTTCTCTGGGAGGCATGCCCTAAAGTGCATGTACGGACTGCAAACGCAGGAAAATCATCTGGGAGCATATATATAAATAAGTAAAAAAAGGTCATCTTTTAGTTCACCGACCGAACATTCCCTTAAGAACGCTAGCTTTCGGCTTCACCCAGTCTGAGGTACACATCCGGCTGATCCGGCAGTAACAATCATAGAGGTGCTCCCTTTACCACCTAGCCGGACAATCGGGAACATAGGGGTAAGCACAGGAGCCAGGCAACCCATCTTGGCCAAAACTTAAGTCATATCGATGCATATAATGGTGAAGAAAAGGTACATGCGGAAGTTTGACACATGTGGTGGGCGTGAAGCCCGAGTAAATAAGCTTCTGTTAAAGAAGCCCCCAGGTTTAATGAGCGCAAGTAGCACATCACTTGAGGAGCCTTTAAGGGCTATAAAAGAGGGGAAGGAGAGAAATGTAAGACAAAATATGTAAAAAATGGACAGAGGAAGGAGACAAACACAGAGTCCAGCGCTAGGCATAGAATCTTCGGAGACGGGCTGCGTTCCATGGGTTCGGCTCGAGTCGGTTATCCGACGCATCTCACACGCGGTATGCTCCACCAGTCAGGACTTGGTCGATTATGAAGGGACCTTCCCACTTGGGCTTCAGCTTGTCCTTTTTCTTGTCCGGCAGGCGTAGAACTAATTCGCCAACGTTGTAGTTTTTGGCCCGCACTTCTCTGCTTTGATATCTTTGAGCCTGCTGTTGATAGAATGCGGAACGGGCTTTTGCCACGTCGCACTCCTCCTCTAAGGCATCCAAATTGTCCTGCCGATCGAGCTCGGCTTCCCTTTCTTCGTACATGCGCACTCGAGGTGAGTCATGAATTATGTCGCAGGGCAAGACTGCCTCTGCGCCGTACACCATAAAAAATGGTGTGTATCCGGTGGTTCGATTCGGCGTGGTCCGCAGTCCCCAGAGTACGGAGTCGAGCTCCTCTACCAGTGCGTGTTAGATTCCTTGAGGGACCGCACTAATCTGAATTTGATGCCGCTCATGATGAGACCATTTGCACGTTCGACCTGACCGTTAGTTTGTGGGTGATAGACGGAAGCGTAATCGAGCTTGATGCCCATGTTTTTGCACCAGAGTTTTACCTCATCGGCCGTAAAGTTCGTGCCGTTATCGGTGATGATGCTGTGGGGGACGCCATAACGGTGTACGACCCCGAATATAAAGTCTATCACAGGTCCGGATTCGGCCGTCTTAACAGGCTTGGCTTCTATCCATTTGGTGAACTTATCCACCATGACCAATAAGTATTTTTTTCTTGTGGGTTCCGCCTTTAAGGGGTCCCACCATGTCAAGCCCCCAGACCGCGAAAGGCCAAGTGATGGGGATAGTTTGGAGGGCCGTGGGTGGCATATGGCTTTGGTTTGCAAAAAGCTGGCTACCGACGCATTTTTGGACCAAGTCCTGAGCGTCCGCCCGGGCCGTTGGCCAATAAAAGCCTGTATGGAAAGCCTTCCTTACAAGGTACCGGGCTGCGGCCTGATGGCCACCGAGTCCGGCATGAATTTCAGCCAGCAGATTCCGCCCTTCCTCTTCGGAGATGCACCTTTCAAGGACTCCGGTAGTGCTTTTCTTATAAAGTTCTCCCTCATGGACTTTATAGGCTTTAGATCGCTGCACTATACAGCATGCCTCGTTTTGGTCCTCTGGGAGTTCCTGCCTAGAAAGGTAGGCTAGGAATGGTTCTATCCACGGGGCGATAATGGCCATTATTACGTGGGCTGAGGTTGTGATTTCATTGGCAGAGCCTCCGATTGTGTCAGATTGTTCGGCGTCAGACAGTGCGGTTGGGTCCAGGCTAATATTGCCATGTTCCCCTTCCCATACTACGGATGGCTTGAACAGCCTTTCCAGGAAGATGTTGGGGGGGACCGCATCACGTTTTGCGCCGATGCGTGCCAGGACGTCTGCCGCCTGATTGTTTTCTCGGGCTATATGGTGAAATTCGAGCCCCTCAAACCGAGCTAACATTTTGAGGATGGCGTTGCGGTAAGCTGCCATTTCTCGATCCTTGGCATCGAAGTCTCCATTTATTTGGGATATCGTGAGGTTCGAATCCCCGCGCACCTCTAGGCGTCGAATGCCCATGGATAATGCCATCCAGAGACCATGTAAAAGGGCCTCATATTCGGCTGCATTGTTGGAGTCCGTGTACATAATCTGGAGTACATATTGAACTGTGTCTCCTGTGGGGGACGTCAAAACGATGCCGGCCCCTAGTCCGGCCAACATTTTGGAACCGTCGAAGTGCATGATCCAGTTTGAATATGTGCCGTACTCTTTACGGAGTTCGGCCTCCGTCCATTCTGCGACGAAGTCGGCCAAAACTTGCGATTTGATAGCTCGCCGTGGCCTATAAGTTATGTTGAACGGGAGGAGCTCGATGTCCCATTTTGCAATCCGTCTCGTTGCGTCACGGTTGTTTATAATATCGTTGAGTGGTACTTCCGATGCTACTGTGATTGAACACTCTTGAAAGTAGTGTCGTAGCTCCCGGGATGCCATGAATACCGCATATGCAATCTTATGATAATGTGGGTACCGTGATTTGCATGGGGTGAGGACAGTGGACACGTAGTAAACCGGCTTTTGAAGGGGTAATTTGTGTTCGTCCGTTTCCCGCTCGACGACGAGTACTGCGCTGACAACTTGATGGGTTGCTGCAATGTACAATAGCATTTGTTCGCCGATGTTTGGCGCGGCCAGGACAGGGTTTGTTGCCAATACGGCTTTTATTTCCTTGAGACCGGCCGTGGCGGCATCCGTCCACTCAAAGTGTTCGGTGCGCCGAAGGAGGCGATAGAGGGGTAGTGCCTTTTCTCCCAAACGGGAGATAAAGCGGCTTAGAGCCGCCACGCATCCGGTTAATTTTTGTATTTGTTTGAGGTCCTTTGGGATATCCAATTGTGACAAAGCTCGGATCTTGGCTGGATTTGCTTCGATTCCTCTACCGGATACAATGAAGCCCAAGAGCTTTCCGTCTCGAACACCGAAAACGCATTTTTCTGGATTTAGCTTGATGTCATATGCTCGGAGGTTGTCAAATGTAAGCCTCAAGTCGTCTACTGGAGATTCGACATGTCTTGTTTTTACGACCACATCATCCACGTATGCCTCTACTGTTTTGCTGATCTGGTTTGCCAGACATGTCTGAATCATGCGCTGATATGTTGCGCCGGCGTTTTTGAGCACGAAAGGCATTATGTTGAAGCAGAATGGGCCGTATGGGGTGATGAATGCCGTTGCGGCTTGGTCTGACTCGGCCATCTTGATTTGATGGTAACCGGAGTATGTGTCGAGGAAGCACAACGAATCGTGTCCTGCAGTGGCGTCGATAATTTGATCGATGCTGGGGAGGGGGAAGGGATCCTTTGGGCAAGCCTTGTTAAGGTCTTTGAAGTCAATGCACAGGCGCCAGGATTTGTCCTTCTTTGGTACCTGTAACGCCCTCGATGCGGCTATATCTCCCACGTGTCAAAGCACGACTTGGAGGCATAACCGCATTGAAAGAAATGTCGCAAGTGAGGTAATCTTCACACAACCCATGTAATACATAAGGGAAAGAGATACATAGTTGGCTTACAATCGCCACTTCACACAATACATGAATAAAGCATTACATCATCCAAATACAATCAAGGTCCGACTACGGAACCAAAATAAAAGAAGAACCCCAAATGCGACAAAGTACCCCGATCGACCCCAACTGGGCTCCACTACTGATCAACTAGAACGAAACAACATAACGAACACGATCTTCATCGAGCTCCTCCTGAGCTTGGTTGCGTCATCTGTACGAACTCATCGGCACCTGCAAACTGGTTTTGGAAGTATCTGTGAGCCACGGGGACTCAGCAATCTCGCACCCTCGCGATCAAGACTATTTAAGCTTATGGGTAAGGTAAAGGTGTGAGGTGGAGCTGCAGCAAGCGACTAGCATATATGGTGGCTAACATACGCAAATGAGAGCGAGAAGAGAAGGCAAAGCACGGTCGATAAAAGTATGATCAAGAAGTGATCCTATAACAGCCTACGTCAAGCATAACTCCAACACCGTGTTCACTTCCCGGACTCCGCCGGAAAGAGACCATCACGGTAACACACGTTGTTGATTCATTTTAATTAAGGTTAACTTCAGGTTTTCTACAACCGGACGTTAACAAATTCCCATCTGCCCATAACCGCGGGCACGGCTTTCGAAAGTTCAAATCCCTGCAGGGGTGTCCCAACTTAGCCCATGACAAGCTCTCACGGTCAACGAAGGAATAGACCTCCTCCCGAGACATTCCAATCAAACTCGGTATCCCGGTACAACAAGACATTTCGACAGGGTAAAACTAAACCAGCAACACCGCCCGAATGTGCCGACAAATCCCGATAGGAGCTGCACATATCTCTTTCTCAGGGCACACTCAGATGAGCCAGACATCGGGTAGGCCAGCCCAGAGTTGCCCTTGGTAGCCCCGGACATCGCTCAGTTGGACCAACACTCAGAGGAGCACTGGCCCGGGGGGGGGGGGGTTAAAATAAAGATGACCCTTGAGTCCGCGAAACCCAAGGGAAAAGAAAAGGCTAGACGGCGAATGGTAAAACCAATGTTGGGCATTGCTGGAGGAGCTTTACTTAAGGCGAACTATCAAGGGGTTCCCATTATAGCCCAACCGCGTGAGGAACGCAAAATCCGGGAACATAACACCGATATGACGGAAACTAGGGCGACAAGAGTGGAACAAAACACTAGGCATAAGGCCGAGCCTTCCGCCCTTTACCAAGTATATAGATGCATTAATTAAATAAGAGATATTGTGATATCCCAACAAGTAAACATGTTCCGACAAGGAACAATATCTACATGTTCCAACAAGGAACAAAGCTTCAATCTTCACCTGCAACTAGCAATGCTATAAGAGGGGCTGAGCAAAGCGGTAACATAGCCACACAACGGTTTGCTAGGACAATGGTGGCTTAGAGGCTGAACATGGCAATTTGGGAGGCTTGAAAGAAAGTGGTAGGCATTGTAGCATTGGCATAGCAAAAGAGCGAGCAAACTAACATAGCAAAGATAGTAGTGATTTCGAGGGTATGATCATCTTGCCTGAAATCCCGCAAGGAAGAAGAACACGTCCATGAAGAAGACAAATGGACGTAGATGAACGGATCCTCACAACACGACGTTACCGGAACCAACCCGAAGAAGCAACACCGGAAAGAAGCAAACAATCATGGTAAACAACCATTACATAATCATGTCATGATGCACAATCAAGAATGATGCATGTCCGGTTTAAATATGCATGGCATGACAAATTGCACAAACAATCCTACAAATTGAGTGGAGCTCATTATGCAACGGAGTTGCATATTGAAGAAAACACCACATAAATTATTTAGTTCGATCTCGTTTATGTACCCAACAATATTAAATGTTGATTAACATGGCAAGGGGTGAATCACACCAAAACTACCTATCTAGGCAAGTTTAAATGAGGCCGAAAACAACGAACAACAGTTCCGGTAAATCCCCATGTGCATATATTAGGTTTGGTCCTGTTCTGCCCTAAACCATATTTTAGAGTTATTAAAAATGCAAAGTAATGCCACCATGTTAAACTAGGCAAAATTCTACCCCATTTACATATAAAGTTTTTTAAATTCGGAGTTACGATTATTTAGTTATGAGATAAATCATTTTAGCATGGCATAGGGGAAAATTTAAACAAACATCATTTTAAGCATTTTAAACATGGATGAAAAAGACATATTATTAAACTAGACAAAATTCTGAGCAAGTTTCATATATAAATCATTTTAATATGATGCATCGTTTGTGAGTTATTATATGCATATTGTTTAGGGGGCTTTCTGTAAAAACTGCAAACTCTGGGATAAATAGACAAATTCGGTCAGGGGGGAAAATATGTCCTGGGCCAAAACTGCTGCATATCTGGGCTGAACAGGAGGGGCTGTGGGGAGCTCACCCATGGGCCGAGCCCGGCTGAAGAGGAGGAGGCCCAAACGCTGCAGATCGGGCCTCGGGTGTGCTTGCGGCCCAGGAGGCTGGCCACGTTGGCCCTTGAACGGGTCAACGAAAGCGAGCGGGCGAAGCAGAGCAGTACGACAGGGGCCAGCGGGCACGGCGGCACGATGCAGAGTAGCGCCAAGCTCTGGCGAGCGGGCAAGACAGAGGGAGAAGGCGGCAGCGAGGATCTCTCCGGCGAGGCGGTACTTGGCGCGGGGTCAACGGAGGCGCGGCAGGGAAGCTCGAGACGGTCAGCAGTGGTGCAGGCGGGGCGACAAAGAGGAGCAGCATCAGACAGGCGCGGCTCTTGTAGAGGGACTTGGCGGCGCTGGAGGTCAACCCCGACGGGGAAGGCAGGGCCCGGAAGGAGAGGGCACACGGCAGCTTCGTTCGTCGGCGGCCACGGCATCAGGGGCGAGCCCCTTTCGTATCCTGGCAGAGAAGAAAACAAACGAGGGGGGAAGATTAGAGGAGGAAAGATAGGTAAACAGGGGAAGAAAGGGGATGGGCGGCGACTCATCTGCTAGTCGGCAGCCGCTGAACGGAGGCGCGCGGGAGCAGGGGCTGGAGGGCTCCTGGTGCTCCGGTGGTTTGTGGTGACAGGGGGATCGGGCGAGCGGTGCTGGTTGGATGGATCGAGGGAGGAGGTTTGCGGGCTGATTGGAGGAACAATGGGAATGGATCCCGAGGGAGATCTGTAAAGTGGTGGCGCGAGGGGGAAGGATGGGACAACTCTCCTTGATTTTAGGGTTGGACTGATACATATATAGCATGTGGATTTTTGGGTAGGGTCTACCTCGTCCCTCCGATCGAAATCGGGCGGTCGAGAAAAAATATATTAGGAAGTCCAATTAACAAAACGGAGACGTTTTGTAGACGTTTGGGGATGATCCGGACCCAATGGTGACGACTGCCCGGGTCGGGTCCGGGACAACTTCGGACGCGCGCGCGAGGAGGGGCTGCGGGCTGATGAGAGAGGTTAGGTTGGACCTGGCGATAGGTAGTGAGCTGTGTAGACGTTCTTGAGCTGAGAGAAGAGAAGAGAGGGAGGCCCGGCAACAGTTTTCGGAGACCGAAAACATCCGACGTTAGACCGGCTATACTGCCGCTATAGTTATCTGTTGGGGCATCAAACGGACTCCGAACGCGATGAAACTTGGCAGGCGGTCTACCTACACGATAAGAAGACCGCACGCCAACTTTCAACCCATTTCGAGAACATTTTCCGATCACTTATAAAATAATATTTCGGACATGTCGCGGGCGCGTGCAAGTGTGTCTGTGCTCAGAACGGAAAACGGACGGAACGAGGATACCGGGACGGATGCAAGTTTTGAAAACATGATGATGCAATGCATATGATGACATGACAAGATGCAACACGCAAGCAAATGACATGGCAACGACAGCGAATAACTGGAAGACACCTGGCACATCGGTCACGGGGCGTTACAACACTCCACCAGTACGAGAGGATCTCGTCCCGAGATCTAGAATGGCACCGGAGGGGAAAACGGAAGAGAAAGAGAAGAGGTGAAACTAAGTTGCTTCTTTGACAAATGAGTGAAACCAAAGAACCTTGAAAAAGGTTAAGCCATTTCGAGAAAAGAATGCAACGGAGATGAACAAAGTTGAAAACACTCCGATAGAAAGGAGGAACAAAGAAGAACAAATTCGTATAGCGCTCCGGTTGGGAAGAGATGCAAGACTTGATAAGGCAAAAAGATCTAGAAGAGATGACACCACGCCCCGGTTAGATGAATAAGCAAGAAAGAAACAAGGTCCTGACAAAAAGAAAGAAAGGTTGAAGATAGCAACAAGACAATGCCTCCGGAACAAAGGGAAACAAGATCTTGAGAGAGCACGATTACAACAAATGCTAGAACGGAGTTGTTGAAAACCAACAACGAAAAGAATAAGCTTGATATGGTCTTATGGACAACATCTCAAAACTAAGAGGTGAAATTCTGCCACTAACGGAAACAATAGATTGGATTGATATAAACAAAGAGACGAGACTATATTTCACCGGGAGGATAGATGAAGAACTTGGGTCACTTATAAGCACCATAATTAGCAACAATCCTTAGGGAAGGCTTTGGTGAAATATAACCCAATATAATTCCAATGAAGAGATTGATGGATTTAAAATACCTCATTCTTGATAACTTGTGACTCACGAAGCACGAAGGGGAATTATCAAGAAGGACATAACACCACCTCCAAAGATACGGTAGAAAGAAATTGCACTCCAGATAGCAAGATGAAGAATGCATGAGTTTCTTAAAAAAAGAATCTCGATGAACACTTCGAGAAGAAATATAAATCCTTGATGAACCATCATGTAGAATTTCCATGAAGAACTCAGGTAACGAAAGGATGATCAAAACGGAATGAAGGAGAAGTTGAAAACACAAGTTGAACCCTTGCAATGATTAGATAGATCTTTGGAATGATAATTAGAGCTTGGAACTCTGGGAAAGAAAATATGAGCATCTCGAACTGAGAATGTGATACGATGAACCACTCCGGAAAAGAAATTGAATAAACTTGATGAAACAAGAATAAGAATTATGTTATGTGTATCCTTCGCCAATTTAATTTATGATGAGCAAATGGATTTGGCACACAACTTATTCTCGTAGCAAGGATAGCGCAAACTTGAGAAGGTCTTCAACGAACCACCGGTAGAATTGAAATAACAAATGAATTGATATGATAACAAGGTAAGAAGAATATTGAACGAACCACCGTAAGAATTGAAAATGAATGAAGATAAGATAAAGAAACACCGGGAAGAATTAGGAAATGAATGATGATGCTTGAGAGAATTTAGATACATGTGAACGAAGAGATCACGAGTCGATTAGAGTTCACTTGAACGAAGCACCGGTAAAATTTGGAGAACCATAGCTGAAAGTTGAGAATGAATAAATTCTGAGATGATGGGCTCCGGAGAAACAAACTGAAAAAAACTCTTGAATATCTCCTGATGGGTGAAAAAGATTCGCACAATCGAAAACAATTATGAGAGGATGGCAACAAGCTAGAATCACGAATCTTGAAGAGAATAGATTAGATTAGGAGGAAAAACTCTTCTTCTGTCTTCAAATGTTGAGAATGACGACGAGAAACACCACCATGAATAATTTAGACACTCCGGAAGAATCAAAAGCGAAGAGGTTGAGCCAACGATGAAAAGAATTTGAAAGATCTTGGAGAAAAGCATTTGACTGATGATAACTCATTCTTACGTCAAACTTGGAGAAGAATTTAGGATAGCTCTGGGAAAATAGAAGAGTCAGGTAAGATCCTGGGAAAAGACATGTGGGTTAGGGCCCACTCAAAATAAGCACCGTTGGAATGATTACTTGAAAGATATTGCACCGGTTGAATTAAATGACTTGAAAGAGATAACAACCTCGAAATAGATTGAACTGATCTTGAATGAAAAAAACGAGCCTTCTGAGATATCTTGAGCACTCCGGGACAATAGAATAGCGAGAGGTGAACGATTAAGAATTGCACCGGCATGAGAAAGTATTTGAAACGAGGAAAAAGGATATTGTCAACACCGCAAACTTGGATTAAATCTACCGGAGAAGGGAAAAGAACGAAGGATGATGAACTTGATGCTCCGTTAGAATCTTCATGAGCAACACCGGGTAAGAATATTGAAAGAAAAGAATGAAGAGGCTTCACATGAATTAAATGGATACTTGATTCAGAAATATGGTTCCTCGAAGAAACAAGGGTGGGAGGGAGGGAAAAAAGGCAGCTTGGGACGAATGAAACAAACACCGTTGAGAAGAAGTGATAATTGATCTTGCGGGAGTTGAAATGATCGGATCCACTTGAAGAGAAACACGCCGGTTTAAAAGAAATTGGCATGACAATCTCGATTATCCAGAAGGATTAGTATTCACATCGGAGTATGAGAACACCATTTGGGAAGGTATGGAATCAACATTTGCCTTTGAAGCAACTCGAATACCACAACTCAAAACAAAAAACAAAGAATTGGCTTGCAGAATAAGCCCGAACAAACATATGATAGAGATTTCGTCCGAAATTTTCGTGGTGGGGCCTACACGGGCTCGATCGTACAGCACCATCATGTACAAGGCAGTGCACATGACATACGAAGCGTCCCCGAGTCGGCATAGCTAAGGACTCTTTAAGACACAACGAGACCACTGTAAAACCAACCATGAATAGGCGGACCACTAGACGTCGAACCCCAATTTCATATCATACATCTGTCGAAAAGATATCCTAAGATCTACTTGAATTCCCACCTATGAAACTCCCGAAATTTTCCGGTTATGCAATCAGGTGTTGGGGATACAGGGGAAGCATAATATCTCACCCAAATCTAGCAAATCCTACATCCAGCTGTATCCATCCTTCAACACATAACCAAGAAAAACTTTGGAAACCATCTATCTCAACCTTCAAAAAGCATTCGTTATACAAGTTATGGCGATACTCCCGAACTCCCGCCCCAGTACTGGGTGGCGTCGAGGTTATCTCACCAACGAACTGCATAAAAGAGATTTTCGATGTCGGCGTACTAAACTTAGGTATTCCAGAACTGCAACGATAAAATTATGACGACAACACCTCAGAGCTCAACTCCCTGGGACACTTCCACAAAACCCCTGACAGGAGGCACCAAGACAATGTTCTCGTCACAAAACCATCGAAACGATTCCAAGATACCCGCGTGATCCTAAAAAAATTTTTAGTGAAATTTGAGAAGAGAAGAGTCAAAACTCTACGTCAGGATGCCTTACCAGAGCGATGAGGAGACTGGGAAGTAAAAAAGAATTCCTAAACTCTCCGATATATAATTCCTAAATGACTCAAAATATTTTTCTAGACACAACTCGGCCGCTAAAAACGATCAAGCAATGGGGCTCCTAAGGTCGGGGAAGGCTCTGATTACCAACTTGTAACGCCCTCGATGCGGCTATATCTCCCACGTGTCGAAGCACGACTTAGAGGCATAACCGCATTGAAAGCAATGTCGCAATTGAGGTAATCTTCACACAACCCATGTAATACATAAGGGAAAGAGATACATAGTTGGCTTACAATCGCCACTTCACACAATACATGAATAAAGCATTACATCATCCAAATACAATCAAGGTCCGACTACGGAACCAACATAAAAGAAGAACCCCAAATGCGACAAAGTACCCCGATCGACCCCAACTGGGCTCCACTACTGATCAACTAGAACGAAACAAATTAACGAACACGATCTTCATCGAGCTCCTCCTGAGCTTGGTTGCGTCATCTGTACGGACTCATCGGCACCTGCAAACTGGTTTTGGAAGTATCTGTGAGCCACGGGGACTCAGCAATCTCGCACCCTCGCGATCAAGACTATTTAAGCTTATGGTTAAGGTAAAGGTGTGAGGTGGAGCTGCAGCAAGCGACTAGCATATATGGTGGCTAACATACGCAAATGAGAGCGAGAAGAGAAGGCAAAGCACGGTCGATAAAAGTATGATCAAGAAGTGATCCTATAACAGCCTACGTCAAGCATAACTCCAACACCGTGTTCACTTCCCGGACTCCGCCGGAAAGAGACCATCACGGTAACACACGCTATTGGTTCATTTTAATTAAGGTCAACTTCAGGTTTTCTACAACCGGACATTAACAAATTCCCATCTGCCCATAACCGCGGGCACGGCTTTCGAAAGTTCAAATCCCTGCAGGGGTGTCCCAACTTAGCCCATGACAAGCTCTCACGGTCAATGAAGGAATAGACCTCCTCCCGAGACATTCCGGTCAAACTCGGTATCCCGGTACAACAAGACATTTCGACAGGGTAAAACTAAACCAGCAACATCGCCCGAATGTGCCGACAAATCCCGATAGGAGCTGCACATATCTCTTTCTCAGGGCACACTCAGATGAGCCAGACGTCGGGAAGGCCAGCCCAGAGTTGCCCCTGGTAGCCCCGGACATCGCTCAGTTGGACCAACACTCAGAGGAGCACTGGCCCGGGGGGGTTAAAATAAAGATGACCCTTGAGTCCGCGAAACCCAAGGGAAAAGAAAAGGCTAGGCGGTGAATGGTAAAACCAATGTTGGGCATTGTTGGAGGAGCTTTACTTAAGGCGAACTGTCAAGGGGTTCCCATTATAGCCCAACCGCGTGAGGAACGCAAAATCCGAGAACATAACACCGATATGACGGAAACTAGGGCGACAAGAGTGGAACAAAACACCGGGCATAAGGTCGATCCTTCCACCCTTTACCAAGTATATAGATGCATTAATTAAATAAGAGATATTGTGATATCCCAACAAGTAAACATGTTCCAACAAGGAACAATATCTCCATGTTCCAACAAGGAACAAAGCTTCAATCTTCACCTGCAACTAGCAACGCTATAAGAGGGGCTGAGCAAAGCGGTAACATAGCCACACAACGGTTTGCTAGGACAATGGTGGGTTAGAGGCTGAACATGGCAATTTGGGAGGCTTGAAAGCAAGTGGTAGGCATCGTAGCATTGGCATAGCAAAAGAGCGAGCAAACTAACATAGCAAAGATAGTAGTGATTTCGAGGGTATGATCATCTTGCCTGAAATCCCGCAAGGAAGAAGAACGCGTCCATGAAAAAGACAAATGGACGTAGATGAACGGATCCTCACAACACGACGTTACCGGAACCAACCCGAAGAAGCAACACCGGAAAGAAGCAAACAATCATGGTAAACAACCATCACATAATCATGTCATGATGCACAATCAAGTATGATGCATGTCCGGTTTAAATATGCATGGCATGACAAAGTGCACAAACAATCCTACAAATTAAGTGGAGCTCATTATGCAACGGAGTTGCATATTGAAGAAAACACCACATCAATTATTTAGTTCGATCTCGTTTATGTACCCAACAATATTAAATGTTGATTAACATGGCAAGGGGTGAAGCACACCAAAACTACCTATCTATGCAAGTTTAAATGAGGCTGGAAACAATGAACAATAGTTCCGGTAAATCCCCATGTGCATATATTAGGTTTGGTCCTGTTCTGACCTAAACCATATTTTAGAGTTATTAAACATGCAAAGTAATGCCACCATGTTAAACTAGGCAAAATTCTACCCCATTAACATATAAAGTTTTTTAAATTCAGAGTTACAGTTATTTAGTTATGAGATAAATCATTTTAGCATGGCATAGGGGCAAATTTAAACAAACATCATTTTAAGCATTTTAAACATGGATGAAAAGACATATTATTAAACTAGACAAAATTCTGAGGAAGTTTCATATATAAATCATTTTAATATGATGCATCGTTTATGAGTTATTATATGCATGTTGTTTAGGGGGCTTTCTGTAAAAACTGCAAACTCTGGGATAAATAGACAAATTCGGTCAGGGGAAAAAATATGTCCTGGGCCAAAACTGCTGCATAGCTGGGCTGAACAGGAGGGGCAGTGGGGAGCTCACCCATGGGCCGAGCCCGGCTGAAGAGGAGGAGGCCCAAACGCTGCAGATCTGACCTCGGATGTGCTTGCGGCCCAGGAGGCTGGCCATGTTGGCCCTTGAACGGGTTAACGAAAACGAGCGGGCGAAGCGGAGCAGTACGACAGGGGCCAGCGGGCACGGCGGCACGATGCAGAGCAGGGCCAAGCTCCGGCGAGCGGGCAAGATAGAGGGAGAAGGCGGCAGCGAGGATCTCTCCGGCGAGGCGGTACTTGGCGCGGGGTCAACGGAGGCGCGGCAGGGAAGCTCGAGACGGTCAGCAGCGGTGCAGGCGGGGCGACGAAGAGGAGAAGCATCGGACAGGCGCGGCTCCTGTAGAGGGACTTCGCGGCGCTGGAGGTCAACCCCGACGGGGAAGGCAGGGCCCGGAAGGAGAGGGCACACGGCAGCTTCGTTCGTCGGCGGCCACGGCATCAGGGGCGAGCCCCTTTCGTATCCTGGCAGAGAACAAAACAAACAAGGGGGGAATATTAGAGGAGGAAAGATAGGTAAACAGGGGAAGAAAGGGGACGGGCGGCGACTCATCTGCTAGTCGGCAGCCGCTGAACGGAGGCGCGCGGGAGCAGGGGCTGGAGGGCTCTTGGTGCTCCGGTGGTTTGTGGTGACAGGGGGGTCGGGCTAGCGGTGCTGGTTGGATGGATCGAGGGAGGAGGTTTGCGGGCTGATTGGAGGAAGAATGGGAAAGGATTCCGAGGGAGATTTGGAAAGTGGCGGCGCGAGGGGGAAGGATGGGACAACTCTCCTTGATTTTAGGGTTGGACTGATACATATATAGCATGTGGATTTTTGGGTAGGGGCTACCTCGTCCCTCCGATCGAAATCAGGCGGTCGAGAAAAAATATATTAGGAAGTCCAATTAACAAAACGGAGACGCTTTGTAGATGTTTGGGGATGATCCGGACCCAATGGTGACGACTGCCCGGGTCGGGTCCGGGACAACTTTCGGACGCGCACGCAAGGAGGGGCTGCGGGCTGACGAGAGAGGTTAGGTTGGACCTGGCGATAGGTAGTGAGCTATGTAGACGTTCTCGAGCTGAGAGAAGAGAAGAGAGGGAGGCCCGGCAACAGTTTTCGGAGACCGAAAACGTCTGACGTTAGACCGGCTATACTGCCACTATAGTTATCCGTTGGGGCGTCAAATGGACTCCGAACGCGATGAAACTTGGCAAGCGGTCTACCTACACTATAACAAGACCGCACGCCAACTTTCAACCCATTCCGAGAACATTTTCCGACCACTTATAAAATAATATTTCGGACATGTCGCGGGTGCGTGCAAGTGTGTCTGGGCTCAGAACGGAAAATGGACGGAACGAGGATACCGGGACGGATGCAAGTTTTGAAAACATGATGATGCAATGCATATGATGACATGACAAGATGCAACAGGCAAGCAAATGACATGGCAACGACAGCGAATAACTGGAAGACACCTAGCACATCGGTCACGGGGCGTTACAGTACCATCACCAAGTTTGCTAGCCAGTCCGGATGTTTTATATCTCTGATGAATCCGGCCTCCAATAGTTTGGCTAGCTCCTCTCCCATTGCCTGTCTCTTGGGCTCAGAAAAACGCCGAAGGTCTTGTTTGATAGGTTTGAATCCTTTTAGGATATTTAAGTTGTGTTCGGCCAGCCTGCGTGGGATTCCTGGCATGTCTGAAGGGTGCCAGAAAAAAATGTCCCAGTTCTCCCGTAGGAATTCTCGCAGTGCGGCGTCTACATCGGGGTTTAATCGTGCCCCGATGGAAGCTGTTTTATTGGGGTCCGTTGGATGGACCTGGAATTTGACTATTCCATCCGCTGGTTTAAAGGAGGTGGACTTGGATCTTTTGTCGAGTATCACATCGTCCCTGTTTACCGTGGAGCGCAGCATAGTCAGTTCCTCAGCCGCTAGGGCTTCGGACAGTGCCTCAAGGGCCAATGCGGCTGTCTTGTTTTCGGCGCGGAGTGCTATGTCCGGATCACTAACGAGAGTGATGATTCCGTTTGGCCCGGGCATCTTGAGCTTCATGTACCCGTAATGGGGTATTGCTTGGAAGATTGTAAACGCTTCCCGCCGTAGCAGAGCGTGGTATCCGCTACTGAACGGGGCCACTTGGAATGTGACCTCTTCGGACCTATAATTATCCGGCGTGCCGAACACCACATCTAGTGTGATTTTTCCTGCACAGCGCGCTTCCCGACTGGGGATTATTCCTCTAAAGGTTGTGCTGCTTCACTCAATGCGGTTCCAGTCTATTTCCATTTTTTGAAGGGTTTCCTCATAAATGAGGTTCAACCCGCTGCCTCCGTCCATGAGTACCTTTGTGAGGCGAAAGCCGTCCACTATAGGACTGAGTACCAATGCGGCTGGTGCTCGAGCTGTTCGGAATTTAGGTTCATCGCTGGCATTAAAAGTAATAGCCGTGTCACTCCATGGGTTTATTGTTGTTACTTGATAGACTTCGGCGAGGTTGCGGAGTATTCTTTTTCGCATATTATTTGATGCGAAAGTCTCGAAGACTGTTAAGACTGTACTGGGGTCCCTGAGGTGGCTTTCTGCGGCCTCCGGAATTAGGAGATCTTCGCCCCTTTTGGCCACCTGCCAGAGTATCCAACATGCTCTAAGGCTATGAGTTGGTGTCGCGTCCACTGTACTATGAATTTTACAGGGTCCATTAAGCCATCCCTCCAGTATGGTTACATGCCCTGTAGAGGGTTTTGGTTTTTTGGTTTTTAACCCGGGTGTCTAATGATGATGCACCCTTTTATTTTGGACGAGGTTTCTATTCAGGGCCGGATTGTCCCAAAATTTAGTTTCGGTTTTGCGGGCGCTTTCCATCGCACAGTACTTTTGTACTATGGACGCCAAGTCAGCGAAGCGTGTAAGATCACGACGACTTGTGGCGTTGAGGATTCCCTTGTCCGTGCAATTATTGCAAAAGATTGAGATTGCGTCTTTCTCGCGGCAGTCCTTTATCCTGTTCATAACCAGGAGGAACCTTGCCCAGTAATGATGTACTGTTTCTTCAAGCTTTTGCCTGGTTTGGGATAGATCGCTTATGTTCGGGTGGGTGGGTGGAATTAAATCTGGAACTTCACCCAATCTAAGACTCAGAGGCCAAGGAGTTTCCGAACTCTGAAGTTTGGATTCCTCGATGTTGTCCAGTGAATCTAGCCTGTTGCCTGATTATAAGTTCAGGTCTTGAGTTACATCCTCCCCTCCGCGGGTATCCGGCTTGGAGGGATCGGGAATACGGACGTAGCTAGTCCTTAAGATAGATGAAGAGTCGCCGCACTGTGCCTCTACCACGGCAACATGATGGGTGACTTGGGGAGAATTAATTTCTCTTAGATCGGGTTTAAGCCCAACCTGGTCATAATCCGTAGTGACCCCCAAGGCGGCGATGCGATCCAAGAGCTCGTTTACGGAAGAGAGCTCTATTGGATCTAACTGCTCGACGAGCTCCAAGCTGACGTGAAGATTGCTTTTGATGACCCGAGAGGTCACCGTCGGCGCAATGGCCGAACAGGCGGTCATGAGAAAACCGCCTAGCCGGAGAGTTTGGCCGACAGCCAAGGCTCCCTTAGTAACGACGCCATCTTTAAAGACGGGAAGAGGCATCCTTCCTAATTGCGACGGCACAGAGGAACTCTCAATGAAAACACCAATGTCGGTGTCAAAACCGGCGGATCTCGGGTAGGGGGGTCCCGAACTGTGCGTCTAGGCTAGATGGTAACAGGAGGCAAGGAACACGATAATTTACCCAGGTTCGGGCCCTCTTGATGGAGGTAAAACCCTACGTCCTGCTTGATTAGTATTGATGATATGGGTAGTACAAGAGTAGATCTACCACGACATCAAGGAGGCTAAACCCTAGAAGCTAGCCTATGGTATGATTGTTGTATGATGAAGTTGTCCTACGGACTAAAACCCTCCGGTTTATATAGGCACTGGAGAGGGTTAGGGTTACACAAATTCGGTTACAATGGTAGGAGATCTTGAATATCCGCATCGCCAAGCTTGCCTTCCACGCCAAGGAAAGTCCCATCCGGACACGGTACGAAGTCTTCAATCTTGTATCTTCATAGTCCTGGAGTCCGGCTGAAGGTATAGTCCGGCTACCCGAACACCCCCTAATCCAGGACTCCCTCAGGGGCCATCCTCGATACTCACACTTATCTTGAGTCTTTTAGTATTATCCATTAACTTGCCTATGAACTGTATAGGCAACCAAGTAGTCCTTTACTGCGGACGCGGCTATTCGAGTAGTTTTATACCCTGCAGGGGTGTACTTCATCACACATGTTTTCACCACTTACCGTTTGCACACGACATGTGCTCGACAGACTTCAAGCGAAAACCGACGTGGGTGTAGACCACGACCTGACTAACCGCACAAGTCTCTAGTCCAGGTTTATCGCCTATTCAGGTTCCATCCACAAGGAAATCCCGCCGGGGTGTCCTCAACGGCCCCAAACGATGTGTACAGGGTCCTGAGACGCCAAACGGGCGCCCGGCATACTCGGCCACAGTGTATCTACCGCATCGTAGCCCACCCCTAGGGTCAGCGCTACGCACGGCCGCCAACACATAACCTACAAACACCAGAAACTAGTTGCAACTCCTGGACAGGGGACGAGAGGGGTCAGTAAGTCGAGCGGGGTCATATTTCAGGGCCCAATGTGTGGTAGTAGCTGAATCTTAAATCACGCATATAGATCTCAGTTCTTATGGACGGCCTCAATGAAACAACCCACCATGTACTCATACATGGCCTCTCATCGATACCTTTACCAAAACATGTTCAACACATCCCTCACATTACCGACATAATCATTTCACTCTAGCCCATCACCCAGATGAACCAGACCTGACACAAATCTAAGCATAGCAGGCATAGCAAGGTAGGAATCACATGCATGGCTCAATCAACTCCTACACATGCTAGTGGGTTTCATCTAGTTACTGTGGCAATGACAGGTCATGCAGAGGATAAGGGTTCAACTACCGTAGCACACAGCAGTTTGAATCGCGTTGTCTTAATGCAGTAAACAAGAGCAGAAGCGAGAACATGGGTTTGTATCGGAATGATCAATGGGTTGCTTGCCTGATGTAGTGGTAGTAGGGTACTGCCCTTTAGACGGATACTCGGGGTTATCCTCGGAGGCAGAACCTACCACGAAAGACACACCGAACATAATCAACACATGACAATATGCAACAATATGATGCATGCTATGACATGGCAAAATGAATGTGTCTTGGCCTAATGCAAGCTAAAACAGAAAGGAATGAACTCATTTGAATCAAAGATTCAAATGTTAGTTCATTTAACATAGCCTTATTAGTGCATTATCTTATTTTGCTTAAACAGCGAGGTTATCTTGTTTTGTCATGCTAGAAACCATTACAGATGGATAGATTGAATTTTTCTGATCATTTTTCATATATAAATTGTTTGATTTGGAGCTATGGTTGATTTTCTATGATTATTAGAAGTTTTAGCTATTTTCTGGAATTTCCTATTAAAGAATAATCCAGAAAAGGATTTACTGCGTCAGCATTGCATCAGAGTGACGTCAGGGGTCAACGGGCCGGTCCAGGTCAAACCTGACCAGTGGGACCCGCGTGTCAGTAGTTAATTAACTAACTAATTTTTGATTAGTGCTAATCTAAGTTAATTAGTTGGGCGGTCCCACATGTCAGAGACTCAGGGGAGGTCAACCTGGGCCCACACGGGGTCAAACGGGGTCAAACTCGCTGGCGTTTAGCCGCCGGCGAGGCCAGACGCGGCGGAGCAGCGCGGGTTTTGCACTCCGGTGACCAAAAGGACGGCGGAGACCATCTACGTGATGCGGGGAGTGAGCCGCGTCGAGTGGTGGCACTGGGTGGAGCTGGGGTGGCCGGAAATGACGCCGGCGACGAGTTTGGCGGCGGCTGGAGCTCGGGTGAGCTCGGACTCGTCACCAGGGGGCACGGAGAGGCGCGTGGGTTAGTGCGTTGAGCTCCTGGGGGTGCGGTAGGGCTAGTGGGCAGGGTGGCGCGGCCATTGGGTGGCCGGAGCCTCGTCGGCGACGAGCTCCGCGGCGACGCGTGCGGGTGAGCTACGTGCAGTCGCTACGGGGCTCGAGAGAGGGAACAGAGATGGTGGGGAGGTGGCTGAGCTCGCGGGGGTCACGTCGAGGCAGTCGGCGAGGTCGGGGACGAGTTGATGCGGCGGGGACGGCGAAGGGGATCTTCGGTGGCCGGAGTTGAAGACGAGCTCGTTGCAGCGTCTCCGGGGCAAGCGAGCGCTCGGGGATGGGTCGAGGCGAAGTAGTGGACGACGGTGGAACCTTTTGGCACGGCGAGGCAACGAGTGGACGACGGTGGCTGCGGGTTTCACGACGGCGCGGGCGCGGCTGCGTCGGCCATGGCGTCGAGGGAGCGAGGGAGAGAGGCAAGGGGAATGGGCGTGTCCAGGGGCTTGTGGCGTCGACGTGGAGGTCGTCCAGACGTCCAGGGGCGCGGGCGGCAAGCAGGTGGCACCGTGGCGAGCTCAGGCACGCCGGCGTCACCTCCCTGCCTGCCTGGCGGGGAAGAAGCATCTGGCTGGCGCGGGCCGGCACAGTGCTGGGCCGCCAGGTGGGCCGGCTGGTGGGCTAGGTGGGCTGCGCCACTTAAGTTCCTTTCTCTCTCTTTTTCTGTTTTTTACTTATTCTATTGTTTCTGTAACTTCAGGGCTTTAATAAAAATGCCAGGGCATTTCCAAAAATCATAAAATTAATCATCGCTACTGCTTAGAATATATCCAACAGCAAACATTTTAGTTTATGATTATTTGAGCATTTAAAATATTTTATAGCATTTAAATGCCCAAATGCCAATACTATAGGAATTAATCCAATGACCTTAAGATGTCCTAGAAAAATGTGCACCATTTTTGTCAAAGGTTTTAACCCAAAACAAAAAGGGTGGGCTTTTTAGAAGGGCATTTCAGGTTCATTGAAAAAGTTTTTAGTAAACCCTAGTTGTTCCAGGGGGGTGCTGGGGGTTCTGTTATTCCCCATTTCAGTTTTCTGGGAATTTAAACATGATGCAAATGTTCAACCAATCCTAATGCATGACTAACACAGGGATGTGACAACTCACCCCCACTCAAAAGAATCTCGTCCCGAGATTTAGGATCCTCCGGGAAGAAGGTGGGGTACTCAGGTCGAAGACGATCCTCCCTTTCCCAAGTGGCTTCCTTTTAGGAATGGTGTGACCATTGAACCTTGAGAAACTGGATATTATGGCGTCGAGTGGTACGCTCGGCTTGATCAAGGATACGAGTGCGATATTCCCGATATGAGAGGTTATCTTGTAGATCAAGCGTTTCGTGGTCCACTCCACGGATAGGATCCGTGAAGCAACGCCTGAGTTGAGAAACGTGGAAGACATCACGAACTCTGGAAAGATGCGGAGGTAGTTCCAATTGGTAGGCAACTTCTCCTCGTTTGGCAAGAATGCGAAAAGGTCCAATGTAACGGGAAGCCAATTTGCCTTTGATACCGAAACGATGGGTTCCCTTTAACGGACTAACTCGAAGGTGAGCCTTCTCGCCGACTTCATAAGTCATGAGCTTATGTTTACGATCATATTGGCTCTTTTGACGAGATTGGGCTGTTTTCAATTTCTCACGAATAACGCTAACCTGTTCTTCTTCTTCCTGAATCATATCCGGGCCAAAGAGTTGTCTTTCCCCGGTTTCTGACCAGTTAAGAGGCGTTCGACATTTTCGTCCATAGAGAACTTCGAAAGGAGATTTGCCCAAACTAGCTTGATAACTATTGTTATAAGCAAACTCCGCGAATGGAAGGCATTTCTCCCAACCCATTCCGAATGAGATGACAGAAGCTCGGAGCATATCTTCCAAAATTTGATTGACTCGCTCTACTTGACCACTTGATTGAGGATGGAAGGCGGTGCTAAAGGAGAGACGAGTTCCCATAGCATTTTGGAAACTTTCCCAAAATCGAGAGGTGAAGAGACTCCCACGGTCTGAGTTGATTTCCAATGGGACACCATGAAGAGACACTATTCGGGAGATGTATAAGTCAGCTAGCTGGCTAGCGGTGATACTCTCACGAACAGGTAGGAAATGGGCTACTTTGGGAAGACAGTCGATAACGACGAAGATGGCATTATTCCCTTTCTTGGTCCTGGGAAACCCAGTGATGAAATCCATACTGATTTTATCCCATTTCCACTAAGGAATAGCCAAAGGTTGAAGGGTGCCAGCAGGCCGTTGGTGCTCTGCTTTAACACGACGACAGACGTCGCAACTAGCAATGTATTGAGCAATTTCTCTCTTCATCCTAGTCCACCAAAACCTCTGGCGTAGGTCTTGATACATCTTGGTACTACCGGGATGAATGGTGAGAGGGGAGTCATGAGCTTCCTTAAGAATCAACTGGCGTAAATGTTGTTTCTTGGGAACCACCAAGCGGTTCTCGAAGAAGACAACACCTCGCTCATCCATGGAAAAAAATTTAGCAACTCCGCTAGCAATGTTTTCCTTAATCCGGGATATGCCCTTACCACGCTTCTGGGCAGCTATGATTTGATCCGTAAGGTTAGGCTTCGCCACCAGGGTGGATAGAAATCCTCGAGGAACAATGTGAAGATTAAGCTTACGAAATTCCTCGTGGAGAAGTGGTTGACTTTGTTGTAACATCAGGTTGTTACAATAAGATTTACGACTTAGCGCATCAGCCATGACATTGGCTTTTCCCGGGGTGTAAGTTATTCCTAAGTCATAATCCGAGATCAACTCGACCCAACGTATTTGCCTGAGATTCAAGTCCGGTTGGGTGAAGATATATTTCAAACTTTGGTGATCGGTGAAGATCTCGCAACGATTACCAAGAAGGTAATGTCACCAAGTTTTAAGTGCATGGACTACAGCTGCAAGCTCTAGATCATGTGTGGGATAATTTTCCTTATGTGGGTGTAATTGCCGTGAAGCATAAGCAATTACCTGACGATCTTGCATGAGTATGCAACCTAGTCCTTGTTGCGAGGCGTCGCAATAGATAATAAAGTCCTTGGAGAAATCTGGTGGTACCAGTACGGGAGCAGATGTCACGCGTCTTTTCAGTTCCTGAAAGCTGAACTCGCACTGTCGAGTCCACTCGAACTTTTTATCTTTCTTGAGGAGTTCAGTTAGAGGTTTAGCAACCTTGGAGAAATTCTCGACGAAGCGGCGGCAATAGCTCGCTAAGCCAAGGAAGCTCCGAACTTGCTTGACTGTCTCAAGTGGAGTCCAATCAAGGACGGCTTGAACTCGCTCGGGATTGATAGCAATACCCTTTCCAGAGATTACATGGCCTAGATAGGTCACTTCTGGCAACCAAAATTCACACTTGGAGAATTTGGCATAAAGGCGATGCTCTCGAAGTTTTGTCAATACCAGCCTTAGATGTTCGGCATGTTCCTCTTCATTCTTCGAGTAGATGAGTATGTCATCGAGGTATACTACGACGAATTTATCCAAATACTCCATGAAGACCGAGTTCATTAACCGAGAGAAGGTGGCTGGGGCATTGGTTAGACCGAAGGACATAACGGTGTGCTCGTATTGGCCATAACGAGTAACAAAGGCCGTTTTGGGAATGTCCCCGTTTCTGATTTTAATTTGATGGTAGCCCAACCTCAAATCCATCTTGGAAAAGACTGAGGATCCAGCGAGCTGATCATACAGATCGTTGATCCTAGTAAGCGGATAGTTGTTCTTGATGGTGACCAAGTTGACAGGTCGGTAATCTACAACCATTCGATCCGTTCCATCCTTCTTCTTGACGAAGAGGACGGGGCAAGCCCAAGGAGAGGAACTAGGACGGACGAAACCCTTTTTCAAGGACTCATCGAGTTGGTTCTTAAGCTCGGCTAATTCTAAGGGTGCCATCTTATAGGGTCTTCTAGAAATTGGAACGGTTCCTGGAACAAGGTCTATCACAAACTCGACATCCCTGTCAGGTGGAACACCTGGCAGTTCTTCTGGAAAGACATCCGGAAAGTCTCGGACTACCGGAACATCCTCAAGGTCTGGAAGGGGGTTGGCATTTAGGGAGTAAAGCTGGCGCTTGGCCACTCGAGTTAAGACATTGACTGTCTTGCCCGATGGGTGAGTAAGTTAAACGGTTCTAGTGGCACAATCAATCTTAGCATAATGAGCTAACATACAGTCCATACCCAAGATGATGTTTATGTCCGAGGACTTGATAGCTATTAAGGATGCAAGGAATACAAGTCTATCGACAAGAATTTCGTTCCCATGGCTTACTCTAGAAGTTTGCCATCTAGAGCCAGGGGTTTGAATTTCCATGGAAGTGGGCATGTCACAGAATGTCGTGTTATGCAATCGACCATTGTTCTCGGATATGAATGAATGAGATGCTCCAGTATCGCAAAGAACAGATGCCGGATGGCAATTAACAAGGAGCATACCAAGGACGACGTTAGGATCCTCATGAGCCTCCTCGGCTGAAACATAGTTGACATGACCACGTGCAGTGGTGACCGGCTTGGCGTAGATTGTCTTTCCCGCTGGCTTACCATGACCAACGGACTTTCCAGACTGATTGAGGTTGTTGTTCTGAGGACACTCTCGGCTATAATGACCCGGCTCTCCACACTTGAAACATGTCACAACATTGGGGCGTGGAGCAGCATTAGCAGCAGGGCCACCATAGGGCTTGGACGGTCCAAACTGCTGGTTGGGACGAGGCGCCTCAAAGGATGGCCTCGGAATGAACCTGGGTGGCAGTGCCATGCTTGGAATCCACACCCGGCGCTTCTGAGATCCAGAGCCGGATGAAGAGCCAAAATCACGAGAGTGCTTGCGTGAAGCGTCACAATCATACTGGCATGTCTCAGCACTGATGGCTTTATTGACCAACTTCTGAAAGGAGGTGCACTCGTGCAGACGAAGATCGCGGCGAAGCTCAGGGCTAAGTCCCTTGTGGAACCTTGCCCGCTTCTTAGCGTCGGTAGATACCTCTTCAGGAGCATATTGTGCCAGATTCCCAAATTCACGACTATATGCATCCACAGTCAGCCTTCCTTGGGTGAAATTGCCGAACTCTTCCCTCTTGCGATCTATGAGACCTTCTGGAATGTGATGCTCACGGAAAGCCTCACTGAATTCAGCCCAGGTAGTGATTTGGCCGACCGGGCACATAGCTTCAAAATTTTCCTACCAAAGGCTAGGAGGGCCTTCGAGGTGATAGGCAGCAAAAGTAACCTTATCAGCTTCGGCTACGTTGGCAGAATGTAGCTTGTGGGTGATGCTGCGAAGCCAGTCATCCGCGTCGAGGGGCTCGACGGAATGGTTAAACTTTGGTGGGTACAACTTGATGAAGTCATTGATTGACACCAAGTCATTTCGCTGATGGCGTGCAGTGTTCTGCTCAATCCGCTCCAACAAGCGGTTAGTCTCACGCTTGTTTCTTTCCGCCTCCAGCATCACTTCGGCCAGAGAAGGCGGGTGAGGCGGATTTTCACCCCTAACTGCACTGGCTTCCCCCTGCTCCGGGGCAGCAGGGTTGCTGCGGGTGTTGACCATCCTAGGAGAAAACAAGACAATGGTTTAGATAAGGATGGCACAAACTTAGCAAGGTAGTGCAGAATGTAATGGATAACACGGAATGCAGAGATGTTCATCCGTATGTCATGGTAATATAGAACTGCCATATATATACCAACGGTCATACATACCATACATAGTTTAGTACAAGCCCAGGCTACAGTACAACTATGATGAAAGACATTACATCTCATCGGAGGCATTCCAAGCTCCTACACATTATTTGTCTACACCTCCGGAATTGATTACACACAAAGTCACATTCCACATGTCACGCAGGACTGTGGAGATACAACTATTACAATACTAGTGATACTACTACTAACTCAGACAGCTCCGTAGTAGTCCTCATAGAAGTCACCTCCATAGCCTGGAAGTTCAACGTGATCATCCGGGAACAGATGGTCCTGAGGAGCTTGTGGACCAAAGGGGCTAGGATGAGGTCTTGGACCAACAAACGGTGGCCTGCGGGGACCACGGGGTGGGATGATGCCTCCCACATCACGCCAATCCACCATGTTTGGCAGAGCAGATCTCATAGGATACAGATCCCTTGTATCCATACTTCCAGCTTGCACCGCCGGTGCAAACCGAGTCAAAGTGGCCCAATGATCAGCACGGGTGTTGAAAAGCTCCAGTCTCAAGGCCCGATTCTCTCGGTCCTTATCCTCGAGCATCACGGCAGTGCTACGAGTTAGTGAGTCCTCCTAAGTGGGGTCAGCATAGATAGCCTGGAGATACCCTTGCACTCCTGGGAGTGAAGCTGGCATATAACGGAAGTCGGTGTTCTGAAGCAGGTCAGTCCGGACTCACATGATGCTCATCATGGAATAGGCAGCATCCTGCACAGCCATCTCAACAGTAACCCCGAGTTCATAGGAACAGTGGAGGGGCTTGGTAGATCCAGGATAAGAAGGAAATATCCTGACGGTGCAGAAATATTGGCTTTGATTAAAGTCTCGGAATTGCTCTTCGACAGTGTATTCGGGATACCAACGGTAACCCGTCTTGATCATTACCCGGACTAACATAGCAGTATGACCGGGCACATCGAGGCACCGGGTCAGGCGAACCACTTGGTTTTGAGCATGAGTGGCCATCTGAAAGCAAAACCACAATGCAAGGACATTAGAATTTCTAGGGAAAATTGGACAGCATAACAACTGTAAATGCTCAGAAAAAGATTTGAGACATCCACAACAGTTGCAATACCACTCAACAACATCATATCAAGGTTCCAATTCAACTGGCAACATACTAAAAGTAGTAGAAACTGTACTGAGGCTTGTAACAATAATCCTATAAGCTACTACGGATTAGTAACACGTGAACCTGACAGAAGAAGAGAGCCTAGTCCTTAACCCACGTTGAATGAGAAGAGAATGACTCACATCAGAGGGCATAAGGTAAAGGAGTAAAAGAGCCTTACGTTCCCTCCCACAATCAATTCCCCTACATATAACTAAAGCATTTCTAGACTCGACATCGACCAGTTTGGCTCAACGAACCTACACGCAGTCCAGCTCTGATGCCAACACTGTCAGGACCCCGATTCCAAGTCACATTAGTCTAGCCGGTAACACCTCATATCACATTGCGGCCTCACGCACGGTATCCCCATGGGTGTCGCCTTACCATGGCCCGGGACCATTTGCGCCTTTTGGCTCACGTATAGGAACACGGGCCGACATGGCTAGTCGTCAACCCAAAGCGGCGCAGACCTATGGAGACAGGCATACATGAATCACATCGAGCATGTCGGTCATCAGCGAGTGAGTCCAGGCTGTAGCACTGGGTGAAGGAAATATGCCCTAGAGGCAATAATAAAGCTATTATTTATTTCCTTATTTCATGATAAATGTTTATTATTCATGCTAGAATTGTATTAACCGGAAACATAATACATGTGTGAATACATAGACAAACAGAGTGTCACTAGTATGCCTCTACTTAACTAGCTCGTTAATCAAAGATGGTTATGTTTCCTAACCATACACAAAGAGTTGTTATTTGATTAACGGGATCACATCATTAGGAGAATGATGTGATTGACTTGACCCATTCCGTTAGCTTAGCACTCGATCGTTTAGTATGTTGCTATTGCTTTCTTCATGACTTATACATGTTCCTATGACTATGAGATTATGCAACTCCCATTTACAGGAGGAACACTTTGTGTGCTACCAAACGTCACAACGTAACTGGATGATTATAAAGGAGCTCTACAGGTGTCTCCAAAGGAACATGTTGGGTTGGCGTATTTCGAGATTAGGATTTGTCACTCCGATTGTCCGAGAGGTATCTCTGGGCCCTCTCAGTAATGCACATCACATAAGGCTTGCAAGCATTGCAACTAATGAGTTAGTTGTGAGATGATGTATTACGGAACGAGTAAAGAGACTTGTCGATAACGAGATTGAACTAGGTATTAAGATTCCGACGATCGAATCTCGGGAAAGTAACATACTGATGACAAAGGGAACAACGTATGTTGTTATGCGGTCTGACCGATAAAGATCTTCGTAGAATATGTAGGAGCCAATATGGGCATCCAGGTCCCGCTATTGGTTATGGACCAGAGAGGTGTCTCGGTCATGTCTACATAGTTCTCGAACCCGTAGGGTCCGCACACTTAACGTTCGTTGACGATATAGTACTACGTGAGTTATGTATGTTGGTGACCGAATGTTGTTCGGTGTCCGGGATGAGATCACGGACATGGCGAGGAACTCCGGAATGGTCTGGAGATAAAGTTTGATATATGGGATAATAGTGTTTGGTCACCGGAAGGGTTCCGGAAATCACCGAAAGGGGTTCCGGATGTTTCCCGAAATGTTTGGGTACGAGAACACTTTATTTGGGCCAAAGGGGAAAGCCCACAAGGTTTTTGGAAAGCGCAAAAGGAAGTTTTACGGAGTCCAAGGGCCAGACGCCAGGGTCCCTGGCGTCTGGGTCCAGACGCCGGGAACCCTGGCGTCTGGCCCTGGAGTCCGAGAAGGACTCTTGCCTTTCGGGTGAAACCGACTTTGTGGAGGCTTTTACTCCAAGTTTTGACCCTACGGCTCAACATATAAATAGAGGGGCAGGGCTAGCACCAAAGACACATCAAAAACACCAAGCCGTGTGCCGGCAACCCCGTCCCCTCTAGTTTATCCTCCGTCATAGTTTTCGTAGTGCTTAGGCGAAGCCCTGCGGAGATTGTTCTTCACCAACACCGTCACCACGCCGTCGTGCTGCCGGAACTCATCTACTACTTCGCCCCTCTTGCTGGATCGAGAAGGCGAGGACGTCACCGAGCCGAACATGTGCAGAACTCGGAGGTGCCGTGCTTTCGGTACTTGGATCGGTCGGACGTGAAGACGTACGACTACATCAACCGCGTTGATATAACGCTTCCGCGAACGGTCTACAAGGATACGTAGATTACACTCTTCCCTCGTTGCTATGCATCACCATGATCTTGCATGTGCGTAGGAAATTTTTTGAAATTACTACGTTCCCCAACACTGGGCTAACAGGACTCCGGGGAACCCGGACTGTAGCAGGCTACGCAGGACTCTAGAAGTCACCGCGTGATATTTCCCCGAAGGGACAGACATATGAACGAAGTGAAACACATGCCGGCCAGTCAAGTATCCTGAGCAGTAGTGATGGGCTAGTAGGACTCCGGTGAACCGGGGTGTAGCGGACTACTATGGCTCGAGGAGAACTAGACTACATTTCCCCATAAGAAAGGCTGCCAAGGATAAACAACTAGATTGTCGGATCCCACACATACCAAGCATTTCAATCATACACACAATATGCTCGATATGTGCAAATACAACATGGCATCACAACAAAACTCTACAACTCAAGTACTTTATTTAACGGCTCCAGAGAGCCATACATAACATGTTCATATAGGTAGGGGTCACATGACCCGACACTCAAGTCATACAAACATACAAGCACATGTAGAAGCAAATAGTCTGAGTACAGACACTAGAAAGCAAGAAGGTTTCTCGAAGCCTGTCTATCTACATAGGGCCCTCCATGGCCATGATCACCACCTGGGTGGGAAGTCACTCATCGACGTCGAGATCTACATAAAACCCATCGGAGGGGGCGGTGTTGTCATCTGAAAACAGTAATTAAGCAAACATGAGTACAAAGGTACTCAGCAAGTCTTACATCAGAACCTACTATACATGCTCATTCTCAAGAAGGGGGTGGAGTTATTGCAGCAAGCCAGCTTTGACTCTTGGCTAAGCTATCCTATGGAACTCCACTAGTAAAATAGTTTTCGCACATGAGTCCACTAATCACCAACACAATACTCCACCGGGGATCCTCCCTCGTCATCCTACGAGGGGGACATCCTCGATACTCACACTTATCTTGAGTCTTTTAGTAGTATCCATTAACTCGACTATGAACTGTATAGGCAACCAAGTAGTCCTTTACCGTGGACGCGGCTATTCGAATAGTTTTATACCCTGCAGGGGTGTACTTCATCACACATGTTTTCACCACTTAGCGTCTGCACACGACATGTGCTCGGCAGACTTCAAGCAAAAACCGATGTGGGTGTAGACCACGACCTGACTAACCGCACAAGTCTTTGGTCCAGGTTTATCGCCTATTCAGGTTCCATCCGCAAGAAAATCCGGCCGGGGTGTCCTCAACGGCCCCAAACGATGTGTACAGGGTCCCAAGATGCCAAACGGGCACCCGGCATACCCGGCCATAGTGTATCTACCGCATCATAGCCCACCCCTGGGGTCAGCGCTATGCACGGCCGCCAACACATACCCTACAAACACCAGAAACTAGTTGCAACTCCTGGACAGGGAACGAGGGGGGTCAGTAAGTCGAGCGGGGTCATATTTCAGGGCCCAATGTGTGGTAGTAGCTGAATCTTAAATCACGCATACAGAACTCAGTTCTTATGGACTGCCTCAATGAAACAACCCACCATGTACTCCTACATGGCCTCTCATCGATACCTTTACCAAAACATGTTCAACACATCCCTCACATTACCGACATAATCATTTCACTCTAGCCCATCACCCAGATGAACCAGACCTGACACAACTCTAAGCATAGCAGGCATAGCAAGGTAGGAATCACATACATGGCTCAATCAACTCCTACACATGCTAGTGGGTTTCATCTAGTTACTGTGGCAATGACAGGTCATGCAGAGGATAAGGGTTCAACTACCGTAGCATACAGCAGTTTGAATCGCGTTGTCTTAATGCAGTAAACAAGAGCAGAAGCAAGAACATGGGTTTGTATCGGAATGATCAATGGGTTGCTTGCCTGATGTAGTGGTAGTAGGGTACTGCCCTTCAGACGGATACTCGGGGTTATCCTCGGAGGCAGAACCTACCACGAAAGACACACCGAACATAATCAACACATGACAATATGCAACAATATGATGCATGCTATGACATGGCAAAATGAATGTGTCTTGGCCTAATGCAAGCTAAAACAGAAAGGAATGAACTCATTTGAATCAAAGATTCAAATGTTAGTTCATTTAACATAGCCTTATAAGTGCATTATCTTATTTTTCTTAAACAGCAAGGTTATCTTGTTTTGTCACGCATGAAACCATTACAGATGGATAGATTGAATTTTTCTGATCATTTTTCATATATAAATTGTTTGATTTGGAGCTATGGTTGATTTTCTATGATTATTAGAAGTTTTAGCTATTTTCTGGAATTTCCTATTAAAGAATAATCCAGAAAAGGATTTACTGCGTCAGCATTGCATCAGAGTGACGTCAGGGGTCAACAGGCCGGTCCAGGTCAAACCTGACCAGGGGGCCCGCGTGTCAGTAGTTAATTAACTAACTAATTTTTGATTAGTGCTAATCTAAGTTAATTAGCTGGGCAGTCCCACGTGTCAGAGACTCAGGGGAGGTCAACCTGGGCCCACACGGAGTCAAACAGGGTCAAACTCGCCGGCGTTTAGCCGCAGACGAGGCCAGACGTGGCGGAGCAGCGCGGGTTTTGCACTCCGGCAACCAAAAGGACGGCGGAGACCATCTACGTGATGCGGGGAGTGAGCCGCGTTGAGTGGTGGCAGTGGGTGGAGCTGCGGTGGCCGGAAACAATGCTGGCGACGAGTTTGGCGGCGGCCGGAGCTCGGGTGAGCTCGGACTCGTCGCCAGGGGCCACGGAGAGGCGCGTGGGTTAGTGCGTTGAGCTCCTGGGGGTGCGTTAGGGATAGTGGATAGGGTGGCGCGGCCATTGGGTGGCCGGAGCCTCGTCGGTGACGAGCTCCGCGGCGGCGCGTGCGGGTGAGCTACATGCAGTCGCTACGGGGCTCGAGAGAGGGAACGGAGAGGGTGGGGAGGTAGCTGAGCTCACTGGGGTCATGTCGAGGCAGTCGGCGAGGACGGGGACGAGCTGATGCGGCGGGGACGGCGAAGGGGATCTCCGGTGGCCGGAGTTGAAGACGAGCTCGGTGCAGCGTCTCCGGGGCGAGCGAGTGCTCCGGGATGGGTCGAGGCGAAGCAGTGGACGACGGCGGAACCTTTTGGCACAGTGAGGCAACGAGTGGACGGCGGTGGCTGCGGGTTTCACGACGGCGCAGGCGCGGCTGCGTCGGCCATGGCGTCGAGGGAGCGAGGGAGAGAGGCAGGGGGAATGGGCGTGTCCAGGGGCTCGGGGCATCGTCGTGGAGGTCGTCCAGACGTCCAGGGGCGCGGGCGGCAAGCAGGTGGCGCCATAGCAATCTCAGGCACGCCGGCGTCACCTCCCTGCCTGCCTGGCGGGGAAGAAGCAGCTGGCTGAGCACAGTGTTGGGCCGCCAGGTGGGCCGGCTGGTGGGCTAGGTGGGCTGCGCCAGGTAAGTTCCTTTGTTTCTGTAACTTCAAGGCTTTAATAAAAATGCCAGGGCATTTCCAAAAATCATAAAATTAATCATGGCTACTGCTTAGAATATATCCAACAGCAAACATTTTAGTTTATGATTATTTGAGCATTTAAAATATTTTATAGCTTTTAAATGCCCAAATGCCAATACTATAGGAATTAATCCAATGACCTTAAGATGTCCTAGAAAAATTTGCACCATTTTTGTCAAAGGTTTTAACCCAAAACAAAAAGGGTGGGCTTTTTAGAAGGGCATTTTAGGTTCATTGAAAAAGTTTTTAGTAAACCCTAGTTGTTCCAGGGGGGTGCTGGGGGTTCTGTCATTCCCCATTTCAGTTTTCTGGGAATTTAAACATGATGCAAATGTTCAACCAATCTAATGCATGACTAACACAGGGATGTGACAAAATGTTTATTATTCATGCTAGAATTTTATTAACCGGAAACATATACATGTGTGAATACATAGACAAACAGTATGTCACTAGTATGCCTCTACTTGACTAGCTCATTGATCAAAGATGGTCAAGTTTCCTAGCCATTGACATGGGTTGCCATTTGATTAACGGGATCACATTATTAGGAGAATGATGTGATTGACTTGATCCATTCCATTAGCTTAGCACCCGATCGTTTAGTATGTTGCTATTGCTTTCTTCATGACATATACATGTTCCTATGACTATGGGATTATGCAACTCCCGTTTACCGGAGGAACACTTTGTGTGCTATCAAACATCACAACGTAACTGGGTGATTATAAAGGTGCTCTACAGGTGTCTCCGAAGGTACTTGTTGGGTTGGCGTATTTCGAGATTAGGATTTGTCACTCCGAATTTCGGAGAGGTATCTCTAGGCCCTCTCGGTAATGCACATCACTTAAGCCTTGCAAGCATTGCAACTATTGAGTTAGTTGCGGAATGATGTACTACGGAACGAGTAAAGAGACTTGCCGGTAACGAGATTGAACTAGGTATTGAGATACCGACGATCGAATCTCGGGCAAGTAACATACCGATGACAAAGGGAACAACGTATGTAGTTATGCGGTCTGACCGGTAAAGATCTTCGTAGAATATGTGGGAGCCAATATGAGAATCTAGGTTCCGCTATTGGTTATTGGCCGGAGACGTGTCTCGGTCATGTCTACATAGTTCTCGAACCCGTAGGGTCCACATGCTTAACGTTTTGATGATAGTTATATTATGAGTTTATATGTTTTGATGTACCGAAGGTTGTTCGGAGTACCGGATGTGATCACGGACATGACGAGGAGTCTCGAAATGGTCGAGACATGGAGATTGATATATTGGAAGCCTATGTTTGGATATCGGAAGTGTTCCGGGTGAAATCGGGATTTTACCGGACTACCGGGAGGTTACCGGAACCCCACGGGAGGTTAATGGGCCTTAGTGGGCCTTTACGGAGAAGAGGAGAGGCGGCCAGGGCTGGGCCGCACGCCCCTCCCCCCTAGTCTGAATAGGACAAGGAGAGGGGAGGCGCCCCCCTTCCTTCCTCTCTCCCTCCTCTTTCCCCCTCCCAAGTCCTAATCCAACTAGGAAAAGGGGGGAGTCATGGCCGGCCGCACGCCGCCTTGCTCCTATATATACGGGGGCAGGGGGCACCCTAGAGACACAACAATTGATCAGTTGATCTTTTAGCCATGTGCGGTGCCCCCCTCCACCGTAGTCCACCTCGATAATAATGTAGCGGTGCTTAGGCTAAGCCCTGCATCGGTAGAACATCATTATCATCACCACGCCGTCGTGCTGATAAAACTCTCCCTCAACACTCGGCTGGATCGGAGTTCGAGGGACGTCATCGGGCTGAACGTGTGCTGAACTCGGAGGTGCCGTGCGTTCGGTACTTGATCGGTCGGATCGTGAAGACGTATGACTACATCAACCGCGTTGTGCTAACGCTTCCGCTTTCGGTCTACGAGGGTACGTGGAAAACACTCTCCTCTCTCGTTGCTATGCATCACCATGATCTTGCGTGTGCATAGGAATTTTTTTGAAATTACTACGTTCCCTAGAATGCGCACACGAGAGGGCAGGGCTGGTTGATCAGCCCGAACCTGAAGCCTGTTTGTTGATGCAGAAACAGCATAATCAGAATTGGACACAGAATCTGCAGAAGATCCAGAGTCTGCCGCACCGGATCCAAGGGAGAACTCCTGTTGAGATCCCGTGGCAGAGCTTGGTGCAGACCCGCCACTTGGCGGCGACGGACTCGGCGCCGGTGGCTGGGAGGAGCCCGATCCGCCCAGGCCAGTGCGCCCCGCGCCAGGACGGCCACGTGGGCCGCGCTCGACCGCAAAAGAGGGATCTGCGGCCCGCACCGAGGTGGGCTGGTGCGACTAGGGGACAGGGCGATAGCGGGCCCGCCTGGCCGACCGCCGGTCTCATCTACATGCAGCGATCCCATGGGAGATTCGCCTGACGTCACTGCAGCGCCAGATCCCGAGGAGATACGCCCGCCAGAATCAGCATCGAAGGCCGCGCGCCTGGATCTTCTGTGGAATCTCCCATTTGCTGCATAAAATCATGACTGTTTTCGCCAATTTCTTCGTGATTGACCAGCCCTGTTTCCTGCACACTATGAGCAGACCCTTCATCAAGAGTATTAGCCATTGACACAGGACCAGCAGCATTGACTCCCCCTGGAATAAAGTTGGGTGAAGGTAGAAGATGGGAGGGGAGCAAAACAAGTTCTTTGTGGAGTTGGGCATCGACATTTGGATGAAGACTAGCAAAGGGAAAAACTTGTTCATCAAAGACCACGTCACGAGAAATATAGACTCGTCCGGAGGAGATGTCTAGACATTTATATCCTTTGTGGAGAGTACTATAACCCAAAAAAGCACATTGTTTGGAGCGGAACTCAAGTTTATGCTTGTTAAAGGGACGCAAATTTGGCCATACGGCACAACCAAAAATGCGAAGAAAGTTATAGTCGGGTTTTGTGCCAAAGAGACATTCTAGTGGAGTTTGATTTTTGATGACTCTACTAGGCACACAATTAATGATGTACACGGCTGTGAGGAACACTTCTTCCCAAAACTTCATGGGCATAAACGCATGTGCCAAGAGAGAAAGACCAACTTCCACTATATGTCGATGTTTCCGCTCAGCGGATCCATTCTGTTGGTGCGCATGGGCACAAGAAACGTGATGAGTAATGCCAATGCGCTCAAAGAAAGAGTTCAAACTTTGATACTCACCAACCCAGTCCGTTTGCATAGCAATAATTTTGCGATTAAACAAACGTTCAACATGAGCTTGAAAAAGATGGAATTTCTCAAACACATCAGATTTGTTTTTAAGCAAATAGATCCAACTAAACTTGCTGGAACCATCAATAAAACTGACATAGTACTTTTGCCTGCCTACAGAGACGGGTCCATGACCCCAAACATCGAAGAAAACTAGCTCTAAAGGAGCTTGGGATTCACTAACTGAGCGAGGATAAGGAAGTTGATGGCTCTTGGCCATCTGACATGCATCACAAACTAGAAGATGATCTTGTTTATTGGACACGGGAAGATTAAAATCTCGAACAATTTTCTGGACGACCGGAAGAGAAGGATGCCCTAGACGCTTGTGCCACCGGGATGTAGATGGTTTGATCGCCCCAAGGGCTTGCCCTTGGGGAGCACTGTGTCGCCCGGTGCTGGAAACAAACGCCACCTACTCTTGCTTTGTAGTATGGTCCTCCGGGTATCCTGATCCTTGACAAGAAAAGTTTCAGGGTGAAGTTCAATAAACACATGATTATATTTCATGAGTTGATAGGCAGAAAGTAGGCTTTGCGGAGAATTAGGAACATGCAAGATATTGTTTAGTTTCAATGATCCGGAGGGAGTAGATAAAACTGAGTGTCCGATGTGTGCAATGTCCATACCTTGTCCGCTGGCCATATGAATCTGTTCGTTGCCGGTGTAGCAGTCCCAAACAGCGAGCTTTTCCAGTTCTCTGGTGAGGTGATCGGTGGCACCGGTGTCAAGATACCAATTTGTATCTACACTGTATGAATGAGTAGCGTTGGCAGCACGATGTTGGCTGCCATTGCCACCATCGCCACCACCATTGTTGCTGCTACCACCACCACTTCCTGCGGGGTTGCGAACATTGTTGTTGTAGTTCCTGTCGTAGCGTTTCCTGCAGCGCCACGCTCCATGCCCTTCCTCCTTGCAAATCTGGCAGCACTCGCGGTCACCGCGGTCACCACCCTACTTGCGCGGCGCACCACCAGAAAGCCGCCACCGGAGTTGTCGTTGTAGCGGGGTGGTCCTGAGTTGTTGTTGTAGCCGCCACGACCGCCACCGCTGCAGCAGCAGCCGCCGCGGCCGCGGCCACCACGAGACGTGAGGTTGGCCGAGTGGTTGGAGTGGAAGGCCGCCTGCTGGGCGGTGATGCGGGCCTCAGCCTCCAGAAGCAATGAGAAGAGCTCAGTGAGCCCGATCTGTTGATCCGTGGCAGCGCGTGTGGAGACGGCAGAGACAAAGCCGTTGTAGTCGGGTTCGTGCACCAGGCCTTGGAGGATTTGATCGACAAGATCATCCTCTCCAAGAGGCTTCCCGGCGGCTGCGAGTTCATCGGCGATGTCCTTCATCTTGGTGAAGTAGGCCGCGGCCGAGAGGTCTCCCTTGCGCGTGTTGCCCAGGGCGGAGCGGAGCTGTATGGTGCGTGCCCTGGACTGCGATGAGAAGCTCTGAAGCAGGGCTTGCCAGATGCTAACAAAGGTGGTTTGAGACTTGCATGAGAACATCGCGAGAAAGAGAAGCAATTAGGAACGTAAGCACCTGTTGATCCTCCGTTACCCAGATGGAGTACTCCGGGTTGGGCGCGGTGACGATCTCCTTCTTCCCATCTGCGATCTCCTTCTCAGAGACAAGGAGGGCGTCCGGTTCCTTGATAGAGCCGTCGAGGTAGCCCATCATCCCTGTCTCTTTGATATGCGGTGATGACCCACAAGTATAGGGGATCTATCGTAGTCCTTTCGATAAGTAAGAGTGTCGAACCCAATGAGGAGCAGAAGGAAATGATAAGCAGTTTTTAACAAGGTATTCTCTGCAAGTACTGAAATAAGTGGTAACAGATAGTCTTGTGATAAGATAATTTATAACGAGCAACAAGTAACAAAAGTAAATAAAGTGCAGCAAGGTGGCCCAATCCTTTTTGTAGCAAAGGACAAGCCTGGACAAACTCTTATATAAGGAAAAGCGCTTCCGAGGACACATGGGAATATCGTCAAGCTAGTTTTCATCACGTTCATATGATTCGCGTTCGGCACTTTGATAATTTGACATGTGGGTGGACCGGTGCTTGGGTGTTGTTCTTACTTGAACAAGCATCCCACTTATGATTAACCTCTATTGCAAGCATCCGCAACTACAACAAAAGTATTAAGGTAAACCTAACCATAGCATGAAACATATGGATCCAAATCAGCCCCTTATGAAGCAACGCATAAACTAAGGTTTAAGCTTCTGCCACTCTAGCAACCCATCATCTACTTATTACTTCCCAATGCCTTCCTCTAGGCCCAAATAATGGTGAAGTGTTATGTAGTCGACGTTCACATAACACCACTAGAGGCTAGACAACATACATCTTATCAAAATATCGAACAAATACCAAATTCACATGACTACTAATAGCAAGACTTCTCCTTTGTCCTCAGAAACAAACGTAACTACTCACGAAGCATATTCATGTTCATAATCAGAGGGGTAATAATATGCATAAAGGATCTGAACATATGATCTTCCACCAATTAAACCAACTAGCATCAACTACAAGGAGTAATTAACACTACTAGCAACCTACTAGCACCAATCCCGGAGTTGCAGACAAGAATTGGATACAAGAGATGAACTAGGGTTTTGAGATGAGATGGTGCTGATGAAGATGTTGATGGGGATTGCCCTCTCCCGATGAGAGGAGCGTTGGTGATGACGATGGCAATGATTTCCCCCTCCGGGAGGGAAGTTTCCCCGGCAGAACAGCTCTGCCGGAGCTCTAGATTGGATCCGCTAAGGTTCCGCCTCGTGGCGGCGGAGTTTCGTCCCGAAAGGTTGCTTCTTATTTTTTTCTCGACGAAAGACTTCATATAGGAGAATATGGTCATCTGAGAGCCACCAGGGGGGCCACAAGGTAGGGGGCGCGCCATAGGGGGGGCGCCCCCCACCCTCGTGGAAAGGGTGTGGGCCCCCTGGTCTTCATCTTTGGCGAGGATTTTTCATTATTTATTATAAGGTATTCCGTGGAGTTTCAGGACTTTTGGAGTTGTGCAGAATAGGTCTCTAATATTTGCTCATTTTCCAGCCCAGAATTCCAGCTGCCGGCATTCTCCCTCCTTATGTAAACCTTGTAAAATAAGAGAGAATAGCCATAAGTATTGTGACATAATGTGAAATAACAGCCCATAATGCAATAAATATCGATATAAAAGCATGATGCAAAATGGATGTATCATGCGGCAGGACTTGCGCCTTCCACACCAAGAAATTTTCCCTGGTGAGCTCTTCGGTGATGGTGTGGCCGAGCGACACGAGGGAGGGAGAAGCCATGGCAACAGAGGAGGAGGATGACATAACTAGATGAGTTGGAACAGCAACGTATCTCCCTTTGACACAAGAAAACCAAAAGACTGATCTGATGGAAGAGACTAGGCAACATATTATACGTCAACACTCCTCCTCACGTGTGGCTCCCTCAGGCCTAAACGTGGATCGAAAGTGGACTGCAATTTTATTGCGCCAGCCGGGTCTTGGACTCAAGACCTCTTGGCTCTCATACCATATGGAAAATGAGGCTATAGCGTATGCTCTTAGCAGGGAGGCGTGCATGTTTATATAGGCACAAGGCCGGGAGATATACAAGGGTTGTTGGGCTGTGGATTGATCTACAAGTCATAATCTAGATAAGACACAATCACAACAGCCCAACTATGGTTACAACTAACTAGATGCACGCACGCGTATACGATTTATAGATACACCGTATATACATTGTTTAACACTGGGCAGGAAGCTGTTGTGTGTTGGGCGTGTTCCTTGGCTGCAATAATGCCAACCCCACCGATTCCAGCTGCTCATTGTGAGCATGCATGTAATGCTACCTGATCCAGCACCTCCCGGGACTACCACGGGCGCCCGACTACCACAAGCCATACAAAGGGTCCCAGAAGCAGCAAAATAAGGGGCAGGCAAGGCCATCAGCAAAATAAGGGGCAGGGAAGGTGTTGGTGATAGAGGCTACAACTAATTCGAAATGTTTCCGATGAAGTCGCCTCTA
>NC_041384.1:734849471-734866043 GCF_002162155.2 Triticum dicoccoides | reverse complement strand
ACCACCACCACCACTGTACTTCCTGTGTAAGGTAGAGGGGCACGCTACAATTGACTTCCCAACTCTAAATGATGGGCCATCGTATTCGTGGAGATAGTTTTCACTGCATCGAGGTTGAGGAAGAAGAGGGGGAAGTTCCTGGACAAAATCGAACGCAACTACTATGCACTTCCCTCCTCGGTTCACGACAGAGATGCCTGAAGCCGAGCTCAAGAACTAAGAAGAGGGACCAAATGGGACCGACAAGTGGTCCAACGCTGAGCTCAAGTTGGTAGAGGAACCAGATGGGACTGGCAAATGGTCCAACGCTAAGCTCAAGTTGCTAGAGGAACCAGATGGGACTGGCAAATGGTCCAACATACAATCATGGATTTCTCAGTGTTGTACCCCTCAAAACAGAGCCTTGGCCTATGTTAAGAGCAAAGAGTTGAGATTAACCCTGAAGAAAATCGACGTGGTGTTTGCAGAAGCTGTAGTCTACTCTTGAAAGTACATGGGTTAAATTGTAGGGAATCTAAGTCTCTCCGCAAGAAGATTGAAACATTGATCTGGTGAAAAGTGAAAAAGTGACGCCACAACCGTTCCGTTATGTCACAGTGATCAATGAAGTTTCTCTCTTCGGGGTGGAACCAGTGCTCTCATCGGCGTGTGTTGCATCAACCCAACCAAGTAACAATCAATTCACTACAGAACGTACAGTGAGAGCACCAATGACCACACTTATTGCATCACCAGTCTATCACCATGTTACTTGCGGCAATAAAACCCTGATATCTCTCAGCACCACACTTATTTATGGATGCATCCATCAGGTCATGATGGGAGGATGTATCAACGTTGAGCTTGCCAAAATGCAGAGATGGATGACCATCGATATTTTAATAATGACAGAAAAACAAACAAAGGGCCAAATAAAAGCGTGAATTCGCAACAGAAAATATATAGTCGAATTGTTTAGTTTATTGGCGATTATCTATTGTTGTTTGAGGCAGAAAGTACTTAACTAGGAGCTCGAATAAAATTACTACTGCTTATTATTACTGTGAGCTAGAAGGGTCGAGTACATGACCGGCAAAGACCACGGCCCCTGACACCTCCTCCACGATATAAAACGCGAACGGGTGGTCGGCGATGAACTCCAACGATCTCCTTGCACATTGCTTCTTGCGGCCAATGACGGCAGTGCAGGCAGCTGCCACGGTGCCTTCCTCGTTCACTTCGACGACAGCCTTGTGAAACACCTCGTCCAAGCGCACGTCGCAGACGCTCTGCTCCATGATACCGGACAGGTCGGCCTCCTTGCTGAATGCCTCCTGGACTCCTAGGCCACGAAGGACTTTGGAGTTTGGAGAGACCGCAGAAGAATGACAGCTTGAACTTGGGCAGCAGAATCTCCCTCACACTGCTACGGTACATCGGCACGTGGTCGAGCAGGGAGCCGCCCACCTCCTCCAGAGAGCGGACCATATCATGCAACCCCTCTTCCTTGTCCGGGAGGAAGACGCACATGGAGTACCGCGACATGGCACCGTCACCAGCCTTGTACGGGAGCTTCAGCACCTTGAAGCCTTCGTTGTATGAGACGAAGAGCTGGCATTCTCCTGGCAGGGTCATGAAGGGGACTTCCACGGGATCAGCGCCGTCAAGGCGGTAGAACTCGCGGTCTTCGGTGAGCTTCTTGGGAAAGCGGGTCTCCCACGCACCCTTGAAGTAGATGGCGTTGGTGAGCACGAACCTCGAGAGGTCGGTCAATGAACCCTCGGGCAAGATCTCCGAGATGAGATTGTTCGTCGCTGCCGCCGCCCACAGGTTGATCTCCTTCCTGGTCTCCTCCCTGACCTCATCCTACACATGCACGTTGTAACAGTCAATGAAGGACCTGTACCATTGCCAATGTGAAACGGCGATCAAAATACTCCCTCCGTCCAAAAAAAAAGTGTCTTAGATTTTTTTAGATACGGATACGAAAGTATATAGTCGCATTTTAGTATTAGATACATCTGTATTGTGTCTAGACAAATCTAAATTCTAAAGCAAGAATTTTGGGACGGATGTAATAGTTGAGTCAATTGCTACCTTAGCGAAGTCCACTGCGCGTATTTCGGCGCTGTAGGACTCGGTGGCGGTGTGGAGAAAGTCCGGCGTGAGCTCCATGTGTTTCTGGTGAAACACAACATAGGCGTAGGTGATGATCGGCCCACCGGACCCGGACGGGTCAGCAGCGAGGTCGCGTACGAATCTGGCGGCCTCGTCAGCCGATGCGGCACCGAGCAGGGCTAGGAGCTCATCCAGGGTTCTGCCACGGGCTCCGGCGGCCACCAGACCAAGCGTGGTGTAGAGGGACAGGGGCGAGAAGGCGATGTTGCTGTTCATGGTGTCGTCGCCCTCAGCGAGCTTCTTAGCCAGGCGGAGCGCAAATGCCGTCAGGCTACCGGAGCCCATGGCAGGTGGCGGCAAGGACCCGCGTGCCTTCTTGGTTGGCCTCGCTTCCTCCTGGTCTCCCATTGACGATGTTTACAAGCGTTGGCGTAAATTAGCAATAAGACGGCGGGTGACTACGGGACAATATATAAGAACGGCGCATATCTAATATGGTAAGTATGTGGATGCTAAAACCCTAACCAAAAAGATGTTTTGGCCGTCGGATTTTGATTGCCAAACAATGGGATATGATCTCTCCGTTGGATCTGATCTTATCAATATGATCAGCCAATAATCATCATCCGAGTTGAGGCCAACCAGATCAGGTTCAGACTCAGGGTTTCAGAATCAGAAAAAAAAAAGTTCAGGCTTGGGTGGCCTTTGGATGGTCTCTATATATGTCCTGACCGAAAACATTCGATATCAGCATGGCATAGTGCTGGGTTCAGACTTTGATATCAGCGGATGAGGGTTCAGGCTTTGGGACAGAATGCATCTGACAAAATACAACTAGCCAACTGCAGATGCAACGTATATGTCAGGCTCCACTCTGAATTAGCTGTTTAATTAGATACCACTATATGTGAGGCTCCACCTCTGATCTCTATCCAATAGCCGGCATTCAAGTACCCTGCTGGCGCCTTTTAATCAAGTCGCTGTCATCTTCCCCTTCTCTTTTTACCTTTCAGTAATGTAATAGCTCTATATAAAGCCTTGGATCCCTCCTCGACAAGGCATCGAATGTAATCGGGTTGTAAACCCTAGCTGCCACTGGAGTAATTGGGCTCTACATTCCCCTTTGCAATATAAACCCTAGCATGACTCCCCTCTAAATTCCAGGCTAGCGACTGAGTCCTTATGTAATTGGTGGAGTGAATTGCAATCAAGTACATATCTGAATTTGCTACCACATTTCTTAGGGGCCCCAAATATCTACCATTTTCCTTGCTAATTTTCTCAATAAACACTGATGACCGGTTTGGGATGATTTAATCCAATTTCTGACAGCCCGTGTTTGTTGGCTTTTAGTTTTGAGGGAGGGCCCATCCGTCAGCCACCCAGTTTTCCAGCCAACCCACTAAGCCAGCAGTCCACCTACATCTTAATCCTAACCATGACCGGATCGCACAACCACCAGGGAGACCGCCGCATGCGCGCTCGATGGCGGCACGCCGCCGTGAACCCTCCTCCTGCCGGCCTCCGGCGACGCCACCGGAGAGCGATGCCCCCTGAACTTCTCCACCTCCTCCTGCTCCTTCCCAGCCTCCCTCGCGACGCCCTGAGCCGCCTTGAGGTCATGTGCGCTCACAGCCATGGCACGCCGCCTCACCGCATCGGCGGCCCATTGCTCTCCTATGACTATCTGCCATCTTTCTTCCGACCTCTTCTCTGCCCAGCTCCTCGTGGCCATGCTCATCCATACCGGCGTGCCCGCGGCACTCACAGTGGCGGACATGTCGGCCAGCCAGAAGGACGACGCCATGTGCGGGGAACCTGAGCTGCTGGGCGTGCCACGGCGATGTCCGAGGTGGGAGGAGGTGCCCGACTGGGAGCAACACGGCGTCATCTCTGATTTAACACTCAACGCAAACAGACAACGCAAACAGTGTCATGCGGACCTAAACACGGCCCAGGATGTCAGGAATTGTATTAAATCGCCCTTAATCGATCATAAGTGTTTATTAAGAAAATTAGCAAGGAAACTGGTAGATTTTTGAGGCGCACACGAAACGTGGTAGTAAATTCGGATATGAACTTAAAATGTGATGGTTTTTTGTAATTCACTCTAATTGGTGAGTGAGCGAGCATGATCCTGACACTATACATGAAATAGCAGATTAAAATACATACAATGTTTTGAGAAATTATACTATCGAACAGATCTATATATTTACTGACCTAATCGACATTAAATTGGCATGTGGATAACATAAAATCCCTAATCAATTCAGGATCCCTAATAAGATCATAAATGCGGCAGCATGACATGAGCTTGGATGATTACAAGTCATTCACGAAACACGCATACTGTCAAACAGGGTCTCTTATCTATCACCTGACCTAGCATTCAACACAAGTATATGGCATGTGAATCTTGATCCCCAAAAACCGAACCCATCACTACAGTATGACCGACGGTTCGTGCGTATGTACCTACCGGAACCAATTACCAGGCCTCTAGGCTGACGGTATAGCCCGTTAGTCTTAAGGTTAATTAGAGATAAGAATCACTTATTTAGGGGTCAAGTAAACCATATTTAGGAGTCAAGTAACCTCTCTATATAAAGAGAGAAGATGTATCAATCTAATCAAGTAAGAATTAAGAAGAAAATCCCTTCCATCTAGCCCGGCTGATGGCCTTTTTGGCCACGGCCGGCCCTCTCGCGTTCTCCTTCTAGCAGCGCCATAACAATTTGGTATCAGAGCTAGCTTCGGTTCGATTATGTCTTCACCGCCGCCCAACCCATCTCTTCCGCTGCCGGTCACCTCGTCGCCTCCGACGACCACCACGACCGTCGCCCCGCTCCTGCCCGCGCCGGGTTACTCCGTCGCGCCCACCCCCACCGTCCTCACCCCGGAGGAGGTGTCTGGAGCGCTGCAGGACCCAATCCAATTGGTCCAGGAGATCCGCATGTTCTTGGCCGGGTCCTACGGGCCACACCCGGCTGCGCCGCCCATCGCCGCCACCGTGCCGCCGTGGCTGCCGCTGCACCAGGAGGCCTCCGCCGTGCTCGCCGGGCTGCTGCAGCTGCCATCCACCGCCGCGCCCTGGCTGCAGTGGCAGCCGCCGCTCCTGGCGGCCTCCACCGCGCCCGGCGCTCCGCCGCATCTGTCGGTGCCCCAGGGCGTCCCCGCCGCGCTCGCTGCTGCAGCTGCCATCCACCACCACCACCGCCCCGCCCTGGCTACAGCGGCAACCACAGCTCCTGGCAGCCTCCGGCGCGCCCGGTGCTCCACTGCAGCAGCCACCGCTGGTCAGCTTCGGCCCCGCATCGACCGCACCGGCGGGAGTCCCGATCCACCAGATCAAGTTCCTACCGTCGCCATTACCGCTTCCCCAGGGTGTCCCCATCCAGCTGATCAAGTTCCCGCCGTCGCCATCACCGCTTCCGGCTTGGATCACTACCCGCCACGTGTCGGCGGCGGTGAGGCTACAGGTTGCTGTGCGCGGTCTCCTAGCACGTCAGCATGTGCGGGAGGTGCGTGGTCTACAGCTGTCGCACCTCCCAGCTATGCTTCGCTGCGCAAAGGACCTCGATCTCGTCCGCTGCGTCGAGGATCTTGGGCATGCTGTTTTCCCCGCGGGCAACGATCTCAAAGTCTGCGAGATCGGCGGTTGGGGGGCGCACCCCTCCTCGTCATTCTCCATCGCAAGCCCTCCACTCTTCTTTGTGCGGTGCAGACCAACAGCTGTCCGGCGGGGAGAAGGAAGGGTGTCACAGACAGGAGTGCACCGCATAGCACAACTGCATTCCGCCGGCCGCCGCGAGGGCGCCTCTGCTGGTCGCTCTTGCGACCACTTCCAGGTGGCCATACACATGCACTCCTTTTGTCCAGATGGTGTCCATGGGATCCAGGTGGCTATACATGTGCACGTCCGACGTGCGAATGGTGTCCATTTTTTGTTAAGGGGTCATAAATAAATCAACCCAGTCATTTCAGGTTGAGGGTAATAAAACAAGCCAAGATGTAAAAGGCTTGTTTTTTAGGTGTTAGGTTTGTTTTGCGTCGAGTCATGGTTATAAGTTGGTTAGGCTGCAGCTCAAGGACAAGCTGGATGTCCAGGTGGGGTGTAGTGTTAGAGTATGTAATGGGCCTAATGGCCTGGGCTGGCGGTATAGCACGTTAGTCTTATGGTTAATTAGAGATAAGGGTCGCTTGCTTAGGAGTCAAGTAAGCCTTACTTGGGAGTCAATTAAACCTCTCTATATAAAAAGAGGAGATGTATCAATCTAATCAAGCAAGAATTAAGAAGGAAATCCCTTTCATCTTGCCCGGCCGTGGGCAAAAGGCCCCGGTGCATACGGCCTACCCATAGTATATATGTTGTATATACATCACTCACTATGTAGCTTCACCAACTTTAGTTCACATGTCTCAAAAAAAACAAGTTTAGTTCACTGTATCCGTCAGTCAGTAACTGCTGGCATCATACCAACCAACCAGTTCCTGCGGCACATCAGGCAACGAGGATCCCGGTAGGCGGCAAAGAGTAGGCGTATTTTTTCAATGGGCTTCGTTCCGTCCTCAACATTTCCACTGCTCTTTACCATTCATTATCTTCTCTATAAGTTCTCTTCCTTCTTCAAGAGTCAAAGACATGAATCGTCCTCTTGCACTCAGATCAAGAATAGATTTTGATTCATTATTAATTCCATGAGAAAACATATGATATATAACATGTTCAGCATAACCATAGTTAGGGCACATATTCAAGAATTTAGAATATCTTCCCCAGGCTCCATGTAAACTTTCACCATCTTCTTGAACGAACAAGGTGAGGTTTCTTCGAAGTTTAGTAATCTTTGAACCAGCACACCTCAACCAGCTGGTTATAATTTCTTGAGACAATCAATTATACCAATTTCAGCATCACCTTTTAGAGAAAACTTGAACCTTCTTGCCGGATAGTCCCGTGGGTCATAGTGATTCTCTAATGGCCATGTAACAACTTTTAACACAAAGAAATAGCATAGTGCAGATGGAATCACCCCTTGAGAAGAAAAGCAAGGGGTGGACATTTCCGGGCTTGCGACCAAGAGATTATTCAAATCGCGTTAAGGTTTAGAACAACCTATCATTTTCCTTTGTGACCTTAATATGGATACACTAGAGGGTGTGAAGAGTACAAGGCAATACCCCACAACTTTGAAGTGGCAAGATGATGGTAATTAATTAGAGAGAGATAATCTGGGCATCAAAAAGAGCAATGAAAATTAGCTCTGACAAAATGGTGAGAAAAACAGAAAATAAATAAAATGCAATAATAAGTAAATAGAATTGCAATGCACCACATCAAAAATCAATTTTACACTAAAAATAGATTTGGAAAAAACAGGCCACGTGTAAGCAAGCCTGCAACATCACGGAGTCATTCATCATCTCCGTGATTGCCACATGGCAAGGCCATTGTCGAGCCTAGCTGTAAGCCGAGTGCCTTTTTCCTACATGCGAGTTTTGTATGTAAACCAAGAATATTTTTTTCGACGCACTTGCACGTTGTTGTGCGTTTTCCATTCCATGCTAGAAGGGTCAAGGACATGACCGGCAAAGACCACGGCCCCTGAGACCTCCTCCACGATATAAAACGCGAACGGGTGGTCGGCGATGAACTCCAACGTTAACGGCCTCCTTGCAGTCTGCTTGACACGTCCAGTGACGGCAGTGCAGGCTGCAGCCACGGTGCCTTCCTCGTTCACCTCGAGGACCGGCTTGTGGAACACCTCGTCCAGGCGCACGTCGCAGTCGGCGGTCTTCCTCACGAGGCCGGAGAGGTCAGCATTCTCGCTGAACGCATAGCGGAGTCCGAGGCCCCGTAGGACATTGGCTAGACGGCAGAAGAATGACATCTTGAACTTGGGCAGCATTAGCTTCCTCACCCTGCTACGGTGCTTGGGCACGTGGTCCAGCAGAGAGCCGCCCACCTTCGCCAGAGTGCTGGCCATGGCATGCAGCCCGTCGTCCTTGTCGGGGAGGAAGACGCACATGACATGGTGGCAGGGGTGGCGGAGGAATCACCGGCCTTGTACGGGAGTTTGAGCACCTTGAAGCCTTTGCGGTGTGAAGCGAAGAGCTTGCATTCTCCCGGCAGGGTCATGAAGGGGACGTGGTCTGGGTCCGCGTCCCCGAGGCGGTGGAACTCGCGCTTCTCGGTGAGCTTTTCAGGGAAGCGGGTCTCCCAGACGCCCTTGAAGTAGACGGCGTTGGTGAGCACGAACCTTGAAAGTTGGGACAATGACCTCTCCGGCAGGATCTCCGAGATGAGATTGTTCGTCGCCGCCGCCGCCCACTTGTTGATCTCTTTCCTGATCTTCTTCCTATCACCCTGCAAGCACAAGGACGCACGTCGTGTAACAGTTTAACAAGGTTATGTCAACCCGTGATCGACGGCGGATAGGAACGAAAATATTATTAAGTGCTTGTTGTGCTGACCTCGGTGAAGTCGACGGCGCGTATCTCAGCGTTATAATATAAGACTCGGTGGCGGTGTGGAGGAAGTCAGGCGTGAGCTCCATGTGTTTCTGGTGAAACACACCGTAGGCGTAGGTGATGACCGGCCCACCGGAGCCGGACGGGACGGCGGCCAGGCCACGCACCAACCCGGCGACCTCATCGGCCGACGCGGCGCCGAGCAGGGCTAGGAGCTGAACCAGGGTTCTGCCGCGGGCTCCGGCGGCCACCAGGCCGAGCGTGGTGTAGAGGGACAGCGCCGAGAAGGCGATGTTGCTGCCCCTGGTGTCGTCTCCCTCGGCGAGCTTCTTGGTCAGGCGGAGCGCGAACGCTGTCAGGCCGTCGGAGATGGCGGGTGGCGGCGACGACCCGCGCGCCTTCTTGCTTGGCCTCTCCACCTCCTGGTCTCCCATGGCGTCCGATGCGATTGACGGACGATGTTGAAGTGTTGGCGTAAATTAAGGACGGCTGATGGCTGTAGAGGTACGTATATAAGGACGGTGCATGGCTGATATGGTAAGTATTATGTTGATGGTAAATAAACCCTAATCAAAAGATCTTTGGCCGTCCGATTGTGATTGTCAAACAATGGGATATATAGAATCTCTCCGTTGGACCCGATCTTATCAATCGGATCACATCAGGCAATAATCGATGTACGTTGCGTTTTTCAGAAAAGTAGACGGTTCAGGCTTTGGAATGGAACCAATCTGACAAAATACAACTAACCGACTATCTAGCTTACAGCATAGGGCACTTGTACCAACAGACCTATCATTCAACATTAAAATGGCTAATGAGCACTATGGCATGAGCTGGGATGGCTACAAGTCATTCACGAAACACGCATACTGTCAAAGAGATCTAACTATATATCTCCCGACCTAACATTTGAGCATTCAGGCACGAGCATGGCATATGAATCACGAACCCAAGACCCTAACCCACCAATATAGCTTGAGCCCAACGGGTCGTGCGTACGTATCTACCAGAACGAGATTACCACCCAAAGTCAAAGTATATGTGCTGTATACATCACTCACTATGTTGCCTTCACCAAGTTCAGTTCCGTCTATCCGTCAGTCAGTAACTGCTGGCATCATACCGACCAACCAGTTCACACGGCGTGTCGGGCAACGAGGATATCCCGGTAGGCGGCGCAGATGAAGGCGTACGCGACGATGAGCACTAGGATGTCGTCCAGCAGACCACGGCACCCCAGGAAAGCTGGAAACAAAACAGCGTAATCATATACATACGCTCTTGTTTGCCAGAGGAGAGGAGTAAGATGACTGAACCAACTAGCTGCCTTACCTTCAGGGAAAAGGTCAATAGGGCTCGCGAGGTACACCAGAGCGAGGGTTGCCTGCAAGCCATCCAACAAAGTCGGTTTAGAATAGCAAGATTTTAAATGATCAAAGTGATGTTAGATTGTACATGCTTGACGAATTTGTATCATAACTGCTGCTAGTTACCGGTAAGACTGAAACATTGCTAATAGTAAACTCAGTGGCCGAAGCTAAACCAGTAGTTCAAGGTTCACACAGAAGAGTAACTGAAATCAGACACGATAGCATATCCTATCTAATCCGGACGATGGCCCAGACCTAGAGCAGAGGATGACATAGTAAAACAAGATCCTACAATGGCCTAAACAGACAAACACCGAGGAGAAAATTCGGTGATTCTTCAAGACTTGATCATAGTTCATTTATCTTCACGACAGTCTAAACCTCGACAGCAACATAATATTGTATGTTCAATTTCAAAAGCTTTGCATGGTGGGGTTTCAGCAGAGTATATGCCAGTATCCAAGCAAGATAACTCGGAATATTATGGAAGTATAATTAACTCAGAAAGGTACAAGGGTTTCAATATGCAATGACTGGTGGTGATATGCTAGATGAGATGGGCTTTCTGAACTCACACATATTTTCCTAATTCTTATCAAGTACTGCCTCCGTTTCTAAATATAAGCCTTTTTAGAGATTTCAATACGGACTAGTACGGATGTATATAGACATATTTTAGAGTGTAGATTCACTCATTTTGCTCCGTATGTAGTCCATATTGGAATCTCTAAAAGGGCTTATATTTAGGAATGGAGGGAGTAGTTTCTAAATCACCGCATGCCAAGAATCGACAAGCATTCAGGAAATGAAATTTAGCCATATATATAACGAAAAGTTCATCCAATAAAAAACGCCATTCTCTTGAGAAATATGAAATTGATCCCCCATTACTCAAAACAGAATTTCCAATGAGATAACAGTTGTTATTCAAAGTGCATTACATGAGTGATGTGGAAATATAAAAAAATATGGAAACAATATATAGTAAAATATGAAGAAAATAACAAAGAGAACATAAATATTGGCCCACTACAGGTGAAATTATAAAAAACCACAAGAAGGAACTATGATGTACAATAATCTCACACTTTCTATGATTTTCCATATGAATTCGACCTATGAATTTGGGTGTTTGACATGGACAGGCTCTGTAATTCCTTTTAGAGTGTAGCAACCCAAAAAACGACTTTCAGTTGGTAAACTAGCAATCTAGAAGCGACAACTCAGAACATCATGAAGTAATTAACTAGGATTTTGGAATACTGATATCGCTCTACTGATCCACTGACACCATCCAGAATCTAGTAAATAGCTCACTGCAAGCACTAGAGTATGCTATCTGGTCCCTGATTGCCATTATCCAACTATCAGGCCCAACAACATCGCATGATAAATGAAGATGGTAGAACTGAACTAATGGACACATGGATGGACTTACTGCCAATGCGACTTGGATTTTGAAGGGGGAGGGAGGTTCTTGGCGTGTGTCTCTGAATTCTGCCAGCATCCTCCTCATGTAAAAGGGCTGGTCCAGCAACCACTGCAAAAACAGATATCCAGCAAATGAAAAGCATTGCCTGCCATTAGATGAGATGAAAAGAAAAACAACCACAGTTTTATGTGATAAGAGCATGCTTTTGACTCTTAGCTTGTGATTCACATACAACATGCATCTGCGTTGGATAGTGATTATGTCTAACAATTGCCGAGCATGCTCAGTTCCAGATAGAGAACAAATTAGTAATTAGTACTTGTTTGACTTCACTATTGTACAACAGACAATCAAAGTTCAAGACCATGAATTTGGCAGCATGGTGAGGATTACACGTACTCTTACTTCTAATGGACTAACATGGATGGGTGCAGCCTTTCTAGCTGGGCAGAACAGTTGTCTTTACAGGCAAGTCTTACAAATATATATGAACATGCAGTAACAATTTAACATAATCTGTGAACTCAAATAATGTTGCACAAGCCATTTAACCAAGAATTGTCTCTGATAATTTACATTGCTCAATTAGTTAGTTGTCAATACAGTGTATCAACAACCGAGTATCAAATGTACCCTACTGCCCTCAGATAGACATTTGAGTCTCAGTACCTGGATTTATTTCAAAGCAAATTCAAAGGGTTACTTACTTACTTGCAACTTTTAGGACAATAGACTGTACAAGTATGCGGTGATAATATAACTTCTTCAACAGACTGATATAGATAAATTAATAGGATTTGATCAAACAAATCTAAAATAGTACAACTCTGTTTAGTTATATTTTCAGAGATGGAAGTAAAATTTCATTTGAAAATGTCCGAAATTTATACATGAGAAAGAAGCCAAGGGGAAAAAATCATGTACTGATCTCTAATCAAGTGCACTTCGGCCTTTTCCACTGATGTAATCTAGACTGCAATGGCACTCAGTATAGGTAGAAAGGGTCTATCTAGAAGACATGGCAGGTATACCTGTATCATACTGTGAGGTACTCCAGCAAAACGGCCATTGTACTGCTGAATTCGGTTCATGACAGGAGCGATTTCTGGCTCATCACGCAGCAGGGAAGCAACTTCAGAAGGTACCAGCAGCGTTATGGGGCGACGACAAACAGGGCAATTGGATGGCCGAAGGACAGATCCCTGTAGCCACACCCCCACAATGCAATGTCCTGTACACAAACAAATGAGTGAGTAATTTTGTTTATCAATGGTCCAGGACCAAAGCGTTTGCCAGCAGTCAAACTAACCAGCAGCCCAAAACACAAAGCCGACTAGCCGAGTCGAGCATCAAACTGAAGTAAGCAAAGCAGCATAATTGAGCATTCCAGTACCAGCAATTGACACTGCCATGGACTCAAACATTGCACGAATTAATGCACTAGACTTACATGGACAAGCATCTGAAGTTCCACAAGCGCACAAGGTCCATACATATAACATAATGTCTAGGAATGATCAGACATGCCAGATGCCACACAACAATTACAAGACAAACATGATCCGAGCTGCAAACCCTGCATCATAATGCACGGCCCCGAACAAAATGGCATCAAACTCTCCCCCATAACGCTGAAAATCACACAAGGCAGCACAGCCAAGCACTTATCGGAACTAAGCAATTTAACTAAAATCAGCACATTACAAGCCACGGAGGTGCGCGCATAGCAGAGGCACCACCAACCAAACAACCCGCATGGAATTAACGAACAACTGCGGTCAACAGGTCAACAGGTCTTCTCCAAGGTCAAGCCAAAGAGTCTCAAATCCCGGTCAGCTCTTATATTATGGAACAGAGAGAGTATATAAGAGAGCGATCTCCATGGCCAGCTCAGATCATCGCCACCTTTTTTTTTTTGAGGGAAATCATCGCCACCTTAATGTGCTTGAGACAACATGTCGCCCCCGCAGGCACCACCAACGGGCCCGCCTGAGACTAGATTAGGCCCACACAACACATCTGCTACTGCCGAGCGCGCACGAGGAGAGTGATATATGAGACACAAAGACAGCCCATACCAATTAGGATGCAGACCGTCGGTGCACAAGGTACTGGATTGGAAAACAAGTATGTGAAGATGAAAGGGAACAAGGACGGACGCTTGGGACGAAATAGGACGAGTAAATCAGTAGTCAAAATGATCTAAAAATGATCTAAAAATTGAAGCGGACCTCATGCACCAAATTAACTACCATGCAAAAGAAATGCAATTTTTTCTAGTATTTGTTTTGATTTTTTTCTACCATGTAAAAATAATAACATTTTTTCAAAAATGCTGATAATAACATGGCATCACCCACGGTGATGAATAGATGATAGTATTACTCACTGTGGGCCAAGACCAATAGTGCTGTAGCGTTGCTCCTTCGCTCCAAAAGAAAACCGAATTCACCAAAAACAAAACATGTTAAGAAGCCAGCAACTCCTCTTACAAAAAAGCATTTTTATAGAATTTAGGATGTTTATGAAATTTCAAAAAGCATAAATTAAAATTTTGTTTACAAAATTACAATAAATCATGAGATTTGATAAATGCACAATTCTCTAAAATATTTATAAATTTTTAAAAATATTCATGTGTTTTGTACAAAATATTAAAAACTAGGAAAACAAAAGAAACAGAAAAAAAGAAGCAGAAAGGCAAAACCCCCGACGAAAGAAGCAGCATGAATCCAGAAAAAGAAATGCACAAAAAGCAAAGGAAAACCGGGGTCAGGAAACCAATGAAAAAAATCGGCCGAAATGAGTGGGATCCGTGCAAGAAAAAAATGATATTCCAATTTTGTGACAGAAATTAATTAAGGGTGTATATATGTGCGATGGTATTGTAAAACCCTATAAATAGAACGCCATCTATATATTCTACCCCCAACCCTAACTCTCGTACTGCTCCGGATCGATCTCCCTCCCTGCCTGCTCTCTCTCCAGCGGGAGCAACAAGCATCGACGTATGGTCGATCCACTTCAAGGTACAGAGCTGGTCATTGTTGTTTTGCGCCTTTCTATTCTACATATCCTATATACTACTAGCTAGAGGATCTCATGTCGGTATTTTCTAGGATTACATTGAATGGTTGCCCGATGGAATTTGTTGTTCATCTGGTAATCTCAGATAGAACTTAGAACAATGTTATAAACTGTTAATCATTAACTTTTCTTGGGAAGAAACTATCCTTATAAACTTATATGTACTGCTCAAGTGTGACTAGATTTCTCCTTTTGCTTATCCACGTACCTGCTGGAATTGTTGACGTTTTTGTGCATTGCTCTATAGCATAAATATATATAGTGTGTCTAACGACTGTCGGTGTTCGGTTGTTGCTCCTCCAGAACAATGAACATCTTTGTCAATAACCCCACCGGAACAGCGTTCCGGGTCTGGGTGCACCCATCAGACACCGTGTGTTCCGTCATGAAGAACATAGACAAGCGGTATCGCCTCATCTTCAATGGGGTGCAGCTACAGGATAATTGTAGATTGGCCGATTACAACATCCAGGAGGACTCCACTCTTGACCTTGAAGAGAAGATGCAGATCCACGTGATGGAGACGCTGATGGGCAACACCATCGACCTTGACTTCAACAGCCTAGACACTATCGACAGCGTGAAGGCCAAGATCTATCGCCTCAAGGGCTTTCCTGTAGATCAGCAGTGCCTCCTCTTCGCCGGCAAGCGTCTAGAGAACGGGAACCGCACCTTGGCAGACCACAACATATGCATGGAGTCCACGATACTCCTTGTCCTCCTCCCATGTATTCCGAGAGGACACATGATGCAGATCTTCGTGAAGGGGATAACTAGGAAGACCATCACTCTCCAGGTTGGGAGCTCGGACACCGTCGATAGTGTCAAGGTGAAGATCTATGAGAGGAACCACGCCCCTTTCCCGAATGTGCAACGCCTCATCTTTGCTGGCAGGCAGCTGGAGGGAGGGCGCACCTTGGCGGACTCCAAGATTACAAAGCATTGCACCCTTCATTTGACTCTAGGGAGAGTATCAGGTGATACCACACACTAAATGCTCCCGTGATACCAATTTTGGAAAATCAATTTTAGATGTTCACAGCATATGTGACTACAACCCCTTTAAAAATCAGATCCAAATTCGAAAAACACATTAAGAAACAAAAATGAAAAATCTAGCATGAATAGTGTCACAAAAAGACAAAAGCCTATTCACATCTGGATTTGTCTTTTTTGTTTCTCAATGTGCATTTCGAATTTGAAGCTGAAATTTTTAGGTGCTGTTGACACATACCTTATGAACATTCATGATTTATCTCACAATTTTTTGAAGCATTTAAAATTAAGTTTTTTGAAATAGTATCATGGGAGCATTTAAGGTCTGGTATCACTAGATATTCTCCCCTCTAGGGAGAGTTTACGCCTTCGTGGTGGTTGAGATGCATGGATGGCTGTCCAACCACTAGTTTTATTTTTGCTGGAGTCTTCCATCCAGCTGACATTAGCGGTCTGTTGTGACTTATTAGTAAAAACTATAATTCTACTACTATTAGTATATGTTGCTCCAATCTTGTTGCTTTCAAGTACGGATGTGTTACCTGTTACTCCCTCCGTCCAGAAATACTTGTCATCAAAATGGATAAAAGGGGATGTATCTAGACGTGTTTTAGTTCTAGATACATCTCTTTTTATCCATTTTGATGACAAGTATTTTCGGACAGAGGGAGTACAATAGTAGGAAAAAGCCTGGTAATGTCATTCGAAAAACGTTGCTACTCGCGCGGAGACCCTACATCGGTAGTATATACCGTTGAGGATATCACTTATCGTTATATCTCGATCGGCTGTGGATTAATGATTAATCAGAAATCAGACGATTAATCGATTTTATCGGTTGACTATTATTTGGCCTTTTTTTCAAATCTCAAGTTTTCAGCACTAAAATATGCTATTTTCAATAAAAAATAATATTGGACAAAAGTATTACCTTGATTCCTTTCCTTTGAATCCTTGTACAATGACAGAAAAAAGGACAACTGTACATATTACATAACAAGATCTGCAAACACAAATACACAGTGTTAGGAATAGGCTCGATTTATCAGTATGTTCCCCATAAATCGTTTGGCAGAGGACCTCCTATATGATGCATTTTGCGTCATATAGGAA
>NC_041384.1:734842586-734849185 GCF_002162155.2 Triticum dicoccoides | reverse complement strand
CCCACACGGTGCAAGGTGAAAAATGACGAACGCGAAAAACAGGAGTTTAAGGGATTTGAACCTGCCACCGCCCACTCATTTGTGGGCGTGCTGCTAGCCAAAGAGCCTTTCGACATATACTGACAGAAGTACAACACGATACTACAAGACCTAAAGACAGCCGCAAAACATAACACTTGAAAACAATCATGAACAGATTTCCAAAAAAATGGAGCAAAATTTTGTACTCCCTCCGTTCGGAATTACTTGTCGTGGAAATGGATGTATCTAGACGTATTTTAGTTCTAGATACATTCATTTTCGAGATAAGTAATTTCGAACGGAGGGAGTACTTCCAAACAATCCTTGACAAACACGACCAAATTTTCAAAAATTATGAATACATTCTAATTTTGAACAAAAAATTGAAATCCCTATTTTTTTTTGAATTTAGACAACAACATTTTCAAATTAAGAACAAAATTTGAACATGGGATTTTTTTTATTAAAATGCCGAATATTTTATGAATTTAGAGAACAAAATTTTGATATCAAGAACAAATTTGAATATGGGAACAAAAAAATGCGTAACATTTTTAATTTAGATATTTTTCCTTAAAATCGAGACCAACAATTTAACATGGGAACAAAAAAATTCAAATTCCTCAACATTTTTTGAAATTAGAGAACAAAATTTGAAGTAAAGAACAATTTGAAAGTCCCAAATTTTTTTTTGGAAACACGAACAATTTATTAATACATAAAAATGGAAACATTTTCAAAAAATCGAATATTCTATATGTTTTATGAATTTGCGATTACTTTTTTTAAAGAAGCAAACAAAAAGTCTGAACATCTAAGCATTTTTAGACTACTGACCATTTTTACAAATTTCTGAACAAAATTTAAAAAACAGGAACATTTTATGAAATTTCCAAAAATATTTGTAAAAATGCGAACATTTTGTAATTTTCTAAACATTTTATGAAAAAGGTAAAAAAATAAAATGCAAATTGAAATACAAAGAAACTAAAACAGGAAAGAAAAGAAAATAAACAGTTCATAAAAAAAGAAAATTGAAAAAAGGAGAGAAAAGAAAAGGAACAGGAAGACAAAAAGGATAAAAATAGAACAGAAAAAAATGACAGTTCAAGAACCTTCTAGTAGTTTCCCAAAACCGTAGAAAAATGGCTGAGAACCTCTAGAAAGTTTCCAAAACCGGGAACGCTGAAACAGGCCGGCCCAATCCAAACAACCGCTCTATCTCCTACGCGAAACAACGACATTTTGACGCAAAGTGCGTCAAATAGGGATTTCTTGATAAATCGGCCCAAGGCACAACGTAATTATCAAGGCCGCGCTCTACCACTAAGCTAATAGCCCGTCGCGCGGCCCTCCCAAAGGAAGGCCTCCTACGCCAAAAGCGAGAAAAAATCCACCCCTTTTCTTTTGAGTAGCTTTCCCTAAATCCTTCTCCCTTGCATGTTGTTCTCATATTATGTGATTAGAAAAGACCCGTTTCTTGTTTTCTTTGAGGTTAGGACTGGTTAGAACTCCCATTTCCCGATTGGAGGTTTGAGCTACTATGACAAACTTTTTTTCCCAAATAGTGGGTATGGGGAACCCACCGTACCAACACGATTGGATGGTATTACGAAATCGGACCCGTTATAACCCCGATTGGAAGGGCATGTCAGTTTGAGGACTTGTGATGGGTTTCCTTACAGGGAAGAGAGATATCAAGCCAGACAACTTCCCCTACTAACTACTGAATACAACCAAGGTGACCCGGAACAATTATTTCACTTGTTTCTAGTTTAAGAAGGACCTTGTGCGCGGTTCACGACTCCTGCATATTGTTCAATCGATCTCCGTGTCCTGTCAGTTCACTAAGTAGACTCACTCTAACGAGGAGCAGAAGAAGATCAAGTCGTGGACACGGGTAAAAAAGTGCCCGACGTCCGTCGGGGATGGAACTGGACGCACACCATGGTAAACAGAGCAAAATGTAACTCTCTGGAACTAGTTTGCACAAAACTTCATTTCAAACACTAATTGAAGCCACTTGATTCAAACACATTTTGAAACAAAAGTAATACATAATGCACTGCATAACATAAGTTTGAACTACTTGATTCAAAATATTCGATTCGAAGAACATATAACTACTTCTAACATACTAAACATAACTAACTGATCTTCTTCGGCCTCGAGCTCATCCAAATCCACACCGTCATCACTGGATCTTTCCTCGTAAGAGCCACACTACTAGGGAAATGCTTATACACCTGAGCTCACCAGTAGCGCTTTTAAAAAGCAAGCGTTGCTGCCAAATGGCAGTAGCGCTTGGGTAGGATTAGCGCTGCGAATATGATGATAGGAGTAGCGTTGTAGCTAGGAAACGCGCTACTACTAAAATTGCCATACCGTTCCAGGTATGCTAGGGATACTAGTAGCGCTCATTCGTTAAAAGCGCTACTGCTATTGATCTTAGCAATAGCGCTTTTTCCCTAACCAGCGCTACTGCTAAATTCAGTCCCAATAAGACCAAAGTTTAGTCCCACCTCGCTCCGCGAACAGAATATTTACCACCTCAAATATGGTGCTTCTCAAACCATCACAACCACTTGATCTTCATTAAACTCTATGTGTGTAGGATCTGTGGCCGCAATAGGAATCTTCACCGGTTCTTAAACTGAACCAGGGAAGATTCCTATTGAAAATTTAGATTCTACACAAAAAGGTCATTGATGATCAATGTATTTTTGATTTTTTTTACATGCTTAGCCTTAGCAGTAGCGCGTTTTGCAGAAAGCCCTACTGCTACAGGTGTACTAGTAGCGCTTTTCCAGTTAAAAGTACTGCTGCTATAGATTTTAGCAATAGCGCTTTTCATGGACAAGCACTACCACTAAGGGCCCCTATCCAAACCGGCGCCCCGAGCGCGTCCACTCACTCTCGCCCTCACACTCTCTCATCGCCTCTGTCGCCTCCATCATCGTCGCCGCCGCCGTCCTCCCTCCTCCCTCCTCCTCCGTCGTCGTCATCCTTCTCCCCCCAAGGTCCCTCCCTCCTCCTCCTCCCTCTTTGCTGGCGGCCCCCTCCTCCTCCCTCTCCGTCGGCGGCCCCCTCCTCCTCCTCCCTCTCCGGCGGCCCCCTCCTCCTCCTCCTCCTCCTCCCTCCGGCGCTCGTCCTCCTCCTCCTCCCTCTTCCCCCCTCCTGCCCTGGCCCCAAAACTCACATTCATGCTTGCATGCTAGATTGTTGCAGATCACGAGCGGAAACTTAACCACCGCACATTTCTCTGCATACCGCAAACATAATAAAAATTATACATAAAGGTGAGACATTGATTGTAATGACATGATTCTTACAACGCTGCATAAAAGTAGTAAGATGTACCCAAATCGTAAAGGACATACGCAAAATGTGCATCAACGTACTATTTGAGAACACTTTGGTAATATGATCTTGAAATCTTATTTATATTTTTCAATGTTCTTGCTTGGAATAACATATGCACTAAGAACTCTACATAAACAACAACACAGAGAACATACCTCCAGATGTAGTGCTTCCGAACAACACAAGCATCACCAGTAAACAAGCAGTGGCAGACCTTCCATCCATTCTTGCTTGATACATTCCAACCAAAGAAAAGGGACAATATATAATATCATAAGGACATGGAACTACGTGGCTTCTATAAACTACTGCCAGAAAAAAGGACTATAAAAAGTGCATCTTTTAGGAAAGAATTACTGTTGATTATTGATTGATATGGACACATTTTTTATCAAGAAAGAATTATTGCTTGTTTCTTATGGACGAACCATTTATTAGGAAAGAGTTAGTGTGGATTATTGCTTGATATGGACACTTAATGCTCACTAAATCAAACCAAACCCAGTATACTGAGTGAACACCTTTCAATAAGTGAATGCATTGTATTGCTACATATTAAATCATCATGTTGAACTAAAAAATACATGGATTTTCCATATTTCAACAACAAAATAAAACACTCAATATGAAAAAAAAATATTACTAATATCATGAGATTGAGTAGTCACAAAGTTTACAATGATTGACAACAAAACCTATTATTTTTTGGTATATTATTTTTTTTAAATATAAATAAATACTTAAGGTCTAGCCTGCGCAATTGCGCGGATCACTTTGCTAGTTGAAGAAAGAAAGAAAAAACTCCTCAAACTGGCACCCTGGGTCCCTTCATAAATGGAGACAACAGAAATCTCAATAATTGGAAGCATTGACACTGCCCTGCACATGCATGTGTACGGTTCCTTGGCCTGAATGAGCGTCGGATGACGCCAGTGCTTGAGCAGACACGGTTGGCACAAGAAATGTAGAAGAAACAGTGGTGACGCATGTATAAAGCCCACATGAGTAGTCTGCATGGGGACAACAGTTGATACAGTTTATGCCCCAGACGTCGTATTACCACCATGAATTCGGACGTTTTTTGCTCGCTTACTAGCATCTCTATTTGGTATATCCTCATCGCTGTTAGCACCATCAGCATGCCCATCATCATGGTTTTCCCAAATCCGAGGAATGAGGTCGTCATGAGCCATAAAATCATCATCCTCTAGCACAAACCGAAATGCACCCCAATTAAGTTTGACATAAGCAACAGAGGAGACTGAGGCTTCATCAGACCCATCATGTTTGACTAAAATATCCATGTCATAAACAGCCACCTGGATCCACACAATATCGTGCCAACGCAAGCAAACCAAGTCAACATCCTGAGTGGCACAAATACCTGATCCGACCGCCCACAGACTAAGGAAATGGCGTAGAGGTGGTGGAAATCGGTGACGTGCACCCAAACAAGCTGCAAGGGAAGTAGCGACGGAACCTCCTTGACATTCCATTCACTAAAAGCAATCTTCACGTCATGTGATTTGACATTATACTCAAACGTTGTCACATGCTGCAAAATCTCCACGGGACGGAAAGAAACTAAAAAAGCATTGGCTCCATGAGGCACGGCTTCCCACTTCCACGAAGTTTGAACCGCGGAGATTTTTGCAACCTCGGCCTCCACCACATAAGAAGACAAGGTTCTCCTTGAAGAGTGAGTCCATAAGTTGCACAAACATTGTAATAACTATCAAATCAACCCACATTGCGCGAGGGAAATCCTTCGTCCCGTCCCTCGCGTCGTCCCTAGGGCGACTCGGGGGAGTCTAGGGTTATCCCCCGCCGCCACCCCCCACCCCCCCACCCCCCTCGCCGCCACCGGAGACGACCGCCGGGAAAGCCCGAGCGGGCGCCAGGGAAGGTGGCGGCGGGGTTTTCGGCGCTCCTTTCCCGCGGAGGCCCTCGGTTCCAGGGGCGGCGGCCCCTGCTTGCATGGCGTGCGGCGTGCCTGAGGGTTCGGCCGTGAGGACGGCGAGCCGCAGGTGGTGGTCGAGCGCGGCGCGGATCTTCCCGTGCCAGATCTGGAGGTATTGCCCCCCTCCCTTCCATGCATCCCTTCCCAGTCCCCGGTTGGGTTTTGGATCTTGCCGGATCCACCTCCGGTGTGTTCTGGTGGAGCAGATCGGGGTCCGAGGGAAACCTTGGCCGCCTTGGCTGGGCGGCAGCAGCGACGCCGCCATTTGGCGCCGCTTTCCTCCTTGGGGGCGCTGCTGAGGACACCATCTCTCCACTTCGACCCATGTCCGGGTGAAAGCCCAAGATCCGATGCGGATCGGGCGTCGGTGGCGCCCCGTCTTCCTGGAGGCGGCGCCAAAGACATTGGGATCAGATGGGAGGGTCTGCAGGTGAGGGGTGGGGGTGTGTTGCCTCCCTTTTCGGTGGAGCGGTGTTTCTTTCTGCATATTCTTGGCGGCGGCTCTTGGCGGTATGGAGCAGCGGAGGCTTGGCGTCAGATGTGTGGTGACGGACACGCGCAGGAGGTCGACGCTGTCTGGCGTCGTGGTGGCGTCGGCGGCAGCGAGACCGGGCAACACCGGTGCAGCAGTACAGCTCTGAAGATGGATATGTGGCAGGTGGCTGTGGCGGCCTCATACCCGGCAGGCGTCCTGGTTGAGGAGCACGCTGGACTGGTGGGTGCCCATACCCGGCAAGCGTCCTGGTTGAGACCTCAGGTCTTAGATGTTAGGTTTGGCTGCGAGATCTGTTTGGTATTAGGCCCAGACCATCAGCGCCCCTTCATCAGCTAGATAGGAGTAGCGACAGAGGTTGCTCAGATGGTGGCTTTGGTCTTACTGTTGTACGACTTTGTAAGGTCTTGTGTTCATAATTAATAAATTGGCCGTATGCATCATCTAGATGCAGAGGCCGGGGGTATTCCTCCTTTTCTAAAAAAAATGGCGGCTGGCATTGATTGCTTGAGAACATGGTAGCGGTGCATATGATGCTTGTAGTTGGTGCAAATGCGACAAAAATGAACCACGGTGCAATCCCTAGATAGATGGTCATATGAACTGCATTTGAAACACCAAAGACCCGTTTTTTTACTCTTCGTCAGGTGGCTAGTAGTGTCAAAAGAGGCCGAAGTCGCCGCATTACCGTCTAGGGCTGATTGAGTTTGAGCGGTGGGGGCGACCGTAACTGACAACGACGGGAACGCCGGTGAAGAGCAC
>NC_041384.1:734838673-734842033 GCF_002162155.2 Triticum dicoccoides | reverse complement strand
CGACGCCCCCCTTGAGCTTGTTCTTGGGATGACGAGTGGGAAGTGCTTTAGGCGCTTGTTGGTTGTTAGCACCGAAGATGACTGGCGCCGAGGGCCATTGGACGAATGGTGTAGAGATGGAGGTCCAGCAACCATACCAAAGCCGGCAGACAGTCTAGGCTTTGAAGGGTAAGTTGGAGTTGTTTGTCCTGTCGGCAGGGTCGTCGCATGTGCGAGCTGTGATGAATTTTTAGGTATTTAATTGGGATAAATGAATTTTGATTTCTAAAAAGGTGTAAATGAATTCTTAAAAAAATATGAAACTTGGCATGATCACATGGCATGCGCATGTGGTGTGTGTGGTAAAAAATGAGAGAGTTGAGCATAAATTGTGATGCACTTCTCTTAGAAACTGAACAGCATCCGGGAAATTATTCTAAAATAAATTAAGACTACTATTTATTAATTTTCTGGGAAGTATTCATACATGTGGCAACTATTTTCTTAAAAATAATAACATATCTTTCAAAAATACTGATAATAACATGGCATCACCCACGGTGATGAATAGATGATAGTATTACTCACTGTTGGCCAGGACCAATAGCGCTGCAACGTTGCTCCTTTGGTCCAAAAGAAAACCGAATTCACCAAAAAAAAAGGTTTAAAAGCCAGCAACTCCTTACAAAAAAGCATTATTTTATAGAATTTATGGTGTTTATGAAATTTCAAAAATCAGAAATTATTTTTTTACAAAATTACAATAAATCATGAGATTTGAAAAAATGCATAATTCTCTAAAATATATATATTTATTTTTAAAAAATATTAATGTATTTTGTAAAAATGTTTAAAAAATAGGAAAACAAAAGAAACAGAAAAAACAAGCAGAAAGGGAAAAACCCCGACGAAAGAAGCAGCATGAATCCAGAAAAAGAATCGCACAAAAAGCAAAGGAAAACCGGGGTCAGGAAACCAATGAAAAAAATCGACCAGAATGAGTGGGATCCGTGCAAGAAAAAAAATGATATTCCAATTTTGTGACAGAAATTAATTAAGGGTGTGTATATGTGCGATGGTATTGTAAAACCTAATTGATTGGACCGGACCCTATAAAAAGAACGCCATCTATATATTCTATCCCCAACCCTAACTCTCGTACTACTCCGGATCGCGATCTCCCTCCCTGCCTGCTCTCTCACCGGCGGAAGCAACAAGCATCGACGTGTGGTCGATCCACTTCAAGGTACGTACGGAGCTGTTCATTGTTGTTTTGGGCGTATCCATATTCTATGCTACTAGTGCGAGGATCTCATGTCGGTGTTTTCTAGGATTACATTGGATGGTTGTCTGATGTAATTTGTTAATTGTTCATCTAATTATCAGTTACTCCCTCCGTCTTACTAAATCAGCGACACTTATTTTGGAAGGGAGAGAGAGTAGATCTTAAGACAACGTTATAAACTGTTCAGCATCAGCTTTTCTTGGGAAGAAACTATCTTTATACGTACTGCTCAACCTTTGTGACTTGATTTCTCCTGTTGCTTAACTGCGTACGAGCTTGAACCGTTGACGTTTTTTTGCATTGCTCTATAGCCTTAAATATATAAGTGTCTAACGACTGCCAGTGTTCGGTTTTTGCTCATCCAGAACAATGAACATCTTTGTCAATAACCCCACCGGAACAGCGTTCCGGGTCTGGGTTCACCCATCAGACACCGTGTGTTCCGTCATGGAGAACATCCACAAGCGGTATCGCCTCATCTTCAATGTGGTGCAGCTACAGGATAACTGTAGATTGGCCGATTACAACATCCAGGAGGACTCCACTCTTGACCTTGAAGAGAAGATGCAGATCCACGTGATGGAGACGCTGATGGGCAACACCATCGACCTTGACTTCAACAGCCTAGACACTATCGACGGCGTGAAGGCCAAGATCTATCGCCTCGAGGGCTTTCCTGTAGATCAGCAGTGCCTCCTCTTCGCCGGCAAGCGTCTAGAGAACAGGAACCGCACCTTGGCAGACCACAACATATGCATGGAGTCCACGATACTCCTTGTCCTCCTCCCATGTATTCCGAGAGGACACATGATGCAGATCTTCGTGAAGGGGATAACTGGGAAGACCATCACTCTCCAGGTTGGGAGCTCGGACACCGTCGATAGTGTCAAGGTGAAGATCTATGAGAGGAACCACGCCCCTTTCCCGAATGTGCAACGCCTCATCTTTGCTGGCAGGCAGCTGGAGGGAGGGCGCACCTTGGCGGACTCCAAGATTACAAAGCATTCCACCCTTCATTTGACTCTAGGGAGAGTATACCACACACTAAATGCTCCCGTGATACCAATTTTGGAAAATCAATTTTAGATGTTTCAAAAAATACTGATTTTTTTTGTGGATGTTCACAGCATATGTGACTACAACCCCTTAAAAAATCAAATCCAAATTTGAAAAACACATTAAGAAACAAAAATGAAAAATCTAGCATGAATAGTGTCACAAAGACAAAAGCCTATTCACATCTGGATTTGTCTTTTTTGTTCTCAATGTGCATTTCGAATTTGAAGCTGAAATTTTTAGGTGCTGTTGACACATACCTTATTAAAATTCATGATTTATCTCACAATTTTTTGAAGCATTTAAAATTAAGTTTTTTGAAATAGTATCATGGGAGCATTTAAGGTCTGGTATCACTAGATATTCTCCCCTCTAGGGAGAGTTTACGCCTTCATGGTGGTTGAGATGCATGGATGGCCGTCCAACCACTAGTTTTATTTTTGCTGGAGTCTTCCATCCAGCTGACATTAGCGGTGTGTTGTGACTTATGAGTAAAAACTATAATTCTACTACTATTAGTATATGTTGCTCCAATCTTGTTGTTTTCAAGTACAGATGTGCTACCTGTTACAATAGTAGGGAAAAGCCTGGTAATGTCATTCCAAAAACATTGCTACTCGCGCGGAGACCCTACATCGGTAGTATATACCGTTGAGGGTATCACTTATCGTTATATCTCGATCGGCTGCGTATTAAATGATTAATCGGAAATCAGACGATTAATCGATTTTATCGGTTGACTATTATTTGGCCTTTTTTTTCAAATCTCAGGTTTTCAGCACTAAAATATGCTATTTTCAACAAAAAATAATATTGGACAGAAGTATTACCTTGATTCCTTTCCTTTGAACCCTTGTACAATGACAGAAAAAAGGACAACTGTACATATTACATAACAAGATCTGCAAACACAAATATGCTTGTAGTTGTTGCAAATGCGACAAAAATGAACCACCGTGCAATCCTTAGATAGATGGTCATATGAACTGCATTTGAAACACCAAAGACCCAATTTTTTTACTCTTCGTCAGATGGCCAAT
>NC_041384.1:734834896-734838571 GCF_002162155.2 Triticum dicoccoides | reverse complement strand
GGGGTTCAACACTAGCAGTTGCAGCATCACGACGTCCCCCTTGAGCTTGTTCTTGGGATGACGAGTGGGAAGTGCTTTAGGCGCTTGTTTGTTGTTAGCACCAGATGACCGGCGCCGATGGCCATTGGACGAACAGTGTAGAGGTGGAGGTCCAGCAGCCATACCAAAGCCGGCAGACAGTCTAGTCTTTGAAGGGAAAGTTGGAGCTGTTTGTCCTGTTGGCAGGGTCGTCGCATGTGCGAGCTGTGAATGAATTTTTAGGTATTTAATTGGGATAAATGAATTTTGATTTCTAAAAAGGTGTAAATGAATTCTTAAAAAAATATGAAACTTGGCATGATCACATGGCATGCCCACGTGGTGTGTGTGGTAAAAAATGAGAGAGTTGCGGAAAAATTGTGATGCACTTCGCTTAGAAACTGAACAGCATCCGGGAAATTATTCTAAAATAAATTAAGACTACTATTTATTAATTTTCTGGGAAGTATTCATACCTGTGGCAACTATTTTCTTAAAAATAACAATATATCTTTCAAAAATACTGATAATAACATGGCATCACCCACGGTGATGAATAGATGATAGTATTACTCACTGTTGGCCAGGACCAATAGCGCTGCAGCGTTTCTCCTTCGGTCCAAAAGAAAATCGAATTCACCAAAAAAAACAGGTTAAAAAGCCAGCAACTCCTCTTATGAAAAAGCATTATTTTATATAATTTAGGATGTTTATGAAATTTCAAAAATTGTAATTTAATTTTTTATACAAAATTACAATAAATCATGAGATTTGAAAAAATGCATAATTCTCTAAAATATTTATATTTTTAAAAAAAATATTCATGTATTTTGTAAAAATGTTTAAAAACTAGGAAAACAAAAGAAACAGAAAAAAACAAGCAGAAAGGCAAAAACCCCGACGATAGAAGCAGCATGAATCCAGAAAAAGAAACGCATAAGAAGCAAAGGAAAACCGGGGTAAGGAAACCAATGAAAAAATCGGCCAAAATGAGTGGGATCCGTGCAAGAAAAAAATGATATTCCAATTTTGTGACAGAAATTAATTAAGGGTGTATATATGTGCGATGGTATTGTAAAACCTAATAGACTGGACCGGACCCTATAAAAAGAACGCCATCTATATATTCTATCCCCAACCCTAACTCTCGTACTACTCCGGATCGCGATCTCCTTCCCTGCCTGCTCTCTCTCCGGCGGAAGCAACAAGCATCGACGTGTGGTCGATCCACTTCAAGGTACAGAGCTGGTCATTGTTGTTTTGGGCGTATCCATATTCTATGCTACTAGCTAGTGCGAGGATCTCATGTCGGTGATTGCTAGGATCATCTCAGTTTTAGATCTTAGGACAACGTTATAAACTGTTCATCACTAACTTCTTTTGGGAAGAAACTATCTTTATATGTACTGCTCCACCTTGTGACAAGATTTCTCCCGTTGCTTAAGTACGTACCTGCTGGAATTGTTGACGTTTTTGTGCATTGCTCTATAGCTTAAACATACAAGTGCCTAACGACTGCCGGTGTTTGGTTTTTGCTCATCCAGAACAATGAACATCTTTGTCAAGAACCCCACCGGTAGAACCATCCGGGCCTGGGTGCACCCATCAGACACCTTCCGTTCCGTCAAGGAGAAGATATCCAGAAGCGGTATCACCTCATCTTCAATGGGGTGCAGCTAGAGGATGCCAGTACATTGGCCGATTACAACATCCAGCAGGACTCCACTATTGACCTTGAAGAGAAGACGCAGATCTACGTGATGGAGACACTGATGGGCAGGATCATCAACAACCTTGACGTTGACATCCTAGACACTATCGACCGTGTGAAGGCCAAGATCTATGCCCTCGAGGGCTTCCCCATAGATCAGCAGTGCCTCATCTTCGCTGGCAGGCGCCTAGAAAACGGGAACCGCACCTTGGCAGACCACAACATCTGCAAGGAGTCCACAATACTCCTTGTCCTCCACCCGTGTATTCCGAGAGGAGACATGATCCAGATCTTCGTGAAGGTGCTGACTGGGAAGACCATCACTCTCGAGGTTGGGATCTTGGACACCATTGATAGCGTCAAGGTGAAGATCTATGAGAGGAACTACGCCCCTTTCCCGAAGGAGCAACGCCTCATCTTTGCTGCCAGGCAGCTGGAGAGTGGCACCTTGGCGGACTACAAGGTTCATGAGGAGTGCACCCTTCATTTGTGTCTACGTCTTCGTGGTGGTTGAGATGGATGGATGGCCGTGGCAACCACTAGTTTTATTTTGCTGGAGTCTTCCTTCCGGGTGAAATTTGTGGTGTGTTTGTGACTTATGAGTAAAACTAACATTCTAGTGTGTTAGAATATCTTGCTCCAGTCTTGTTGCTTTCAAGTAGGGATGTGTTACCAGTTATGATGTAGTATCATTTATTAGTACTGAGTTACTTTTTTTGTTTGAAATGAGAGGATTTATGCGTTCATTAAAAAGAAAAGAGTTACTCAGTTAATTAGAGAAAACCGAGCGAAAACAAGATTGCCCAGTTATGAGTGAAAACCTAATGAAACCATCACAACTGCTGAGCGGCACACACATACCCTACGCACACTCCTCCAAAGAGGGCCTCACCGAGACAGCATAGAGGCGTCATCATCATCACTCAACCCTTAGAGGCATCATCGCCATCCAAAATCTTGAGCAAACGACTCAGACTTCGTCGTAGGCGATCATCGACTCAACGCACACCATAATTTTGATTTTCGGCTGAAAAAATCCAATTTCGGCCATCTCGGCTTGGGGCGGAAAAGTACCTTTCGGCCTAGTCAAAAATTTGGTCAAATTTCATTCAAAATCTAACTTTGATTTTGCAATTTCGTCCAAGGTTTTGTGGAAATTTTTTAAATGACTGAAACTCGGCCATCTTGGCTTGGGCCAGAAAAAACCTAAAATCTGACGCACAGTGGAGGCTATGTGGAGTTGTATGAAGATCCGCGTCAAAACTCAGCCATCTACAACCAGACAGCGAGTCATGGTCTTCCGGCCCATTATTCGGATTCATGTTTTAGCTAAGATTTTCGCCAAGGCTCTTGCGTTGCAGGTGAGTCCTATGTTGAATATGCTCATTATGGTGAATCGAAGGGCATTCATCCGGAGACGATCAATCCAATATAATTTCCTACTGGTCGATCAATAGGTCAATTTGTTTCATTGTCGCAAGGTCCCTCCCATATAAATTAAATTGGAAATGGTGCGAGCTTTTTATTCCATCTAGTGGCCTCTATTGATGTAAGTCTTAGAGAAGAGGTGTTTTGGGCCAAGATGGTGTTCTTGAATTTCTCTGCTTCTTACCACGGCAAGTTCAAAGATGTTGATGAATGGTAAACCGGGCCATCGTATTTGGCACGCGCACAGGTTGAGGTAGGGAGATCCCCTCTTGCCCTCTTGTTCCTTCGGATCATGGATGTTCTTACGATGGTGGACAAGGCAGAGGCTGCTGGTGTGTTCGAACCGCTGGATAGATGGGGTGTGCGTCATCGCATGTCGCTATAAGCAGATGATGCAGTGCCTTTCCTCAAACCAAAAGAGAGTGAATTGCTGTCTATGAAAGAGCTTCTGGCGCTGTTTGGTGATGCTACTGGACTAATAGCGAACTTGTAGAAATGTGCAATCTCATCAATTCGCT
>NC_041384.1:734832693-734834572 GCF_002162155.2 Triticum dicoccoides | reverse complement strand
CTTCCCGAAACCGTCCAAGGCTGCAAGAGTGCTACACCGGACGCACCAGACTATATTTCAGTAATTCTCATGAATCATAGGAACATTTTTTTGTTAAATAAAATGTGCCTTTTTCTATATTCGTAGGACCTTACAAGGGTACGTTAGTTTAGTTTGAAGAGAGATGGCAATGATTAATGATTCAAACATGACTAGACCGTATGGCATAGAAACTCTGTAATGTTATATTTTCCATAGAAACATGTGGTACTGCACATCTACAAGAATACTACTCCCTCTGTAAACTAATATAAGAGTGTTTAGATAACTACTTTAGCATTCTAAACGCTCTTATATTAGTTTACGGAGGGAGTAGTATTTATTAATTTTGTGGCTGAAAATTAATTATGGCATATTTTAACACGACAGCATGCCTTGTTAAACCAGGTCTGGGACGTCATCATCAGACAAGCCACACGACTACCGGAGACCTCGATCACCGCCATCTCCTCGCCGTGCAGCTCCATCGCCGAAGCAGCCTATCCGCCATAAATAAACAGTACCTTAGTGACTGAATGCATACTGCACCGCGGTGACCACGCCCAGGGCAGGTTGATTGCATGCCTCACATCAACCCCCGGTTGTTCAAGCCTAGCTTGCTTGGTGGACGATAGATAGGGGCATGCATTTTGTGCATCATTAAACCCTTGCAACAGGAGCATACATTCTGACTATTAAACATCACCAATTCACCAAGCAACTGCTCCATCGTGACTAGAAATGATACGGTATACGAAGGTAGCGAGCTGTACGCTTCGTTTATGGACCAGCTCCCATACAGAGCCAGCAGGTTCAGGGACACAAACAGCCCAGGGGAAGGGAAACCTGACTCGAGACAAAACAGAAAACCAGCGCATGCATTCAGCAGAACCAAAACGGCGGCCAGGAAGGCCGATAACCCAACCCACAAGCTAGGCCCGACCAACGGCCGAATGTAACACTCGAGACGAAACCAACTGGTGGTCTCTGCAAGAAGACGGTCGACCTGCGAGTTACATCAGCAGGCTGTCAGAGAAGCTCGGCTTCTAAAACTCAAACAAGCAATAGTGCGCCACATATCATCGCACAGATAAAAGCGCCGAGGCGCAAATCCAAATAACAGGACAGGAGAAGAAAACACCATCAACACTCTCCTTAAGCTACAAAAAGGAAAAGAGCGTTCAATTGGGCCATTTTGATTATCTTTTCTGAAGTTGTTCCCTCATAGGAATTCTGTTCTTCAGAGGAATCTGAAGCCCTCAAAGCATTTTCACAGGAGTATCTTAGCCTTGTATAACACTCCCATGAAACAAAAGTCAAAGAGCTCGATGCATATCTTAGCCATGTATAGGAGTGATGTAGCAAACAGCGGATATAATCATCCTACTCAGTAAGGTAAAATCTCCCCTAAGATGCTCATCCGTTCAGACAACTCTCCCAACTCCAGTCCAGACACACCCAAGGATGTAGCTGGACGCTTATTGTCTACAAATATTCCTCCATCAAGCTAGATAAGCACACTATGCGTGTGCTTAATTATGTAACATGTTCAGACTATTTACATTCAAAACAACCCTTTTTTATTCGTTGAAAGAAAACAAACCTGCTTTTTTATTTCATTGAAAACAACCCTCTTTAATTTTGTTGAAAACGATCCTTGCAATTAAGCACAGGCTTCATCGATGTCTTGAGGTACATAAACCCCATGCATGCTAGGCCTGATATTTTGCGTGGACTCTACACCTCGTTTCATTGTAGCCACAAAATATGGGTCCAATTGTTCAGATAACGTGATGTGGACTATTATGGTAGCATGAAAGAAGCCTCCAAGTAAATATATAAGATATTTCCTTTTTGTGTG
>NC_041384.1:734822986-734832464 GCF_002162155.2 Triticum dicoccoides | reverse complement strand
CTATTTGGATTCTGATTTATTTTAATAGTCAAGGTCATCCATCGTATTCGCTTCTTTGCTACAGTACAAATTATAAATCCAAATATAAACAAAAAAAGTCACTTTCTATAGAGTTATCAATTCTGGAGATACCATTCAGGGCAATTTGCAAGTCAGTCATGAAAGTTATTGGTTTGTTTTGTCTGGCATGCCATTGAGCAGAGTGCCGGTCTTTGTATTGTTTGTTTGCTATAAAATCCTCTTGCATTTTCTGTTTTCTCGATCACACCTTCTTCCTTAGTTTCTTGTCCCTATTTCAGATTTAAGGATGTGGTCAGGTCAGTTTAGTACATTTCATAATATAAGTATTTCTTTTCTTTCTTTCTACGTGGAATAGAACATAATTTTGTACAAAAGAATGCATGCACATGTATTTTACCATGTTCCAGCCAAGTATTTTCAAACAGTAGAAGTACCTAAACTATAATGGGTGTATGTATGGAATAGAGCATAAATTTTACTGAAGTGTCATGTTCCTGCTGTCGAGGTGTGATATGGAATGGTGAGAGCACACAATATGAGATGATAATTAAAACAACTGAATTCTCAGATAGGAAAGGATTTAAACATACTTTATAAGCATGATTACAAGCCAATCTTTCGAGGGCGCATAAATTTGATGTGCTGAAATCAGTAGAAGCTAAAAACAGAAATACTACATGTAAAAAGAAAATAGTTATTCATCGTATTTTGTACAAAGCATAGGTACTTGTTTGTCAAACTCCACTGCATTTATCCTCCGTTTTCTGATCGCCTGGTCCTTAGACCACCAACCCAAGGCGTAGCTACACTGCCAATGATGTATCATCCGTCCTGTAGACATTCGACCTTGTCTTCACTGGCAACTTCAGCTATCTTATCAGGTACACGCAACCTTATGATTTCTTCAATCCCTTCTTTGATTACTTCTCTTTATTTGTGCACTCCTTGAGATTTGTTAGCATAATAATGGATGCTAAACTTAATCTCTATTATGGGAGGTGTTATGGAGCATGTTAGGATTAAGTAACTGGAACCGCAAGAGGCACGACAGCACCTTAATGGCTGCCGTGCTTCAGGGGCAGGGGAGGACTCGAGAAAGGACACCGGGATTAGATCAGTTCTTTTACAGAAAGGATTAGATCAGTTTATTCCCTGCTTAATTGTAACAAGTACAAGTGGACCTCCTTATATAGAGCTAATATGTAAAGATAGCAACTACTAAAACGCTACCAACTAATAATATATATCTCTAATTTTTGGGATATCTCTCTAGCCGTACAACATATACAGAACAGGAGGGCGTATCCCAAGATTTAGTGCATACTAAAATCATAGGTGCATGACTGGTAAGATAAATTGGAGAATTATAGTGCATACTCAAATCCCCGGCTGTAATGATGTTCCTATTTACATAAAACATGATGAGATGGTAATTTGAATGGAAGTTTGTCATCTTATGGCAACCATAATATGCTTTTTGACTGGGAAACACATCTGCTACTCCCATGTTCCAACAGCAAGTAGTCTTGACTTGTTTTCAAATTATTAGCGTTCTACGGCTCTTGTAGGGTTTGTAATTTGTAGTTGGTGGTTAGACATAAAGTCCTTCATAACTGTCCTAGTCTTTTCAAACGCTATGGTGGGTCATTTTCTTGTTGACTAATATTGGTGTAAATCAGGTTAGTCCTCAACTCAGTTTGCAATTAATTCTTTTTGTCCTTCTTTTCTGCATATTCAGGTCAGGTCCTGTTGCACATTCACCAGAAAGCAAGAAAAGGATAGAAAATGAACTTTGTTCCGCAAATTCTTGAAAACTCTGCATTTGCTTGATACATTTGCTCTTGGAACAATATATCAAAGAAGAGAAGGTCCCAGGCATTAGATCTTGACAGACATGAGCAATGGCTTACTCAATCCATCATTCCAGATATTTGCCTACCTATGCCTTGCACTGATAGCTCTCTTGTTTCCCGTGGTGTCTGCCGACTGGAAAGGCTCTGAACAGTTCGGCGTAAGCTGTGGTACCACCAGCAATGCCAGTGATTCTGATGGTCGAACATGGTATGGGGACGCTAACTATGGGTTAGTTTTCCTGGCTTTTCAGCCAAGGCATCATACCAGGACCCTTCACTTCCTTCCCCAGTACCTTACATGACTGCTCGCATCCTCACTTCGAATTTCACATATCCTTTTGGGTTTGGCCCTGGCCGCATGTTCCTTCGGCTCTACTTCTATCCAACTTCTTATGCTGAACATACTGCTGCAGATGCCTTGTTTAGTGTCACTGCAGGGATCCATAGCCTTCTAAGTGACTTCAATCCTTTCCAGACTGCTCAGGCCATGGGTCGCACTTACCTCATCCGTGAATACTCCTTGAATGTTACTTCAGATCAACTCAATGTCACATTTTCCCCATCAACACACCATGCTGGGTCTTATGCGTTTGTGAATGGCATCGAAATTGTGCACACTCCTGACATTTTCACGATGCCAGTGCCAAGATTCACGAATGGTGGGAACCCAGATCTATTCCCAATTTCCTCTAGCATAGCCCTTGAAACAATGTACCGTCTTAATGTTGGGGGTACGACGCTCCCTGCGAGATATGATAATGGCTTTTACCGCTCATGGGAAGATCACGGCCGCTATATTTCTGGATCTTCAGTTGGCTTGAATTTGTTCAAAAACAGAAATGTCACAATCAGTTACCCACTTCGCATGCCGGATTACATAGCACCAATCTATATCTATGAGACAGCAGTATCCATGGGGAGAGATGCAGGTATCAACATGGGGTACAATCTTACATGGATTTTGCTTGTCGATGCAGGGTTCTACTACCTTCTGAGGTTCCATTTCTGTGAGATCCAGTATCCAATAACCAAGGTAAACCAGAGGAGTTTCTTCATATACATCAACAACCAGACAGCAGTGGAGCAGATGGATGTCATTCTTTGGAGCGGAGGAATCGGTATACCAGTTTACACCAACTACGTTGTTGTCACAGTTGGTCATGGTCAGACAGATCTGTGGGTAGCACTCCACCCTGATCTCAGTAGCCGACCACAATATTATGATGCAATTCTAAATGGCCTGGAAGTATTCAAGCTACAGGATAACAGCAATAATAATCTTGCAGGTGTCAACCCTACACCCAAGCAAAATCGTGATAGGGCAGCATCTCATGGTCAAGATAAAACAAATGCTAGAATCCCAGCGATCATTGGTGGTGGAGCTGCTTCTGGTGTCTTGGCTTTGTTCATTTCCAGTTTCTGCATTTATGTTATGTACAGGCGGAAGAAAACTAACTACACTCATGGCAAGACCAATGGGCATCCTCCCAACGGAGATAGAGAATTGCTATTGGCCACCTCGCACTCGAAGGATTTGAAGCTTTGCCACAACTTCTCGTTCAAGCAAATCCAGGAAGCCACCAACAACTTCGATGAGACCTTTCTCCTAGGCAAAGGTGGGTTTGGGAATGTATACCACGGTCAGATAGCTGGTAGGCTGAAGGTGGCAATCAAGCGTGGTAACCCTCAGTCCCAGCAGGGCATCCAGGAATTTCAGAATGAAATCGAGATGTTGACCAATCTCCGGCATCGCCACCTTGTGTCCACTAGTAGAAAAAGGGTCAAACGTGAAGCACATTAGTGCCGGTTTGTATTTGAGCCGGTAGTGCCGGTTCCAACGGCTAGCCGGGCCGCTTTCATTAGTACCGGTTCGTGGCGAACCTTTAGCACCGGTTCGTGCCACGAACCGGTGCTAATGAGAGTGGTGGCAGGATATTGTCAGAATGGGGCTCCTCCAGCCCCTTTAGTACCGGTTCTTGGCACAAACCGGTACTAAAGGTCGTCCTACATAAACCCTTCGTCCACCCGAGCTCGCTCTGTTCTTCCCCTTTCCCCTCTCCTCTCTGTTCTTCCCCTCTTCCTCTTGAGCTCATCACACATTTTGCCCAAAATTTGTCAAGATTTGAAGGCCCCCATCCATTCAAATGATCACAAAGGTTAGCAACTTTGTCCTTTCATCTTGCAATGCTTTATATAGTGATTAATTTGTGAGTTTAGTGATTTGGGAGGATATATATATATATATATGTGCTAGTATTTGATTTATATGCAATTTGAGGTCAAAAATAACATTTAGTTTGCATATGTAGGTGTGGTTTACTTAGTGCCTTCTAAATCTCCATCGTAGCCACCGTCGATCGCCCGCACCGTCCCGTCGCCGGCACCACCTTGTGGTGAGCCTCTTGTTCATGAAATTTTATATAAAAATTGATGTTTGTGTGATTTGGATATATAGTTACTCGTATAATTATCTTACATGTACGTTAGTGCCATGGTTCTGATATCCGTCCCCGTCGGCCCTAGTCCTTGTTATGATTCGGATGTGGTATGTATATTCTTTTTTAAAACTAGTTGCATTTCGTGTTTATGACAAATTATGCCCATCAAGTTGACATAGAAAATTTTTCTAGGAGGTATGTGAACCGGAAATTCCAACCGACCCTATTGCCGAGAGGTTAAATTTAGTTGAAAGAGAAAACGAGTACTTGAAAGAAAAATTGAAAAGAATTGAGGGGGAGAAGATGGAATTGGAGTTGCATGTTGCCGATGTCGTCGATGATCACAAGATCAAGATGGAGAAAATGCGCTTGAAGATTAGAAAGATTAGAAAATATGCCATCGATAGTGAGGCTTGGTATCATTATGCTGTTGGATCCATTGTTATCTTAGTTGCGATCTTGATCGTATTTGTTGTTGCATTTAAATGCTTTAGCTAGAGAGTTATTTGTTTGTTGCATTTAAGTGTTGTATGAACTTTATGTATGAACTTGTATTAATTTGGTCTATTCGGTGTTGTGTAATGAAGATGAGTCGGCAATGGATGTACGATAACCGATGCTCTCCCCAGTTCGTTGAGGGCGTGCATACTTTTCTGCTTGCGGCTGAGGCAAACAAGCGGACGGATGGTTTTATGCCTTGTCCATGTGCTCGCTGTAAGAATGGTCACAGTTACTCTACGTCAAGAACCATTCACGTCCACCTGTTTAAGTCCGGTTTCATGCCCCATTATAATGTTTGGACCAAGCACGGAGAAAGAGGGATTATGATGGAAGACAATGAAGAAGAAGAGGACAACGACAGCTATCCTGGCCATGGGTTCCCTGAATACGATGATACAACAATGGGGGAAGAAGCTGAGCCAATAATGCGGGAAGAAGCTGAGCCGACAATGCGGGAAGAAGCTGAAGAAGAGGCATCAGATGAGCCCGTTGATGATCTAGGTCGGGCCATTGCCGATGCAAAGAGAAACTGCGCAAGTGATTTGGAGAAGAAGAAGTTGCAGCGCATGTTAGAGGATCACAAAAAATTGTTGTACCCGAATTGCGTAGGTGACAAGAAAAAGCTGGGCACCACACTGGAATTGCTGCAATGGAAGGCAGAGAATGGTGTATCTGACAAGGGATTTGGAAAGTTGCTGGTAATGATAAAGGATATGCTTCCAAAGGACAACGAATTGCTCGAGAGTACATACGAAGCAAAGAAGGTTGTCTGCCCTCTAGGGTTAGAGGTGCAGAAGATACATGCATGCCCTAATGATTGCATCCTCTACCGCGGTGAGTACGAGGATTTGAACGCTTGCCCGGTATGTGGTGCATTACGCTATAAGATCAGCCGCGATGACCCTGGTGATGTCGAGGGCCGGCGCCCCAGGAAGAAGATTCCTGCCAAGGTGATGTGGTATGCTCCTATAATACCACGGTTGAAACGTTTGTTCCAAAACAAAGAGCATGCCAAGGCGATGCGATGGCACAGAGAAGACCGTAAGAAAGACGGAAAGTTGAGAGTACCCGCTGACGGGTCGCAGTGGAGAAAAATCGAAAGAAAGTACGGGAAGGAGTTTGCAGATGACGCAAGGAGCGTATGGTTTGGTCTAAGCGCAGATGGCATTAATCCTTTTGGGAAGCAGAGCAGCAACCATAGCACCTGGCCTGTGACTCTATGTTTGTATAACCTTCCTCCTTGGTTGTGCATGAAGCGGAAGTTCATTATGATGCCAGTGCTCATCCAAGGCCCTAAGCAACCCGGCAACGACATTGATGTGTACCTAAGGTCCTTAGTTGAAGAACTCTTACAACTGTGGAATGGAACAGGTGTACGTGCATGGGATGAGCACATGGGGGAAGAATTTGACCTAAAGACGTTGTTGTTCGTGACCATCAATGATTGGCCTGCTCTCAGTAACCTTTCAAGACAGACATACAAGTGATACCGCGCATGCACGCACTGTTTGGACGATACCGACAGTATATATTTGGCTAATAAGAATGTGTACCTAGGACATCGTCGATTTCTTCCGAGCAGGCATCCCGTAAGAAAGAAAGGCAAGCATTTCAAAGGTGAGGCGGATCACCGGACGAAGCCTCGCCACCGTACTGGTGCTGATGTACATGATATGGTCAAGGATTTGAAGGTGGTCTTTGGAAAGGGTCCTGGTGGACAACCTGTTCCGAATGACGTTGACGGACGCGCACCGATGTGGAAGAAGAAATCTATATTTTGGGACCTGCCCTATTGGAAAGACCTCGAGGTCCGCTCCGCAATCAACGTGATGCACGTGACGAAGAATCTTTGTGTGACCCTGCTTGGCTTCTTGGGCGTGTATGGGAAGACAAAAGATACACCTGAGGCACGGGAGGACCAGCAACGTATGCACGGAAAAGACGGCATACATCAGGGTCATGCAAGCTACGCTCTTACCAAAGAAGAGAAGGAAATCTTCTTTGAATGCCTGCTCAGTATTAAGGTACCGTCTGGCTTCTCGTCGAATATAAAGGGAATAATAAACATGGCAGAGAAAAAGTTCCAGAACCTAAAGTCTCATGACTGCCACGTGATTATGACGCAACTGCTTCCGGTTGCATTGAGAGGGCTTCTACCGAAAAACGTTTGATTAGCCATTGTGAAGCTATGTGCATTTCTCAATGCAATCTCTCAGAAGGTAATCGATCCAGAAATCATACCAAGGTTACAGAATGATTTGGTGCAATGTCTTGTCAGTTTCAAGTTGGTGTTCCCATCATCCTTCTTCAACATCATGACGCACGTCCTAGTTCACCTATGCGAAGAGATTAACGTTTTGGGTCCTGTATTTCTACATAATATGTTCCTCTTTGAGAGGTTCATGGAAGTCTTAAAGAAATATGTTCATAACCGTGCTAGGCCAGAAGGAAGCATCTCCAAGGGCCGTCAAAATAAGGAGGTCATTGAGTTTTGTATTGACTTTATTCCTGACCTTAAGCCGATTGGTGTTCCTGAATCGCGGCATAAGGGCAGACTGGATGGAAAAGGCACGCTAGGAGGGGAACAAATAATATGTATAGACGGACATTCTCTCACTGAAGCACACTACACAGTTCTACAGAATTCCGCCTTGGTGGCTCCGTATATGGATGAACACAAGAATTTGCTACGCTCCAAACACCCGGAGCGGACTGATGACTAGATTACACGTGAACAAACCAGGAGTTTCGCCAGCTGGTTGCAAGCACGTACCATGCATGACACCTCTATTGAAGATGACCTGTATTTGTTGTCCCAGTTACCATCTTCGAATATAATGACTTTCAAAGGGTACGAGATAAATGGTAATACATTTTACACGATCGCCCAAGATAAAAAGAGCACCAACCAAAACAGTGGTGTCCGCTTTGATGCAGAAACCAAAACGAGAAAGGAAACATATTATGGTTATATACAGGACATATGGGAACTTGACTATCGACGTGGTTTGAAGGTCCCTCTGTTTCGGTGCAAATGGGTCAATATGACACAAGGCAGGGTAACGGAAGACCCGCAGTACGGAATGACAACAGTGGATCTCAACAATCTTGCGTATGCAGATGAACCATTCGTCCTAGCCAATGATGTGGCACAGGTTTTCTATGTGAAGGACATGTCTACCAAGCCAAGAAAAAGAAAAAAGATAAGGAAGCGAATGCATCGTACGATGAGCCAAAGCGGCACATAGTTCTTTCTGGGAAGAGAAACATCGTGGGAGTGGATGACAAGACAGACAAGTCAGAAGATTATGAAAAGTTTGATGAAATTGCTCCATTCACAGTGAATATTGACCCGAACATCCCGTTAAATGATGAAAATTTTTCATGGCTACGACGCAAAGGGACACACGCGAAGAAAAAGTTTCACACCCAAAGATCTGGGATGTGATCGGCTTAACTATCATCACTTTTTTCTGTGTTTCACACCCAGGAGGGAATCTCTGTAATAGTTAGGGTAGCTAGTTATGTGTTTTGGCATTTAAAACGCGAAGAAATTTTATGTGCAAGCAAATTCTTTCATGCATTTACTGATTTTTTCAGCCAAATGACCCTGAAATTGAAAAGCATTTCAAATGAACTCAGAAAAGGATGAAAGTTGACATGGTATCATAATTTCACCCACATAGCATGTGCAAAAAAGTAGAGAGGGTTACCGCAAAAACTGGATACACTTCGTGTACAAAATGAACAATCTGTTTCGAAGTATCAGGGTTTCGGACGGAAACTCATCCGTTACAAAGGCATTTCATTTTTTAAATAACTTAAGCATTACCAAATTGAATATAATGATAAAACACACTAATATTAAACATAAGAAGAAAGAATCACTGAAAAATGTATTTTTAAAGTTAAGTTATTCACAAACTAGTGATTCACACAAATTTCGAATAATTCAAAATTTAAACTATTCAAATTTAAAAACTACCGGCACTAACTGAAAGTTTCTAAAAACTATCAAAAATATTCACAAAGAAACTCTAAATAAAGCAAAAAACAACTAAAAATAAATAAAGCAGAAAAGAAAAAACTAAATGAAAAATAGCCCACCTACAGGGCCACAGCGGCCTGCATACAACTAGAAACCCAACCTGTTGTTGGGCCAGGATGCAGGCCCGCAAGCCCAATAGGCCCCACAGGGCAGAGTAGCAGAGGTAGGCCCAGAAGGCCTGCTTTAGAGAGGAGCTCGAGACAGCAGCGGCGTCGGGGCTTATAAGCAGGTGTGAGCGCCCTTCAGCTAGCGAGGTGGGACTAAACTTCTGCGCCCCTCGTCTGGCAGCGCACCCCCTTTAATACCGGGTCGTGGCAACAACCGGTACTAAAGGGGGGGGGGTCTTTAGTACCGGTTGGAGCCACCACCCAGTACTAAAGGCCTGCCCTTCCCGCTGCTTGGCCTGGCCAAAACAGGCCTTTAGTACCGGTTGGTGGCTCCAACCGGTACTAAAGGTGCCTTCTATATATACAGCACTTCGAAAAATTTCATTCTCCCCCCTCTGTTTCTTCCCGATCGATCAACGCCGTCGCCGCCCCCGTCCTACGCCGCCCCCGTCACGCGCCGTTGCCGTCGCCGCCCCCATCCTCGTCGCCGCCCTCATCCCCGTCGCCGCC
>NC_041384.1:734816899-734822453 GCF_002162155.2 Triticum dicoccoides | reverse complement strand
GTCGTCGCCCCGCTGTGAGCTCTCCCCCTCTAACCCCTCGCCCCCGGTGGCCACCATGGGCGCCGCCCCCCCGAGCCCGTATACACACACAAGCATGCATGATGAACACACACACACACACACACATTTTCTTAAGTTAATTAGTATATACGTATTTTGTATGTTTAATTAGTTTAGATTTTTCAAATTATTATTTTTTCACTAGTATATATGTATGAATGCATGTTAGATGGATCTAATTAGTGTTTAATTAGTATGGAATTTTTTTATATAATGTTGTTTTTCTGTTTTTAATGGATGTTTAGAAGTTGTTTTTTCTGTTTTTAGTGTTAGATGCTTAATTAGTATGAAATAGCATATAGAATTTTGACATATGCAATGATAGCATAATTAGTGTTACATTTGCATATAGTATTTGTTGTTGATGATGCCCGGCCCGCATCCTCGCCGTCGACTCGTTCGCGACGACGTCCTGCTTCAGAGGACCCATGTCCGGGACTGGGCTCCGCCGGGCTGGCACTGGGAGGTGCTACCTTCAGGGGCGCGACGCTTGGTGAGGAACCCGGCCCCGGGTCCCGTCGTCGACCCTCATCTCCTTTGGTGGCATTCGCGTGGGCCACTTTCAGTGCGGAGGGAGCCGGCCCCGCCGGAGGTGGTACGTCGCCGTGTCAGGGAGGAGGACGAGCAGGTCCATCGCTACATGGCTGCTATGGACGTCAGGTTCTCCAATACCTGGCAGGTTCTTTGGGGAGATCACCCGAGCTATGATCCAGTGATGGTTCCTTCACTTTGGTTGTCCACCGCCTAGATTACTCTCTAGTATTCAATCTTTATTAGCTAGCTACTAGTGATGTATTCGATATATAATATTTGAGATGATTTATTCGAGATTATATATATTATTTGAGACGATGTATTCGAGATTATATCTATTATTCGAGACGACGTATTCGAGATTAAATCTATTATTCGAGACGATGTATTCGAGTTTATATCTATTATTCGAGACGATGTATTCGAGATTATATCTATTATTCGAGATTATACTAAATTGTTTTATATTTCTTTTGGCATAGTTAAATAAAAGTTATGGCGGACAATACCGACAGAGAGAGAGAACAGACCATGATCGATATCATACGCGGGCCAGATGATGATCAGAATGAAGAAGATTTTGACGGCTTCGAATTTCTAAACAACACCGAAGAGGGTGATATGATATTCGATCGCGACGACCGAGAAGATGAAGTCATGAACTACGACGAAGAACATGTTGATCCTGAAACAACAAACACCGGCGAGGTATATATATTTATATAAGCAGGATCTGGTGATCATCGCATGTTTTAAATGAGTTGAAGATATATTAACGAATCGATCTTTCTTCTTTCAGCCATCCGGATCGAGCAAATCTTCAGGCACAAGGACGAAACGAGGCCCGAACAAAAATTTGAAGGAGGGCGTAAAGTACAATATCGAGGCATTCAAACCTAATGGCGAACCATTAGCGCCTAAGAAGATTGCGGACAAGTTCGTTCGTCGGTGCGGAGTTCTTGTGAAGGACCAACTCCCGATCTCCCTTCAAGAATGGAGAAAGCCAGCAAAGCCACGTCCAGATGTTACTTTTGTCGACGAGAATAAAAAAACTGCTTTGGGATACTCTCATGGAACATTTCACCCTACCAGATAATATCACAGAAGCAAATGTGCGGAAAGTCAAGGACGCTGCTTTTAGGAAGATGGCGGTTGCATTCAAGAACCACAAGAGAATGACGTGGGAGAAGTACGTCAAGGGAGGAAGGAAGACTCCAATATTCGAGGGGATACTAGAGAATCAAAGTGCTCATTGGGACGATTTCGTGAAATTCAAGGATTCAGAATTAGCTAAGGAACAGTCGAGAATAAACAAGAAGAATGCCAAAAAAAAGGATAAGTTTCATAAGCTGGGGCCAGGTGGCTACGCGGTGGCAATGCCTAAGTGGGATAAGTCTAAGAAAGAGATGGAGGATGCAAGTGTCACTCCGGTTACTAAGAGCTGGCCCCCCAGGTGCAGGACTTGGTTCTATGCGCATGGGGGGGAGTTGGACCCGAAGACAAGCAATGTTTCGACAAAGGCATGTCTGAACGGAGCCGACGATGCGCTACTTGTTGCAATAGAAGAGACTCGATCGGGGGTGTTCCAGCCCAACAGAGAGAACAACGAGCTTACGCGTGCCCTGGGAAATCCTGAACACCCGGGAAGAACACGAGGCAAGGGCGCTCTTCTGTGGTATGAGGGGTTTTCGGACTGGAACACCGACTACAGAACCCGTGCGAGAAAGAAGATTGCGGAGGAGAAGAAGAGGAAGATGGAGGAGGAGCAGAGGAAGCGGGACTATGAACGCCTTCAAGGCCTAGAAGCAAGTCAAGCGGAATTGGCAGCTAAATTCCAGCGGCAGCAGGAGCAGATCGACTCACTTAGCCAGCAAAGGGGGTCTCAGCATCTGCAGCAGCTAGCGGATGATCCAGCATTGGATACCACCGCCCCATCCATGCCGAGAAGCAGCATGGGTTCCGCCCCGGGCGACGCAGTAGTGCTGGATAGATACCCCGTGGATGACATCACGGAGAACACTAACTGCGAGCTACACTTCAAAATGAAGAACATATCCATGAAGGTGGCGGACGCCGTTGCTTTTTCAAATTCCCCCGAGGCAACCTTCCATTGCAACCCGATTCCAGCGGGCTATGCTCGTGTCTTGGTTGATGAGGTGGTGGACCCATATTCGGAGCTACAGCTTGACATTCCTGGAGGTGACGACGAGCACACATTGGGAGAGGCCATATATCGTGTCATCCTATGGAGAAAGGATTGCATCATCTTTCGAAGGCCACCGACACCGCGTCACCCGACTCCTCGTCGAAGTCCGCCACCGAGTCAGCAGACTCCCGCTCCTCCAAGTCCACCAACGCGTGAGGCCACTCCTCCTCCTCCAAGTCCGGCAAAGTGTCAGGCCACTCCTCCTCCAAGTCCGACACAGCGTCAGACGTCCACTCCTCCTCCAAGTCCGGCACAACCTCAGGCCACTGCAAGTCCGGCACAGCTTCAGGCCACTCCTCCTCGTCCAACTCAGCCCCCTCAGCCGTCTCCGCCGCCTCAGCAATCGCAGAAGAGACACCCCGCAGCTATGGTGCGTAGCTGTACGAGTCGAGGTCATAGTACATGAAGTACAGGCGGAGGCAAGCGATATAAATATGGTCCAAACCTCACTACTCCTCTTCCTGTGAGGGCTTACGACAGGACCGAGGAGCAAACCAATGCCATAGTGCAGGCAGAAGTCGACGCCCATTTTGGACCGAAACCGCCACCGCCGCCAAGGGAGAAAGTGCCTGTGGAAGTAGTTGACCACTTCATTCGTATGGCTGAACCACCAGCTCCTAAGCCTGTTGACACAGACTATGAGCGCCACATCAGGAAGTTACATCGACGACGTCTACAGAAGGAGGCGAGCTCGAGCTCGAGCAAACAACAAGTAGCTGTCAAAAAATGCGGGAAAACCGTTGCCCAGCTGGGAAAACAGGCGGCGCAATCGATCCCCCCGCTTGTTGTGCCGCCAACAACACGTGACAGTACGCGCACCCAATATTATTGTGGCCAAACAGTTTACGTTCCCGAGGTGGGCGATGTGGTAATAACCCAGGAGCATATAATGCAAGCTGAAGAACTCAAGATCACTGTTGGACAACTCCTCGAGATCGAGGACATGCCTGGGATTACAGAGGAGGAAATAAAACGAAAATATGTCCGGGGCCAACCTTTGGTCGAGCCAGAAGATGTCAACAAGCTCCCAACGAGAATGTATGAATTGCATCAATGGTACATGGACATTACCAAGAGATCCAATCGAGAGTCCCTCATGGTGAATGTCAAGAAGGATGATTACTACCATGAGAAAGCTGTGGCCGTTGAGTATCCTGAACTGTTTCAGTTATACAATCAAGACGCACTCGACAAATCTATCGTCAGTTGCTATTGTCTGTAAGTGATTTCTTTCTGTAATTTAAGTCTCAAGCTAGCTGTAGTGATCCTTTTGATCAATCATTACCTGTAATTATCCTCACTATATTCTTTTCTGTGGTATTATGCAGGATGAAGATGTATGAAATGAGAAAAGGTGGACGCTATGGCATTGGGTTCATTGACCCAAACACCGTTAATGAATACACATGGAAAATGAACAAGCATCAAGAAAAAGAGGTAGAGGAGAGCATGCTAGAGTTCTTGAAGCGCCTTAAATACAATGAAGATATACTACTTCCTTACAACTTCCAGTGAGTCACACTTTCTTGTACTACAAATTCTCTGTTTTTGCCTACTAGCTAGCTAGCTACATATTTTTGCTTACATATGCCCGCTTAATTAAGACATGCAAACATGTGTGCATGCAGATTTCACTGGATCTTATGTATCATTAAAGTTGACGCCGGAACAGTTGAAATACTGGACTCGCTACTTGAAAAACAAAGTGACTATAACATCTTGTTTGGGATAGTCAACAGGTAATTTCAATCATTATTAACTATATATCTCGGCCTATTTAGTAATTCATCATTTCATGATATGAACTATTTAATAACCCCTTTATTCATTTTCTTTGTCGGCAGGCAGGGTTTGGGCAAGGTTCATCAGCGTCACGGAAGGCGAATGGAAACCAAAGCTGAAATGGTTTCGAGCCAAGGTAAGTAATTAAGTAGTACTAGCTACCTAGCTAGCTAGCTGCCATCTCTTTAATTATCATGCTTGATTAATTATTATCTGATCAAATTAAATTCCATTCTCGTAATAAAGGCCCTGAAGCAGGCGCAGGGGACTGATCTGTGTGCATTCTGCGTTTGCGAGAACATTCGCATGATGGCGTCCGAAAGGAGCAGATCTCAAAGACAGGAATGGGTACGCTTGTCAGAACACTATTTACAATTTTTACACCATTATCGATATCTAGTCACACAACTAATACACATGCATATTGATCTCCTTCTTAACAGTTCAAAGAGGTGCGGGACAAGCTCCTACCAAAGGAGCGCGTAGAAGCACTTCAAGAGGAAATAACGGGATTTTTGCTCGACCAGGTCATAAATCCGAAGGGAGAATACTATTACCCGCTACCGCCCCCATGAACCACTTTCAATTGTCATCGTGCTCCGAAGGCACCAATTAGGCTAATGCCACTGGCTCCGAAGGCAACATGCATATGTAGAAGAAATTGTATATAGCTATACATGTGTGTATGTGTGAATTAATACGGTTTGTGAGACATTGATGATATATATATGATTGGTTCTACTAGAAATTCTATTTGTATATATATATGCATAACGTGTACAATGTGTAGTACCGTAAAATACCAGCAAACGAAAAATAATTAAAATGGAAAACACAAAATTAAATGAAAAAAAATCATAAAACTAAAAAACCCACAACCATTTAGTACCGGTTGGTGTAGGGCTCCCGGCCCCCGGAGCTGGCTCGTGCCACGTGGTTCCCCTTTAGCACCGGTTCGTGCCGAACCGGTAC
>NC_041384.1:734808190-734816701 GCF_002162155.2 Triticum dicoccoides | reverse complement strand
TAGTGCCGAACCTTTAGTGTCGGTTCCTGAACCGGCACTAAAGGGCCTTACGAACGGGTGCTATTGCCCGGTTCTGCACTAGTGGTCACTGATTGGCTATTGCGATGAAGAGTCCGAGATGATCTTGCTATATGATTACATGTCCAATGGGACACTTCAGGAGCACTTGTACAACACCGACAAACCACCATTGCCATGGGGGCACCGTCTTGTGATATGCATTGGAGCCGCACCGGGGCTGCACTACCTGCACACCGGTGCGCAGCGGACCATCATCCACCGTGATGTGAAGAGTACCAACATTCTGTTGGATGACAAGTGGGTCGCAAAGGTTTCCGACTTTGGGTTATCAAAGGCACCTTTGGATATCTAGATCCTGAGTACTTCCCACGGCAGAGACTCACCAACAAATCAGATGTGTACTCCTTTGGGGTTGTTTTGTTTGAGGAGCAAGTGGGCTTGCGTGAATGGGCGCTGTCTTGCCAGAGGAAAGGCGTGCTCAACGAGATCATCGACCCCTATCTTATGGACAAAATCACCCCCAGTGCTTCAGAAAATTTGCAGAGACTGCAGAGCAATGTGTTGCTGAACATAGCCTGGATAGGCCATCTATGGGTGATGTTCTGTGGAGCCTCCAGGTCGCACTACAGCTGCAGGAGGACGACCAGAACCTCTCTGAGGATACACCATTATTGAACATGCCATCACTCATGGCCCCCATGGTGCGACCATCTTCAGGTTCAACAATGAGCCTCTCAGGAAAGAAAGCTGTATTCTCAGAGATCATGCATCCAGATGGCCGATAAGAAGGAACTCCTGTACGTTCAGGACTTTTAGTTATGATCTGCTGATTTTGTAAAGCAGGTAGATTAAGATTTACAACTTACAGGTGGATTTGCTCCTTATGTACTAGCGGGTCTGCTGTTTAGCAGTTTCATATATATGTCTGCGCAACTGTACATTCTGATTATGTTCCTAACTGATAATACTGTAAGTTGTTGAATTGATATATGTACTACCAATATGTACTATGATGCAGCTCAATCTTTCCATGTTTTGTGCCAAGACATACATGAAAGTATCAGGCCATTCAAAGATTTCCCTTTCTTAATAGAAAAAGTACAGTGAAAGGGTTCTTAAAATCAGAAGCTGAGACATCAGTGAACTCATGGATAATGCGGACCAGCAAGGTCAATTTTGTATAGCCGAACCAAAACAATTAAGTTAACCTGACACAAAATGGTTACAGACTATGTCCACTAAGCAGGATACGGAATACAAGACGCAATGGCTCACACTTTTGTAGATGCACGTTTTTTTTTTTTATAAATGTGAATGACTGTAGGAGAGTTTCCTACAGTCTTTTCGTAGATGCACGATTAACAGTTAACCTTTCTGGTTTCGCTATCAACTATGTAATGTGTCATAAAATAATTTGAAAATAAATAAATGTTGAGCAAAGGGGAAGATTCTTGCCTGTTGAGAACCATCCTGTAGAGACCAAATGACCAATGACAGAAGGTGCTGAAACTAGAATGCTCTGCTGAGCTTTAGATCCTCCCAACTCCAAGTGCATTCTTCTCCCTCCCCAGAAAACAGAGCATGTATGTATATCTGTCAGAAATAAGCAGCAAAAAGGGAAGAAAAGTACATCTCGAATAAGAATTCCTACTTGGTACTACTACATACCATTAGACATGGGCGTTTCATACAAAGAGCAGGTCAAAAAAATTCAGCAATTTGCATCTGCAGTCACCTCTGTCTGTAAACCCATATGGCCGGCACAGGTCAAAATGATTGTCCACAACAGAGAGTATCCTGAGGCGATAAACATGGCAATGTCACTCCTGTATGTCCACTCACAACACTACACTGGTTAATCTTTGTTCTCGATTGGTATCATTGAGGCAGGCAGAAGAGTTGGGATCTGGCAATGCGAGTCCCCTCTTTTCAAAATTCTTCATGTACGTACACCACAGAGGCCATGAACTGCAGAGGAACACCGCCTTACCGCTGCTTCTCCTTCCCGGGTCTGCCGACAGCGCCGCCTTGTGGCTCCGGCGTCTGCGCTTGGGCCATTGGCGTGAGCGGCATGTGGTGTGGCGGCCGCAAAACAGAGACGGCGCCCGACCACCTGCCGAGAACTCGCCGGGGGCTACCGAGAAGAAGAGGAAGATCTCCGCTCCGCTCCTGTGGAGTACAGCAGTAGGTATGGCGTGCGGGCGGCGCTGCGGCGGCGGAGGAGGATACACGGTAGAAGAGAGTGAGGAGACCAGAGGAGATGTTTATTTTTTTATTTTTTTGAGACATACAAATATCTCCTCCAAGGCACTGACGACGTGGGCCCGCGGTCCACGGACCAGGCGCAGGCGGGTCAACCCAACTGACACGCGGCACCCCGACCCACCCCTACCTGCCCTACCGTCCATATGGTTTTCTACTTTTCTTCTTGCGGCATAAATTTCTCACCAACGGTAGTTGCCATCCATATGTCTGGAAATTTCAGAACTTTCCTCTTCGCCGGGAAGCTTCCCATGAGCTTCTCATAAGTAGAAGTAACTGTCATACAAATATAATATCTTAAAAAATTGGATGCATTTCATGCAAGTGATGATGCTTCGTATAATACTATCAACTAGTACTTTGATTCCAAATTCTTTGAAGGTTTAGTTTTGCTCTAACTTAAAAAAAATGTTTGACCAAGTTTATGAAACAATGTATTGATATCTACAATCAATTTATACTAAGTCAAATTCTTACATTTTGTTGACCTCCTTGAAGGCACAATTTTGGAGACTAGGCACGTTTGGCGTTCCCAACTCTGATTTTCTCTATGAGTTTTCATTTGGTTCCGTGAGATAAACCGTGAGTTGTGTGGTTTTTGGATACCTAGCCGATCCCTTATCCCTTTGAGGAGTAAATTTTTTACTCCTCGTGTCTCCGGTTTCTCAAATGTACTCGTCTACGGCTTATGTTTGCTTCAAAGGTGCGCCCGGACCTCCCTTGTCGTTTGCACATCTGTGTCGGCTCCTCTTCCGTCCTGTCGCTCAATGGAACTCGTCGAAGCATGCCAACTACCTCTCGCCCGCCTCCCGTCCCACTCCCTCCAAGCATAGCCTAGCTAGGTCCTCCGCCCAACACAGTTACAAAGGCGGAGGCCCCGTCCCATCCCGGCCTAACTCCTCCGTCTCCTCTTCACCCCATCAACAAGTCGATAGTTGATTGAGGCCACTTCCACATGCCACACGTGTGACAAAGCGTCGCATAATGGAGCAGGCTAGCCACACCACCTCTGATGACAGCCACCACCTATGTGCCTACCTGGTTTATGCCATCGGCAGGGCTCGGGCGCCTCTCTCTACCTCCCTAGCGAGGCTCCCCAGCCTACTACGGATTGAGGAGCTGGAGCTCTATGGTTCAAGCATTCAGGCAGAAATCTTGATCTATGATAGGTGAGCGTTGCGAAGGTATAGATGCGCCTTTTATTTGCACAAGCTGGAGCTCTATGATCCAGGATTTGGGCAGAAATCTTGCTCCAAATCACCTACTTTATATTGATATGAGCCCCGCCTTGATACACCCTTTATTAAACGTATAAAGGGTAATGTGGACCTTTCGATAATTGTATCCACTTCCGTATGCCCATTGGCACGTATACGATGTATTGTGCACACCCCCTCTGACCTGGGCTCGCCCAATTTTCTTGTTCTTGCTTGCAACCTTCAAGGACTAAGCGCATTATGTTAGACTCGAACTCGAAACCTCACGGTTTAGACCGAGACACATTAACCACATGAGATACCTCACCTGCTATCTCTATGTTCTTCTTTTTCCATCTTTTGTAGTGCGTCAAATATAACGCTAAAAAGAAAGACTCTGGTTTTCCTTTTTTTTTGCCTGTTTTTCTTCAGGGTTTTATTTTCTTTTTCTTTCTCCTACTTTTTCTACTTTTTAATGATATTATTAAATGCGTGACATTTTGAATTTTTTTTTAATTCGTGAAATTTCCTTAAATTTGTGAATCTTTTTCAAGTTTGCGAACTTTTTCAAATTTCACAAACTTTTTCCCAATCCATGAACTTTTTTCAGTTTCTTGCGAACAATCTAGTGAGCTTTTTTCATATCCAAGAACCTTTATATTTTATTTGCCACTTTTTATTCAAAACCGGTGAACCTTTTCAAATCCAGATTTATTTTCTCAAATTCGTGAATATTTTTTTGGATTATCGATTTTTCCACAGAAAACCTGTGTCTTTTTCTTTTTTTTCCTAGTTTGTATTCTGTTTCTTTTTCATTTTCTCGTTTCCCTTTTTTATTTTCCAAAAATGCTCATTCTTTTAAAATTGGTTCAAAATTTTAAAACACGTTTGTTTTTTCAAAATATGTTCAAGGTATTAAAAATATTTTTATTTTAATAAGTTGTAGATAAAACTAGTGAAAATGTTTGTATCTTAAAAATTGCTCACATTGACAAAAGACGAACATTTTAAAAAAGAGCGAACAAAATTTAGATCATGGTTTTTTTTGAAAACAGTAAAAAAATTGGAGTTTAAAAAAATCAGAGAATACGAAAAAAAATTGAAACCAATTTTTTTTTACTTTGACCAATATTTTTGTATTTGTGTAGAAAAGATTAGAAAACGGGAACATTTTCTAAAATTCTGAACAAATTTTGAAAGCATGAGCATTATTTGAAATTCCTTGAATTTTTTAACCATTGAACTTTTCTGAAAGCCATGAGCGCTTGGCTGGCCGAACGGGTGCCTGACTGGAGCGGTGCCGTCGCCTAGTTGGACCAATCCCTTGCCATTTTTTCTTCGATTTTTCTGTTATTTTTATTTTTTTGTTAATTCATTTTTCTTTGTTTTGAACTTTATTATTATCTGCGCACTGTACATTCTGATTATGTTCCTAATTGATGATACTGTAAGCTGTTCAATTGATATATGTACTATCGATGATGTACAATGATGCAGCTCAATCTTTCCATATTTTATGCCAAGCCATACATGAAAATATGAGGCCTTATCAAGATTTCCCATTTTTAATAGATAAATATAGAAAATTGTATCCAGGAAGAGCTCAACACAAAAGAAAATATAGTGATGAGGTTCTTAATTGGAAGCTGAGACATCAGTGAACTCGTTTAAAGGAGCTGATGTCTTTATGTATCCAATATCCAAGGACAAAGTCTGATACCCTAGCAGCTGCACACGGGATGCAGACATTTTGCCACGGCAGTAATTGTTCAAGAGTAGTCACATGTCATCCAACTCTAACACACCATAAACATGCAACACAACAGCATTGCACATTTGAAAGCTATATTATATTCCTTGCCCATTTGAAAGCTATATTATATTCATTGCACATTTCAAAGCACCTATGCTAGCACATATTTGAATGGATAATGCGGTCCAGCAAGGTAAATGTTGTATAGGCGAACCAAAGCAATATGTCAATATAGAATTAAGCTAACCTGACACAAAATGGTCAAAGACTATTATTAAAGTAAGTTGAATATAAATAAATATTGAGCGAAGGGGAAGATTATTGCCTGTTGAGAACCATCCAAAAGAAACCAATGACAGAAGGTGTAGAAACTAGAATATTCTTGTGAGTCTTAGATCCTCCCAACTCCAAGTGCATTCTTCTCCCTCCCTAGAAAACAGAGCATGTATGTATATCTGTCAGAAATAAGCAGCAAAAAGGGAAGAAAAGTACATCTCGAAAAAGAATTCCTATTTGGTACTACTACATACCATTAGACATGGGCGTTTCATACAAAGAGCAGGTAAAAAAAATTTCAGCAATTTGCATCTGCAGGCTGCCTCTCTATTTGTAAACCCATCTAGCAGGCACAGGTCAAAATGATTGTCCACAACAGAGAATATCCGGAGGCTATAAGCATGCCGATGTCACTCCTATATATCCACTCACAATACTACACTGGTTAACCTTTGTTCACGATTGGATCTGGCAATGTGAGTCCCCTTTTTTCAAACTTCTTCATGTACACGACAGAGCACAGAGGCCATGAACTGCACAGGAACACCGTCTTACCGCTGCTCCCCATGGAGCCAGGAATAAGAATTAGTTGGCGCCGCTGCTTCTCCTGGCTCTGCCGACAGCGCCGCCTTGTGCCTCCGGGCGGCGTCTGCGCTTGGGCCATTGGCGTGAGCGGCCGCAAAAGAGAGACGGCGCCGGACCACCTGCCCAGAACTGGCCGGGGCCTACCGAGAGGAGGAGGAAGATCTCCGCTCCGCTCCTATGGAGTCCGGTAGGGATGGCGTGCGGGCGGAGGAGGAGGATATAGGAGTAGAAGAGAGGGCCGGGTAGGAAATGAGATCAACTTCTGAGGCACTGACGACGCGGCCCCGCAGTCCACGGACCAAGCGCAGGCGGGTCAAGCCAACTCACAGGCCGCACCCAAGACCCAACCCTACTCCAACATGAATTTCTCACCAACAGTTGCCATCCATATGTTTTCTTGGACATTTTTTCGACGGATACAATACAATTTAACATGGTGATGCTTCTTAGCTCTTTCTCCATTTTGGCCAAATCATAGTGCATATAATTTATTTTTATTCAGTTTAATTTTTGATCAAGTTTATGCATCTTGGCCAGATTATAGGACATATAATTTATTTTTGTCCAGGTAAACTTTATAATATTTTGTCAAGTTTATAAAAAAAATATGACCATTTGTAATAACAATTTTTTTATATTAATCTATTGCCATTTTTAACACAGTACAATCGAAGTCGCTCACATACACTCACCCCTGAAAGCGCGCACACACTCTATCCTAAGAGCACCTCTGAGAGACTGAGTTGGCATCACATCTTGAGATTGACGAAATCACCACATGTGCCTTGTCGTCGACAGGAACGTCTTCTACCACAACATTGCCGAAAAGACTGAAAATAAATTCAGGAGTGTGCGAGCATCAATGTCAAGTCTAAAAATTAAACACTGATGGGCCAAGGGTCCTACTGTCCTTCTAACAAACTAATAATAGCTTGGTTCACATTAATCTAATAACATTATTTTGTATTGTAAATGTAGATACATTTTTATGTAAGTTTGGTCAAATTTCATAAAAGGTTTCTAATTGGTGTCGGGAGGGAAGCGACTACAGAGACACGGAGACATGGTCCCGCGTTCCATGGCGCGACACAGGTGGGTCGAGCCAACTTGACAGGCGAAACCCCACCCTACCCGACATGTTGGATGGAATTTCAGGACTTTCTTCTTCGCCCGGAAGCTTCGCACGAGCTTCTCGCAAACAGCAGTAATTGCCGTCCAAATGTAATATCTTTTTGTAAAAAAAATATTCAATGGATGTTCATATAATACTATCAAGTACTTTTGTTCCAAATTCGTTGAAGGTTTAGTTTTGTTCTAAGTCAAATTTCTTTATGTTTGACCAAGTTTATGAAAAAAATGTATTAATGTCTACATTTTGTTGAATTTCTCGGAGGCACAATTTTGGAGACTAGCCCGTTGGGCGTTCCCAACTCTGATTTTTCTCCTAGGAGTGTTGCCGGCTTCGAGTGTGACAAACGATTCGGTGTCGCTGGCTTCAGGGGCGGAGCCAGGATTTGAACATAGGAGGGGCGAAATGGCAAAATGATCAACTAAGACATAAAAAGCTGATATCTAGATGTGGTTTAGCAAAACTGACATAAAAACTACAACATATCGAGTGTCAATATAGCATTTGTTTAATATATTTCCTGGTAGACACATCTTCATTTGATAAGGATTTTGGAGCTTTCTACCACATGTGCAACGTATGGCAACATATGTTTGTCTATAAGAACGAAAGTGCATTCATATTAGTATATAAACCAAGGAATTTATTGTTGGTATGTTCTTTTTTTTAACAATCACCGGGGGGCCTGGTGTGTTCTTTTAATCCTTGAGTCATGGCATAAGTAGAAAAAAGACACATCTAATTAGTATTATTATTCAATTACTTTAGATACTAGCTACAGCTTGTATATACTGTGTAACTTCAGAATTGAGTGTTCAATAAGATAATCATGTACTACAAGTTCATACCTACTTGATCGATGCTGTGACGGCCGGGTAGAATTGGGGGCACCGCACCGAGGCGGATAGAGCTAGCCGGCAGGCGGCAGTCCATCAGGATCAGCGCAGCGTGGATGGAGAAGGTGCTAGCACCGGCTGCACCGCTCCCATTGCCTTAGTCAGATCACATGGCTGATGACTCCTTCCGATGGCAAGCGGGCGAGATCGGCGGCGGCGGCGGACGCCGTAGAAGGAGTTCAATCCTTTTTTAGGGTTTGAGAAAGGAGTTTGATACGCGACGGAAGGAATGTCTACGATGGCATGATTAAAACGGTGAGCTGGGCTGTAAATGTTCGTGGGCTTCTAGCCATACGCACGTAACTACAGGCCAGCCAATATAGATTAGGCCTAATTCTAATCAAATCAGGCTCGCTAGTACACATATACGTACGTACGTACGTACATATTGTT